>NC_058133.1:13037399-13050906 GCF_016433145.1 Gracilinanus agilis | reverse complement strand
TATTTTTTTTTCTCTCACAACAACCTTGGAAGGTAGGTTCTCTTATTCCAGATGAGCTAACTGAGGCCAGGAGAGTTTAAGTGACTTTACCACACGACGAATGTCTGAGGTAGGATTCAAACCCAGAGCTTTCTCATTCCAAGTACAAAAACTCTATCTCTGTTTTAGCACTGAGCTTAGACCAAGGGACCAGCCACGTCCTTTGAAAAGAAGCTGCTCTGTCATAATCAGGATGTATTAAGTTCTTCTATATGCCAAGGCCTGGACTGGGAGTAACTAGGTAGAGAAGTGCTGGGCTTAGAGCCAGGAAGACTCATCTCATTGACTTCCAGTTTGGCCTCAAGAGTGATACTCACCCATTTCCCTCAGTTTCCTCATCTATAAAATGTAAACCACTCTAGAAAATCCCATTTGGGGTGACAAAGAGTCAGACAAGACTGAAGTGACTGAACAACAATAAAGACTACTCAGTTCTTGGGATGTAAAGAAAGGCACAAATGTTGTCCTTGCCCTCAGGGAGCTCACATTCTAATGAGAGAGACGACATGCCACGAGCTTTTCACAAACAAGACCCCCACACTGTAAAGTGGATGGCATCTCAAAGGAAAAGGCACTTAGGAAGAAGGAGACTGGGAAAAGCTTCTTTTAGAAGGTGGGATTTTTTTTGAGCCTTGAGGGAAGTCAGACAGGCCAGGAAGCAGAGATGAAGAGGGAGGGCATTCCAGGCACTGAGGAAAGGCAGTAAAATACACACTCAGGAGATGGAAGGTCTTGTTGGAGTAACCATGCGTGAAGAGGCCAGTGTCGCTGGATCTTAGAGTTTCTGGAGGAGAAAGAGCTGTAAAAAGACTGTGAGAGGCAGAGAAGGACCAAGTTATTAAGGACTTTAACGAAATAAGATAAATAAATAATTTTATAAATAAATAAAATTTTAAAATTTTAAAAATAAATTAAAAATAAGATAAATAAATAAATAAGACAAACAAACAAACAAATAAATAAATAAGAGTTGCGATCGGGAAATAGGCTTTAAAAACACATTTAGCTAAAATTACAAGTCTGGAACACAGCAAGGGACTGAACACAGAGGACTCTCTCTAAGGGCAGTTGGGTTTTGAAGGAGTTGGAGAAGTCACAGCCACTGACCAGCTAGCCTGGGGATTTGGGATATTTCTGTGCCTTGAACAACATCTGCGACATCTCGACTAGCAAGATCTAGAAGTGCAGGTTGAGAATAGCTGTCTTGTTTGGTAGACAAGCAAGATGAGTCTCCCTGACTTCTCTGAGGATTTATTTGGCTGGTACTTGTGCTCTTAGACTAGCTGATACATTGGAGCTACTGATCAAGAACATCTGTGTAAGGGACAGCTGGGTAGCTCAGTGGATTGAGAGTCAGGCCTAGAGATGGGAGGTCCTGGGTTCAAATCTGACCTCATACACTTCCCAGCTGTGTGACCCTGGGCAAGTCACTTGACCCCCATGGCCCACCCTTACCACTCTTCCACCAAGGAGCCAATACACAGAAGTTAAGGGTTTTAAAAAAAATAAATAAAAATAAGAACATCTGCGTGAGATCCCATTATTCCCTTGTGTCCTGGCTGCCTGCCATAGTGTTGGTGTAGGGATTACCCAGACCTTTAACCCTGAATTGATCCCACAGGTGTTATGTGTCATCTGCCTATAGTTATTTAGAGTAGGGTGACCTCTCCCCACTTCTTTTACCCTTAAATTAGCTATTAAACTGTGTTTGTCTAACTTCCTCCTGTTTCAATCCACAACCCAAAGGGCTCACTGTCATTTAACAGGAAAACCCTGGCTGAGTTGGTCTGAAGGGCTTCCCAACTGTTACCAGCCATTCCCAAGTCCTGTATTTGTGTGTTTGGTGAGATTTCTAGTGCGTAACTGGGTGTCAAGCAATCACCCTTCACTCCTCCTTCATCCCTTTCCCCCTCTAGAAACCCCTGTGTGTTTATTTGCCCACTTCAGAGCTGATATTTGATCCTGGAGGTAATAGGGAACCACAGGAGTTTATAGAGCAGGAGCCTGGTGACTTGGACAGATCTGTCCTTTACAATTTGATCAATTTGATAACCGAGAGACTTGAGACGGTGAGACGAGGCATGAGAGCACAAAGGGGTGCATCAGGATGATGGAGGTGACAGAGGCTAGAAGGAGGAACAGAGGAGAGGTGTTCTAGAGGTAGATTATATGGGACTGGGTAATAGATTGTATTTAAGGTGTGAGGTAAGAGAGTAAAGAGACAAGAATAATGCCCAGGTTTCAGATACTTCTAGCTGTGTGACCCTGGACAAGTCACTTAACCTCCACTGCCTAGCCCTTACCACTATTCTGCCTCAGAATCAATGCCCAGTATTCATTCTAAGACAGAAGGCATGAGTTTTTTTTTTAAGAAAAATGCCTAGTTTTGAGCTTGGGGGACTGGCAGAATGGCGCCCTCCTTGACAGTAATGAGCAAGTTAGAAAGAAGGGAGGGCTTGAGGGAAAAATCTAAGGATTTCCGTTTGGGACATGTTGAGTTTAAAATGTCTATGGGGCATCCAGCCTGAGATGGCCAAAAGGCAGCCGATGATATAGCATTGGAGGTCAGGAGACAGGTTAGGGCTGGACAACTAGATCTGAGAATCATCTGTGTGGAGATGGTCATTGAAATCATGGGAACGGATGAGACCATCGAGCAAAAATAACATAGAAGAGAAAGAGAAGAGGGCCCAGAACCAAGGCCCGGGTGACACCCATAGTGAGCAGACATGACCTGGCTAAAGATCCATGGAAGGGGAGGGATAAGGAGTGGTCAGACAGGTAAAAAGAGAGCAAAGAAGAAAGGTGGGGTCACCAGAACCTGGAGAGAGGAGAGGAGCCAGGAGAAAAGGGTGAGTGGCCACGGCTTGCCTCAACTCTTGGCTCTTGCTGGAAAATCAGGGCATCGCTTGTCCTCTCTGCATAGCTTTTCAAAGCTCATCCATGTTCTTAAAAGAGCCTGAAGAGCATCTCGGCAATCAAGATGGTGGTTTGTTCAGTACCTGAATGCAGTTTGGCCGGATAGTGACTTGAACTCACCAGAGCAGCCGTGTGCTTTCTTATTAGTTAATCTCTAATCTTGGCTTTCAGCTCCCTGGTAAGCCCTCCTCTCCCTGAAAAGAGAAACAGGCACAAAAGAAAAATGGGATAATTCTCCTTCTCTACCCAAGCTGGGGTCCTCTGCCTCCTCTGACCTTGCCCATAAGGCTAGCAAAACGAAGTCCAAACCAAACTGGACAGAACCTCCAAGTTGTCATCATCTGCTACTATTCTTACAGGAATGTGGGCATTTTTAGTATTTGTTTGAGTTCTCTGCCACCTGCCTACTTTCTGTATCTAGAAGCAGCTGGTAGCTCAGTGGATAGAGCATTGGGTCTGAAGTCGGGATGACCTGAGTTTAAATCCAGCTTCAGATACTTACCAGCTATGTGACTCAGTAAGTTCCTTCTGTTTGCCTCAGTTTCCTCAAATGCAATATTCAGATAATAATAATACCTACCTCACAGGACTTGTGAAACTCAAATGAGATAATATTTTTTAAGGCACTTAATGTAGTGCCTGGCACACAGTAGGCTGCATATAAACACTTATACCCTTCCCCTACCTGTCTTGGTGGAGTGTTCTCTGGACCTCTGGCCCACTCTCTTCCCTATTAGAATGATTTCTGTTATCTTTAGATTTGCATTTTGGGGAGCTGCCCTTCCCTCTTGGGTCCACTTCTCCCCAGGAGAGTCTCAGGCGGTAGCTTTTCCCCTTATGCTGCTCTCCCTAAATCTAGCAAGAAAGCAAGATTACATCTGGTTTTCTCTTCCTTTTCCTTTAAGGAATGTTTTCTAGATTCTGCTCCTTTACAAAGCTATCCCTTCCTGGGATTGCTTTTGCCATAACAAGATATAGTTAGATAAAACAAACCAACATCTTGCTCGTTTCTGCCCATGTTTGGCTAACTCTGTGCATCTGGTCTTGGCATAGGCAAAAGAGAATGGGATGAGGTATGCAAACGTGGGGTTAGAGGATGAAGGGAGGGGCTCAGAAGAGAGAAGTTTGATGGGATGGAGAAGAGTCGAAGGAGCTCACTAAATCACTTCTTGTCAAGAAGTCAGATGCCAAATCTTCAGATGTCAATGGGGGATGCCCAAGGCACCATCTTGAAGAATTTGGGACTTGGGGACCAGTGGATGGAGAGCCAGGCCTAGAGATGAGAGGCCCTAGGTTCAAGTCTGACCTCAGACACTTCCTAGCTGAGTGACCCTGAGAGAGTCCCAATCCTCCTCGCCTAGCTCTTACTGCTCTTCTGCCTCAGAACCAATATCAATGTTGATTCTAAGATAGAAGCTGAGGGTTTAAAAGAAGAAGGAAAAAAAAGAATTCAGGCCTTGGAGTCAGAGACAACTGAGTTCAAATCTGGTCTTGGATGTTTATCAATCACTTAACCCTTCCTAGCCTGGGATGGTTGTGAGGATCAAGTTGGATAGCATGAATGGCTCTTTGCTAAGCTTCAGGCACTTCTAATTGCAGTCTCTTATCATGGCAGTTGAGGGCTCAGGTCAAGAGCACAAGATATGGAGTATCTTTGGGAGATGGGATTCATGGGCTCAATCCAAGTAGAGAATAAGGATGACTGAGGAGTTTCCGGGAAGATGGCGGCTTAGACGGAGAGAATAAGGATGACCAAGCTTGGGGTGGGGGGCAAAAAAGAAGGGAGATGAGCCCGGAGAAGTTTATACTCAGGTGAATTCAGTTCTGTTTGATTACTTTCCCGGGGATATGCAGAGGACTGGTATTAGATAATGAGGAATCGCCCATGCTGCTAAGAGGAAAGGGGGCTGGAATTCAAAGTGAGGCTGACTCCTCAATGCAATGTACACTTAGCCCTTAATGGATGTGTCAGCCAGTTGAAAAGCTTTAGAGAAGAAAGAAAGAAGAAAAGAGAGGCAAAGACAGTCCCTGCCCTCAAGGAGCTCACGATCTCTTCATCATGGTGGACAAGGGGCCCTCAGGACCGGGCCAGATGCAAGGAAGGAGTGATGAGACTTGGGCTGAGTGTGGCAACTTGGGCAACTGGGTGTAGTAGCTGGGGGATTAAGGCTTGGCTTTGTGTGGTAAGGTGAGTTGGCAGATGGCTGCCAAGTGAGCCTAGCTGACCAGTTGTTGGGGATATTACAGAAGGGATTCTTGTTCAGGCTGGAGTAGTGGCATGGTCTCCATCCCTCTTGAGATCCCTTCCACTGATGGGACTCTCCACTTCCATGATTGGCCAAATCACCTGGAAAATAACACTTTGGAGAGGGAAGTCCACTGAGAAATCCCTCTAGAGAAGAGAGACAACAATGTTAGCATCAGTTTGAGTTAGATCATGAGGCATTGACTTGTAATAGTCATTTCTATTTCAGAAAGTGGAAGCAGAATTATTTTTGATCTGATTCTAAAAATTAGTTGGATAATGAAGCAGAAACAATGAAGCAAAAAATCTTGAGTTCATGGATGGGGAGTCAAGTAGTAGGCATAGCATATACATGTACATGTGAGTTGTATATGTGTATGGGGGGGTTGTACATACACATACATTTCTTTTTTTTTTCCTAAACCCTTACCTTCCATCTTGGAGTCAATACTATGTACTGGCTCCAAGGCAGAAGAGTGGTAAGGGCTAAGCAATGGGGGTTAAGTGACTTGCCCAGGGTCACACAGCTAGGAAGTGTCTGGGGCCGAATTTGAACCTAGGACCTCCCATCTCTGGGCCTGACTCTCAATCCACTGAGCTACCCAGCTGCCCCTCACGCAGATGTTCTAATGTATCAGCTAGTCCAAGAGCACAGGTACCAGCCAAATAAATCCTCAGAAAAGTCAGGGAGACTCATCTTGTGTGTCCACCAAACAAGACAGCTATTCTCAACCTGGCTCTCAATCGACTGAGCTACCCAGCTGCCCCTCCCCCCACCCATTTTTCTAATAATCTTCTTGGAAAATAAGGAAAGACTGCCCAGACCTAGAAGTCCTGAACCTTTTCTATTGGTGCTGACCCAGCCCTTCTCCTACTCCCCAGGGAGGAAGAAAGGTGGCAGTTCCCCTCAGAGTTATCTAGGTCAGATGAGATCTTAGATCATATCTATCCCAGCAACCTGCAAGCCATGTCTATCCTTCTAGATACCCCCCTCGCCCATGCCATATGTTCTACTTCTATCTGACTGGTCTTAGTTTTATAGGAATTTGGGGTAGAAATACTTTTCAATAGTTTTTTATTTCTCTGAATATGAATGGAGGTTTTTTTGTTTGTTTTTGTTTTTGTTTTGTTTTGTTTTTACATTTTTAAATACTTAACTTCTGTGTATTGGCTCCTAGGTGGAAGAGTGGTAAGGGTGGGCCATGGGGGTCAAGTGACTTGCCCAGGGTCACACAGCTGGGAAGTGTCTGAGGCTGGATTTGAACCCAGGACCTCCTGTCTCTAGGCCTGACTCTCAATCCACTGAGCTACCCAGCTGCCCCTGGCTTTTTTTTTTTTTTTTAAATTCAAGATTCTCCTCCAAACATCTTTGCTTAAAATGCTAGAATAACCCAGGAAAGATTTAATTGAAAAAATAATTTTCCCTTATTGAATAATGTTTAACGTCAATGATCTGTCATTTGCTTATTAATGTTGTCATCTTTTGACAGTGAAATGAAAGCTCTTGGAACACTGAGAGGTGAAAGGAATTGCTTAATAGATCTTTGTTGACTAACTGATCACTTGATATGATTAACTGCATGATAATTCTTTGGTCTTTCATCATAAGGACTTTTTAATATAGTCCTTTGATTTTGAAAGGATTTGGCTTATCCGTCCTATCTTCACAGACTCTCAGAATCAGAAGGGACCTTTGAGGCTGCCTCATTTTAATACAGGTGTGACTACAAAGTAAGGAGAACAGTGGTGGCTTTATCCACCAGCCTTGAATTTGGGCATCCAAAAGAACGTGGAATTTCAAAGGCATTACCTTAGGAGGTTATCCCCTTCCTTCAAAGATACTGTTACTACTCAGAACATTTTCGCAGCTTCTCTTTTGGAATTGTTTTCAGAACCAGTTGAAAGTAAATCTCCTTCTTTTCTCGGCCCCCTTCTCCCTCGAAATGAATCCCCAAAGGTAGTCGCCAGCTCCAGGACCCATCTTATTCCCCCGACTTTGGGCCGCTGCCAATAATTCCAGTCCACTCTAAAATAAGAAAGGTTCGCCACCACGGAGAATACTCCCGGTGATGAGCGGAGGCTTTGAAGGCTTTCCCAAGTCCTTCGGCATCCCAGTAACATCATTAGAATATGCATATGTCCTTCCTAAAGGGGCCAATCCTCATTTGAATGTATAAACTCCAGTGCCCGCAACAAAAAACGAGTCCCTTTGTTAGAGCCCAACAGCCACGGTAGAAAAAATGGAGGAAGTTGAAGCTCAAGGTCACATAGACAAATAGAGACCAAACAAGCAAGTTTCTTGCTTTCTTTGTGCACCGGAAGAACCTTTCTCAAGTCACTTGCCTTCTCCATGAGGGGGGAGGGGAGGGAGGGCGGGAGACAATTTGGAACTCCAAAATGCAAAAAAAGGCTAAAAAAATGTTTTCCGTGCAATAGGCAAAAACCAAAACATGAACAGAAAGTGGCTCCGTGTCACTGCTGCACGTTTTCACGAGGGATTATTTCCCCCCTTAAAAAAAAAAATAGTCCAGGCATTTCCAGCTTGGAAGGGATTTTTGCATAGCGCCCGGCCCCTGGCAAGCTGGTGGCATATAGTTGGCAGCCCTCAATGAGTCCACTTTGAATGAGTATTGTCAGCCAACATACATTTCCCCTCCAGGTTCAATTAAAATCTTGTTCCAAACAGTGTGTTCCCTCTTCTTAGCCCTTTGTCAGGGCTCACCTTCCATCTTTGTTCTGAACAGCTTTATATATTGCAAAACACCGACTTGGCTCCCTCCTCGTGCACAGCACAATAAGGAAAGGCAGGTGGACAAGATTTATTTGTCCCGGAAAGATTCCATGAAATGGTGACCTCCTGGCTGGGGGCTGTCATTGTTTGAATCCAACACAATGGATTGTGTGAGCAGGACCGCAAATTACTCTCCGGTGGGGCCTTCCTTTACTTCTCCATATTGGGTTTGGAATTTGGCAATCACGAACATCCTAGTCCAAAAGGTAAATCCGATAATCACCAAAATACCCTTTGGGGAGCAGCTAGGTGGCTCAGTGGATAGTGGAGGCAGGAGGCCCTTCAGACGCCTTCCAGCTGTGTGACCTTGGGCAAGTCACTCGCCACCCCCCAAACCTCCATTAACTGGCACTTGAGACTTTTCTGCCTCAGAACCAGGATAGAGTATTTCCAATTTAAGAGGGGATGTAAGGATTTTTTCTTTTAAAGGTTGTGTATGTCTGTGCGTAATAAGGCAGTAGAACTCGGTGGGAAAAAAATACTCCTCATTTTGGAGTGGGGAAAGACTCGGTCCATATGGAGGCTCTAACCCTGATTAGCCTCTGACCTTGGGCAAGTAAGCTTATATCCCCCTTCCTCAGCTGAAAAATGGGGCTTAGGAGAAACTCCTTTATGTGCCTCCGAGGGTGGTTTGGAAGAAAGTGCTGGCTAAAAGTTTATTTCTAGGATTAGAATTCTTCTTTACAATAGACTTTCTTTCCTTTTGTCATTTCAGGGACATTCTAAGCAGATCAAACAAACCCATCTCCCTTGGAGCAGGCTAAGGGAGGCAGGAGTGTTGCTGGCAATGGAGAGACCTGATCTCACATTTTTGGAAGAACAGACATCAGAGAGCAAAGGGTTTGGAATGTGAAGAATGCACTTCCTTCGGGGAATCCTAGTTAAGTCCCAATCCCGGCATCCCTTCTGGCAATCATTTCTTACCTTTTTCTTACTTTGTAAGGGAAAATGGGAAGTTGGTGGAGAGCATGGAACCCTGGGAATAAATCCTGCCCCAGAGGATGAAATTACCCAGACAGAAAAGTAAAAGGTTACTAAAAGGTTAGGTGCTGCAGTGGAGAGAGGACTACAAGCCAGTCAGGAAGATCTGAGTTCAAGACCAGGCTCCTGGGAATAACATCTTTCAGCCTTAGTTCCCTCATCTGTAAAATGGGTACAATAATAGCACCTACCTCACAGCGTTGTGGTAATGATCAAATGGGATAACCTATGGGAAGTGCTTTGTAAACTCTACAGTTTCTACCTCTGAATGCTAGTTATTATTGCTAAAGAAAGGAGTTGGGGTATTGGAGGCAGGGCCAGATCTTGAACGTGAAGACCCTGATCCTGTCTTGCCTGCTGTTACAGATTTACTCAGCCTCTCAGAATCTGTTCCCTTGTCTGGAAAGTGAAGGGGTTGGCCTTGAAGATGATCTGTGGGGTTTTCCTTCAGCTCTATTTGCTGTGACTCCCTGAAAATCAAATCTAAGGGGGGGGGGGGGGAGGAGGAGGTTGGAGGCAGAGCAGGAAACCAGGCTCAAAGAAAAGCTTGAGGGAAGCAGCAGACCCAACTGTATAGTTACACACTGAAGGAAAAAGAGGACAGCCTGGCCATGGGCCACTGGCAAAAGCCCTGGATTCTGAAGCAGGCTGGATGTTCATTTAAGCCACTGACTCTGTTCCTGGCTAGCTTTGGGACTCTGTGTGAAGAAATGCTTAGTTTTTTTAAAAATTCAATCTGCCATTAAAGACAGCCTTCAAGATCAGTGCGATCGACTTAGCTTGCTCAGGAACTCTTTCGGTTTTAGTTAACTCATTCCAACACAAAGGATCAATCATTTTTCAGTTACCCTTTCTGGATCCCCAACAGGATGCTCATTCCTTTTCCCTCTCATATGGGCTTTGTATGTGGAATCTATTTTCTGGCTTACACATTTTCATTTTTCAGTATTTCATAAGGCCTGGCCAGATTTTTTTCTTACTAGTCTTAATCCCCTTTATTATATTCAATTACATGAATATGCCAGGATTTATTTAACCATTCCCCTACGGTTATCCATTTAGTTTGCTTCCAAATTGCTTTGTTCACAAATACATATTATGTATATATATATAAACATTTCTTTAAATCTTTAGTCAGATAGTTGTTTTTTTTTAAATAACACTTTCAAGATAGATTCCCCAAAATATGCAATAAAAGTTCATGTAGGTAAAGCCTTATACTGTGGTTCAAAAAATTAATTTCAGGGGCAGCTCAATCTGTAGATTGAGTCAGCCCAGGAGTTGGGAGGTCCTGGGTTCAAATTTGACCTCAGTTACTTCCTAGGCATATGACCCTGATCAAGTCACTTGACCCCCATTGCCCACCCTTACCACTCTTCTGCCTTGGAACCAATACACAGTATTGAGTCTAAGATGGAAGGTGGGGGTTTTTAAAAAATAAAAATAAAAATAAAAATAAAAGTCATTGTCGGGACTTGTCTGACCAGACAAGGATGGAGGCTGGTCACAGAGCAAGAGCAAGGGAGTAAGGGTTTATTTAAAAAAATTAATTTCACAAGTAGGCAGTAGACACGGCTAGATAATAACGCCAATGAAAAACATAGGAAGACGGCTCTAGAATACAGGTTCTTCAGTCAGCTAGATAGCACAGGGATAGAACACCAGGCTCAGAAGAGACCTCATATCTAGACTAAGACCCTGGATAAGTCACTTAACCCCTTTTGCCTAGTTTGTGCCCTTGAGACAGAAAGTAAGGATTTAGAGGGGAATAAAAAGAATACAAGTTCTTAACCTGGGGTCTATGACCTTGTTTTTAATTTTTGGACACTTTTTAAGATTTGCATTCAAATTTATTTTAATATAATTGGCTTCCTTTTTAATCCTACAGGTTTTATGCATTTGAAAATATTATTCTGAGTCCCGAAGGGTTTTTTTTAAAGGATTTCTTAAAAAGGTTGCCAAAGGGGTTTATGATTAAAAACTGGTGTATCTCCTCCTGCCTGCAAACGTAGTATGAAAGCACACAGTGTGAAATGGTCTGGATCTTTAATTAAAAGAAACCTTTGTTAAGTGCCTACTTCAACTTCACTTAAGATCTTGTGCTTGGTGCTAAGGAGCCCCCAGCCACAGAGAGTTTCTATTTTAACGTGGGGAGAGGCTTAAGGCATATTCACAAACAGTTCGAGCCACTGATTTCTGGGAGGATTGTGAAGGAAACAGAAGGGTCATCGAGGAAGGCTTCCGGGAGAAGGCGACATCTGAGCTGAGCCTGGATGAAGGACAAGAATTCTCAGGGTTAGAGTGTGCGAGCATTCAAGCCAGGGGCCAGTGGTCGGTAACCTTAACCAGCTGGCTCTCCAGTTTAGTTGGAAGAAAACATTCAGGTTTGCAAAATGGATTTCCCATCAAAACAGCCCTGGGAGATTAGAGGTGCCAGCATTATCCTCCCCCTTTTCCAGCTGAAGTTGCTAAGGCTCTAAAACCTTTGGTGCTTTCCTCATTGCGGTATCACGTGCTACCTGGCTAGCAGGATTCAAACTCTATGTTCTAAGATTTCTTCCAGCTCTAATATCTATTTCGGTTCTGAAATTCTATGGTCTAACATTCTGCTCCAAAAAATTTCCATTCAGTCTATTAGCAGACATTTGCTCAGTACCCAATGAAACTCCATTCCCTGCCCTCAAGGGGCTTATATTCTATTGAAGGATTCTCTCTGTCTCTGTCTCTGTTTCTGTCTCTAGCTCTGTCTCTCCCTCCCTCCCTCCTGCCTGTCTACCTGTCTGTGTGTCATAGGCATGCAGAAACTACATGAAAGAAAAATAAGGTACTTTTTAAAAAAGATTTAAATACTTCATTCATTCATTTATTCATTCATTCATTCATTCATTTATTTATTTATTTATTCATTCATTCATTTATTTGTTTATTTATTTATTTATTTTTTAAACCCTTACTTTCCGCCTTGGAGTCAATACTGTGTATTGGCTCCAAGGCAGAAGAGTGGTAAGGGCTAGGCAATGGGGGTCAAGTGACTTGCCCAGGGTCACACAGCTGAGAAGTGGCTGAGGCCAGATTTTGAACCCAGGACCTCCCGTCTCTAGGCCTGACTCTCATTCCACTGAGCTACCCAGCTGCCCCCTAAATAGTTTATTTTTTTAGAAAAATTTCCCATGGTTCCATGATTCATGTTTTTACTTTCCCCTTCACCCCCTTTCGCCCTCCCCCCCCCCCCATATCCAACGCACATTTTCACTGCTTTTAACCTGTGCCATCAGTCAGGACTTGAAAAAGAAGGTACTTTTAGGAGAAACCCATTTGCAGTTAGAATGTAGAAGGGGACCTTTTGTGTGGACATTCCAGGTTCTAAGGTTTCTAAAGACCCTCCCCGACTCGGACGTTCCCTGCACTCTTTACCCCGGTGGCCCCCTTCCTCCGATGGGGGAGTTCCGCCCGGAGCCAGTGACCTTGGCTTCCTGGATGTTCCAAGAACCAGACACTCCATCTCTCGCTCGGGCCGGTGGTTTAGATCGTCCCCATCCCTCCATGCTCTTCCTCCTCCTCTCGGCTTCCTTTCTGTTCCACCTCCTCCTTCTCCAGGAAGCCTTCCTGGACTCTTCTTAACTCTAATGCCTGCTTTCCTTCAGGTAGCGATTTCCTATTTATCCTGTATATAATTTGCCTTGCATACGGCCTGCCCCATTAGACTGCGAGCTCTTCGCCTCTCGGTGTATCCCCGGGCTGAGGACAGCGTCTGGCCCACCGTAGAGGGTGAATACGTGTTTGTGGGTAGATTTTAAGGAAAGCGCCCGGGCCCACCTCAGCTTCCATGGCTCGGAGGATTTGCTCCCTTCCCCCTCCCCCTCCCCCTTCTCCTTCTCCCCTCGCCCCTCCTCCCCCTCTCCGCAATTCCCTTTCCCGGGCCCTCTTCCTCCCTTAGAAAGTTAGCTCGCGGAGGGCAGGGCTTCACTCCAATTTGTATTCCAAGCTCTTAGCGCGGTTCCCGGCGCTTGGCTAACGCTGACTCAGGAGATCCCTTTCATGGAGTTACTCCGACCCTGCGGAGCTCCAACCGCCCAATTTGGAGGGTCTCTCCCACCCCTGACCTTCGGGGGCCCACAGCCCCTCCCCCCTCTGACACTGTCCAGCCTCCGGGGGCTTCCAGGTCGGACTTGCTAGCTCCTAAGATGCTCTTCCCCTCGGATCGGCTCTGCTCCCAGGTAGGCCCCTCCCTCGGACATCCTGGGTCCCCAGGACTGGAGGCCGAGGCCGAGGGGCCAGTGGAAAGGGGGCAGAGAGCGAGGGGCAGGGGCAGAGCGGCCGAGGCACGTCTCTCCCCTTCCTTCGGCAGGCTTTGGCACAGGTGTGAGGCTGAGCTGCCCGGGGGCGCTCTCCCTGCTCTTCCAGGTCTCCTTGCGGCCGGGGGGTAGGGGGTGGGGTTGGGGGCGCGGGGGGCCGGGCCGGGAGGAGGCGGGGGCGGGGCGGTCCCTCCCCCCCCCCCCCCTCCCCCCCCCCCCCCCCCCCCCCCCCCCCGC
>NC_058133.1:13014193-13037372 GCF_016433145.1 Gracilinanus agilis | reverse complement strand
GCTCGGCTCGGCCCCGGCCTCCTGGGCTCGGGCCCCTGCTCGTGCCCAGCAGCTCCGCCGGGCCTCCCGAGCCCTCGAGCTCTCTCGGGCTCGGCCGCAGCCGGGAGGAAGAGGGGCGATCGGGAGCCGCCGGAACATGGCGGCGGCCGGGCCGGAGCTCGAGGAGGAGGTGGCGGCGGCGGCAGCGGCGGCGGCAGCAGGGGAGCCCGAGGAGCCCGGGCTAGTCCCCGAGGCAGCCCCAGAGCCCCTGCCGCCCGGGGCCTCCACCGCTGCCGAGGAGCCCGCGCAGCCCCCGGAGCCCCCCGAGCCCCTCGGCGCCGCCGAGGTGGGGCGGAGGCTGCAGAGGACGCGGCGGGAGCTGAGCAACCGCAGGAAAGTGCTGCTGCGGAACCTGCCGCCAGACACGCACAGCCAGGTGAGCCCCAGCCTGCGGCCCCCGCCTCGGAGGCGGGGCGGGGCGCAGACCGACCCTTCGGCCCTGGGGCTGGGAGTTCGGGAACTAGGGCCGCCGCGGCCCCTCTCCCTTCCTCGGTGTGCCGGGCTGGGAAACCAGACGTCCCCACGTCCCCAGGGAGTCAGTGAATTTGGGCAGGCGCTGCCTCTCCCCCAGCCTCAGTTTGCCCATCTGTGAAATCGGAGGGTCTCGGTACGGTGATCAGCTATCCCTCGTCTCTAGGGAGTCAGTGAACTTGAGCAGCCGCCGTCCCTCTCCGAGCCTCAGTTTGCAGCTCTGTGAAATAAGAGGGTCCGGCTAGAGGGATGGGATCCGATGTGCCCTTGGACAGGCACTGCCCCTTCTCCCAGCCTCAGTCTACTCCTCTGTACAATGAGGGGATAGCTGGCCTGGAAAAGCTGCTAACGATTTGCTGACCTCTACGACTTGAATACTGAGCAGGGTATCGGAAGAGAAGCCTGAGGCAGACTGGCAACAGTGCCCTTGCCTCAGTGCCCTACAATCCGTAGGAGCCTATCTCTAGAGCCGGAAAGGACCTATGAGCTCATGTAGTCCAAACTTGGCAAGAGGAGAAGTGACTTGTCCAAGGTCACTCATTAGCCAACAAATGACCAAGTAAAGATGGAAACGAATCGAGTTTAGGGCTCTTTGTTTCCTTCCCGGACCTCCCAGAGCTAACATTCTGTGTTCTCAAATAATAGTCAATTAGTCTCCCAGCTTTACCGTTGTGTGGTAAAGGCGCCTTCCAGCTCCGCCACAGCTCCTCTAATCCGAGGACCGGGGCTGCCCTCCCCCCTCCCCAACCCACCTTCCACCCAGCTACCAGGTTGATGTTTGCCAAGCCCAGGTGGCCACTCCCTGGGTCTGGAAACTTCAGCGACTTCCTGGTGGCGGCTGGGGAAGACTACCCAACCGCAGAGGTACGGGATTGTGGAATGGGGATGGACCTGGGTGGGCTAGGCTCGGGGGAATCGGCACCCTAGGGCGCCTGCCCAATGGGTATGCAGCTTGTGCTTGGAGATCCAGGAGGCCCCCGGAGGCAGAGGCAGCCCGCTGCTCCTACGGCTTTCTTCGCTAGGAACTCTGTTCCTGGCCTGAAGCCTTCCTTTGCTCCTTTATGAGAGCTGCTTATTGCTCCCGGGGCTGCCCTCTGGGACCAAACCGAACCCTTTCAGTCTTTGATGTGTGTCTGGAAAGGGATTGGGCCAGGGGCTGAGTAACGATTGTTAAAATAACTTCTGAGTGCCCCGAGCTGTGCATTTGATCCTCTCTGCCACCCTTCCACATAGGCGGTACTGTTAATCTCCATTTTACTGTAGACCGAGGTTAAGCGACTTGCCCAGGGTCACCCAACTAGTGTCAGGCTGGATTGAACTCAGATCTTCCAGGACTCCAGGCCCAGTGTTCTAGCTGCGTGAGTGGCCACCTGGCCCTACTCTTTGAGTTCACAGAAGAGGAAAGTGAGATTCCCCCAGAGACTACTGATTTGTCCACGCTCACACTGCTTGTAAGCCTAGCTTGGCATTTAGGGCCTTTCACAGCCTGGCTCCATCGGAGCTTTAGAGCACTGTTTGCCAATAGGGCTTCTCCCCCAAGCCTGGCACCCTTCCCTTTGCAGACTGTCTCCATTATGCCTGGGATGCTCTCTCTGCACTCCTACCTTCACCCACTCCCAGCCTCCTCCAAGGCTCAGTGTGGCACCTTTTCTCTCCAAGAAGAAGCCTTTCCCTGCATCGTGGCATCGATGCTGTCTCTGTCCCCAGATGAGAATGTTTACATCCCTCAGCTTGCCTCATTTACCCAGCTGGCGCCCAATGTGATATAAGGTCCTTGAGGGCAGAGACAGTTTGCTTTTTGTCTGTGTGTTCCAAGTGACTTAGGAGGCAGCCCGGACCAGGGACACCCCAGATCTGGGCAAGCCTTTCAAGCTGTACTAGTAGGGAGAATGGCCTTACTTTGGAGTTCCTTCTGTCACTCACTCACTCTCTTTCTCTGACCCAAGTGACTTTGCTCTTTGAAAGACAAAGGCAGTGGGGTAATGAATAATAATAATAATAATAATAATAAGGTTGACTGGACTGGATCAGAGGAAGGATTGTATCTTTTCTGCTTGGCCCTGGAACTAGGGGCTGACGAGTGAGGCAGGAGCATAAGGAAACACTTCCTAACCATCCACTTAGATCCCAAGTGGAATGGGCAGCCTCTGCAGGTAGTGAGCTCTCTGTCACTAACAGTAGAAGGAAGTGAGGATATTCGAACAGGCAAAGAGAAGTCTGTGCATGGGAGAGCACTGAGGGTGCAGCAGCCTGGAGGATTTGAAAAGCTCCCAAGTGTAAGAGGCAGGCAACTTGTTCCCCTCTCTTGGACCGGGGAGCAATGGGAGGGCCAGATCTCAGCTTGATGTGGGGGGAAAGAAAATCCTAATATAAGAACTCCCCAAGTGGAATGGGGTAGGCCTTTGGGGGAGGTGGCTAGGTGGGTCTGCAGGCATTTCTTAAGCTTCTTCTGTGTATCAGGCTCTGCTTCAAAGGAGAGATCCTCGTTCGGGGATGGGTTGATTAAGAAAACAAATTTACAGTTTTTCCAGTGCTTCAGGGTTGGCCATACGTGTGGCTCACAATATCTCAATGAGGTAGGTTATGCAAGGATTACTCTACCCATTTCACAGATGAGAAAAACTTAGGTTAAGGGACCTGTCTAAAGGCACCAAAAAAAAAAAAAAAGTATTAGAGCTAGGATTCAAACCCAGGTCTTTAATGACTCTAGTGTAGAATTCTTTCCACAGTAGTACCCTGACTCTGGGGTCCCTCCCAATTCCTTTGATGTCCTTCTGATCCTATTGGACAAAGACGACTGTTGAGTGAGAGTCACACATGTGAGGTCATTGGACACCTTGGAAGAGGTGGCTTCTCTGGTGGCAGAGTTTGCAGAGAAACTGAGAGGCAGTGGGGTGGGGACGGGCTTTTCAGTCTTCACCTCTTTGTCACAAGGCTGGGAGCCTGTGACTTTTCTCTTTGAACGTTGACAGGAGGCAGTGAGGTAATGAATAATAATAATAGCTAGTGGGGGCAGCTGGGTAGCTCAGTGGATTGAGAGTCAGGCCTAGAGATGGGAAGTCCTGGTTTCAAATTTGGCCTCAGCCACTTCCCAGCTGTGTGACCCTGGGCAAGTCACTTGATGTGGGGAGACTTGCCTACCCATACCATTCTTCTGCCTTGGAGCCAATATACAGTATGGACTCTAAGAAGGAAGGTGAGGGTTTAAAAAAAAATAATAGCTAGCATTTTCGAAATACTTTAAGGTTTGCAAAGTGCTCTGTAATATTAGCTCACTTGGCCCTCAGAACAACCCTGGGAAATAGGGGCTCTTCTTAGCTCCATTTTGCAGATGAGGAAACTGAGGGAGAAGATGAGTGTCTTTCCCAGGATCACACAGCTAGGGCGTGACCCAGTGTTTCTGAACTCACAGGACCAGGTTCCAGTCCCACCTCTGACATTGCCTGTGTGAACGCTGGCGTTTGTCATCTGTAAAATGAAGGGTTTGGACTAGATGGCTTCTTAGAGAGCCTCCCTGTTGTGGATCCTCTGATTTGCCCCACTGTGATTCCCAGGAGGGTTAAAGGCTGTTTGGTGTTAATTTCAGATTAACCATATTAGTCAGTAGTTGGCGCCGAGCCTGCAGTCCCAGCTGCCTCGAAAAGAGGAAGGAGATATTCTATATGAGCAGGAGTTTGGGGGGGAGGCCTTCTCCCCCAAGGGGACGAATAGATTTGCCCAGGTCACGTCCATCTCCATCTTCATTCTCCACATTTACCCACTTGCCCCCTAACCAGAATCAGGGCTTGTAGTTTCTGATCACCAAGTGAGACACAGCTAATGAGGAAAAGAAGAGAGGGGCAGGGGGAGGGGAGAGAGAGAGACAGAGAGAAAGGAAGGAAGGAAAAGAAAGAGAGGAAGGAAGGAAGGAAGAAAAAGAAGAGAGGTAGGAAAGGAGGGAGAGAAGGAAAGAAAGAAGTGAGGAAAAGAAAGAAGGAAGAAACAGAAAAGAGGAAGGTGGAAGAGAAAGGAAGAATGAAGGAAGGAAAGGAGGAAGAAAAGGAAAGAAAGAAGGGGAANGGAAGAGAGAAAGGAAGGGAGGGAAAGAAAGAGAAGGAAGAAACAGAAAAGAGGAAGGTGGAAGAGAAAGGAAGAATGAAGGAAGGAAAGGAGGAAGAAAGGGAAAGAAAGAAGGGGAAAAGGAAGGGAAGGAAAGAGAGAGAGAAAAAAGAAAGAAAAAAGGAAGAGAAAGGTATAAAGAAAGAAGGGAGAGAAGGAGGGAAAGAGAAAGAAAGAGAGGAAGGAAAATAAAAGACTTTCTCTGGAATGAGAGTAGAGGCCACAAGGTCTCAAGGAAACTAGCCTCTTGCTGTATATAGCCATGCTACCAGCCCAGGTCCAAGCCCATGGAAGTGGGCATCAAAGGCAAAAACTGCTTCTTGGAGAAAGGCTTCTCTCCTTCCAGCTCTTCCCTTCCTATGGTTTTGAAAGGCACCAAGGTGGGCACAGTATATAGAATGCTAGGCTTGGAGTTAACCAGTTCTGAATTAAAATTCTTCTGGAGACACTAGATGTGTGACCCTGGGCAAGTCACTTGATCTCTCTCAAGCCTCAGTTGGCTCATTCCCTTTGATAGTAACACCTGTTGTTGCTGTGCGGATCAGACATAGGTTCAATAAAGGGCTATGCAAATACTCTCAGTTTTAAAAAGAATTTTTCTTGATAGTTTTGCAAACGATATTATTAATACCATTGAGTGAACCTGTGGCTACCTGCAGTTCTCTTCTCTCATTTTACAGATGAGGAACAACCAGAATCTTCTTGCCAAATGTCTTTAAAAAAACCCCCGACTCTTTAATCTGCATAATATTTATTTTAATAATACAGCAAAACCCCCCGGAAAAGGGAGGGAGGCCAGGCTGGGTGTTTTTCAAGCCAGCAGTCTTATTTCTCTTAAGCAGAAGCCATCCCGCTGAGTGTGCCAGTGTTGCCTTAGCGAGGGTCCTTGGGGAATCTGGTAGAAGGAATGACTCCATAAGCCCCCACTGAACTCCTGAAGGATTCGGAATTGGCTTTCTGACTGTGTTTTCCTTTGGCTCGGTGATCCCAGGGATGGAGGAAGATAGAGAGTTGCTTCGGCCCTGTGTGAAGGCACGACGGCCCTGGTCCTACCCTGGTATCTGCCCGGGTTAACGTGGCAGCAGGCTGAGTTTGGCGCTTGAACTCCCCGTACCGGGGAAGGCCAACTGTCACACAGAAATGAAGCCTTTAACAGTGCTCAAGGCTACTTGAAAACAGCCTAATTGTGCCTGTCTCCTGCCATCATCCTTCCCTGCAGTATTAATGGGAACAGTTAATATGTTTCATCTGTGAAGAAAGCCTTTGCTCACGGAACGGCCCAGCCCTCGTCCCTGGCACTGGAGGCTGGAGGCTTTCTTTCCAGGGGGAGCCTGGGCCGTCTCCCATGACCCCTCAGCTCCCTTCTGGCTTGGGGCCTTCCCCGTCTCCCTGAGAGGGATAATCATCTTCATAGTCCATTTTGCACAATGACTTAACAGTTTACAGATCGCGTTGCTGACAACAATCCGGTGAATCAGGCCGTCCAATTATCATTATCTCTGCTTTACAGCTGAGGAAACAACTGGAGATTTGGACGATTTAATTAAGCAAAGATTCACTTAATAACCTGATGTGTGCAGAGTGCTCAGCGAGCCACCGAGTTTAGATCAGACTCAGTTTTGCCCTCTCGGAGCTGGTTGGCTCGTACCAGGGAGTGATACCTCCTCCAGGAGGAGTCAAGGAATGAAAAAAGCTTTTATTAAGTCTTTGACTTATGCCTGCCGCCGACGGCCGGAGGAATAGAGACAGAAGGCCTTGAGCCTCTCTGAGAGGGAGACCTCCCACATACCGAAGCTATCTAATAGGGCACTAAGGAAGTGTGATGGGAAGTGGGGGAGCCATCCGAGAAGGCTTCTTTAGGGGAGGAGCATTGGGATTGCATGTTAGAGGATGTAGGAGGCCAGAGCATGGGTCCTGGAATCAGTGGACCCGAGTCGCAATCGCCATTTTTTTGCTTACCACTACCCTGAGCAAGTTCCTTCATTAGTCTTGGCCTCAGTTGTCCTACCTGTAAATGAGAGACGCCATCAAAAGCCCTCCCAGGTCCAGATCTACAAGAATCCAAATTCTTTTTTTTTTCTTTTTTTTTTTTTTAAGCCCTTAACTTCTGTATATTGGCTCCTAGGTGGAAGAGCAGTGAGGGCGGGCAATGGGGGTCAAGTGACTTGCCCAGGGTCACACAGCTGGGAAGTGTCTGAGGCCAGATTTGAACCTAGGACCTCCCTTCTCTAGGCCTGGCTCTCAATCCACTGAGCTACCCAACTGCCCCCAAGACTCCAAATTCTTAAGGGGACTTAGGGAATAGCAAAGGCACTAAGATAAGACAACTGATGCTATAGTCCAGGGGAATCACAGAATTCTACATTGAAGGACCCTCCAAACTACTTGGTGCTCTCCATCATTAGAATGTAAGCTCAGGGACAGCTAGGTGGCTCAGTGGATGGAGTGCTAGACCTGGAATGAGGAGGACCTGGGTTCAAATCTGGCTTCAAACACTTCTGTATGACCCTGGGCAAGTCACTTAAGCCCCATTGCCAAGCACTCTTCTGCCTTGGAACCAATGTTGAGTCCAAGACAGAAAGTAAGTGTTTGTTTAAAGAAGGTGAGCTATTGGAGGGGAGGAATGGTTTTACTTCTGTTGTTCATTTCAGTTGTGTCCAACTCTTGGTGACCCCAGTTGGGGTTTTCTTGGCAAAAGAACTTGGAGTAGTTTGCCATGTCTTTATCCAACTCATTTTACAGATGAGAAAACTGAGGCAAATAAGATTAAGTGACTTGCCCAGGATCACCCAAGTAGTATCTGAGACTAGATTTGAACCAAGGAAGATGAGTCTTCCTGACTCTAGGCCTGGCACTCTACTACAGACTGTCCCACCTAGCTGTCCCTTGTGTCATTAGCCTTCAACATAGTAAGCATTGATGGATAGTCCAATCCTCTCATTTTATAGATGAGGAGAGGTTCACTTCAAGTCCCTTCACCCAGTATGCCTCAGTTTCTTCCTCAGTGCCTAAGGTCACACCGGCGATAACTGTCAGAAGTAGAATTTGAACTCAGGTCATGGGGGTACAGATTTAGAGTGTGAAGGGACCTTCTGAGGTTCTTGGCCTTTAGAGTCAGCTCTCTTCCCCTTGGACCACCATGCCTCCTACTACTCTGTAAGAACTGAGGTTGGAATGTGGAACCAGATGAAAGATAGCTGTGAATGCTGGACAAACGAGTTTAAACTTTATGGGAGGAGAGTGTGATCAGACCTATGGATAAGGAAGATGCCTTTGGCAACAGGGTAAAGGACAGCTAGAAACTGGGGAGAGAGCAGAGGTGCTTAATAAATGCTTTTTTTTCAGGCATTCATTCATTTGCTTATTCATAATTCCTTCAAGAAGCATCACAGTCTGCCTGCTAGTTCCAAGAGGACAAAACTGAGTCTGATCCAAACCTTTGAGTTCACCTACCTAATCCTCACCCAGAGCTCTGTACCTGGGAGTGAATCTTTATTTAATTCAATTATCCACATCTCTGTAAGGATTGGTAGAGGGGAGATGATGAAATCAGAAAAGAAAGAAGGGGATCCGTGCCAAAGACATTCTGGAGGTGCAATAACAGGCTGATTATTAACTGATGAGACAGGCGAGCTGGCGAAGGAGGAAGGTCACAGAGAGGTGACTTTTGTGCTAAGCTTAGGAAATAGATGGATCAGGGGTCCTGCTCGCAGCTGCTGGGAACTCAGGGAGAGAAAGCAATGTGAGGGAAAGAGGACAAGCTCTTTTGCCCCTTTTTGTATTGTTTAGCACATAGTAGGTGCTTAAAAATGGCAAGTAAGAGTGATGAAGTAACTACTGTGTGAGGGGTTATGTGGAGGAGCCAGTAGAGTCCTGTTGTCTGAGTCAGGAAGATAGGAATTTCAGATCCCATTATGACACCATACTTAAACTTTGCAGTGTTCAGTACAAATCTCTGAAGAGATTGCATACAGTAGGCACTTAATACATTCTTGTCGATTGACTGAGCAAGTGCATTGATAAAAGGAGGATCTTCACTGGGAAAAAAAAGTTTCCTATTCTCAGGGCTTAACTCAGTGCCTGGTATATAGTTAAGTGTGTAAATGGAATTAGCTCATCCTCATTCATTGTTAGACTCTAGCCATCAGAAATAATGTCACCCCACCCAACTTAGACTTAAGTGAGGGGGGGAAGATCAGTTACCCACACGTGACAATAAGTAACAAATCAAGAACAAGGGACTTCCCTTTGGGCAGTCCAAAACAGGGTTGAGGCTGCCATTTGTCCACTTGAAATTGAAGGTGGATGCAGGAAGTGATGAAAGATGCTATCTTTTAAATGTGATGGTAACTTCCTGTGGAGGGAGTTGGCACTTTGAACTTGGTATAGAAGGATCTCTGGCGAGACCTCAGACGGCTTCCCTCTGAATTGTCATGTGGGCAAGTTAGGCTGACTTCCTTTCTCCTCCCTTGGCGTTTCTGGAGGCTCTACCCTCAAGGAGACCTCTCTTGCCTCTCTAATTGTAAAAGACCTTGTGGCTAGAAGCCTTGTTTAATTAACCTCTGTGCTCCTTTGCTGGGACCTCTAAATTCTTATCCAGTCTGAATCTCTGTTCCGGGCCAGAGTTTCTCTCTCTCTCTATTTCCCTACCTTCAACCTTCCTAATTGTAAATAAACTTCCATAAAAGTCATCCTGACTTGGATCTATTTTTTTTATTTGAAATCAAGAGTTAATCCGATTTCTGGCGACCACACCTTAAATATCTAGTTTCTCCTCCTATATAAGTGCTTAATAAATGTTTATGGACTGACTACCTCAGTGATTCCCAAAATGGGCACTACCACCCCCTGGTGGGTGCTACAGTGATCTAGTGGGGCCGGTGATGGCCACAGGTGCATTTATCTTTCCAATTAATTGCTATTAAAATTAAAAAAAAATAATTTCCAAGGGGCTAAATAATATTTTTTCTGGAGAGGGGGTGGTAGGCCAAAAAAGTTTGGGAACCACTGGACTACCTCAACAACATCCTAGGTCTTTCTCCTCTTCCCCCAAATGGAAGACCCTGGGGAAACACAGACAAAAGCTGACAGACAGTCCTGACCTTCAAGAAGCTGGCGTTTTTCCTTGAAGGCCACAGTGGAACTTCTAGGTAGACTTGTCATGTGAGGCCAGGCCAGTGGAGACAAGGTGTGGAGCTTGGGAGAGTGGTGCCCTGGCCAGTAGTTGAGAACTTTGGAAAGGGGAGGAAAGGAGAGGAAAACAATGAGTTCTGGTTTGGATGTGTTGAGTTTGAGAAGCGTGAGGGACCCACAGTTTAAAATGTCTAACTGCACTTATGATAGAGAATGCTCTCCAGCTCCGGAGAAAGAATTGTGGGAGTTGGAATGCAGATCAAAGCATATGATTTTTCCCTTTAGTTTATTTCTGTTTTTATTTGGGGGTTTTGGTTTTGTATGAATATTCTCTTATAACAAGGACCAATATGGAAGGAGATGATACATGTATAGCCCAGATCAAATTGCTTCCAGTGCCGGGAATGGGGAGGGAGGGAAGGAGATGATAATTTCAGAAAGCATATGTTGAAAATTGTTCTTACACATCATCGAGGAGATAAAATATCTTTAAAAAATAAAATGAAATATCTAATTGGCAGTTAGGGATGTGCGGGACTCTTGGAGGCCAAGAGAGCGACCAAAGCTGGACATATAAATCTGGGAATCATGGATGATAATTGAGCCCATGGGGCCAGTGATAGTGTGAAGAGAGTGCTAGAGAAAAAAGAGAGGAGGGCCCAGGACAGAGCCTTGGAGGCCCACCCATGATTAGTGGCTGTGTCATGGCTGATTGAATCAGCTAGGAAACTTAAGGAGGAGGAGAGCCAGGAGGGAGGAGTGTCCCCCATACCCAGAGACAAGTGAGTACACAACTAGGGAACAGAGAAGGTGGGCAGCAGTTGTGGACAAGAAGTCTGAGCACTGAGAAAAGGCCATTGGATTTGGCAGTTAGGAGACTGTTGGATTTGACCATTAGAGGTTGGAAACAACTTTTGAGAGAACACTGGAAAAGACTGCTGAATACCGAAAGAGACACTGAAGTGGTGCAGTGGCTAGAGTACTTTGGAGCCTTTAGGGGATGCCATAGTGCCTGGAGTCAGGAAGACTCATTTTCTGGAGTTCCAATCTAGCCTCAGATGCTTACTAGCTGCATGACCCTGGGCAAGTCACTTTACCCTGTTGGCCTTAGTTTCTTCACCTATAAAATGATCTGGAAAAGGAAATGACAAATCCCTCCAGTATCTTCTCCAAGAAAACCCCCAAATGGGGTTGTGTGGAACAGGGTATCACGAATACTGGATCCCTCCACTTACATGAATACATAATGGATTCAGGCACAAAAGTAGAAGCTAGCATTTTATTCTTTCACGAAAGGGACATTCCCCAGCTTTGGATGCTTAAGGAATGCCAAAGTATTGAGTTCAAAGACCCAATTTATAGGTTTTTCTCATCATAGAAACTGCCCCCTCCCCATCTCCCTTCCTTTGTCTGACCAGACACTGGCCATAACAAGAATCTTCTTCGACATCTTTAAAAGATAAGTGAGTTAGTTGCTCCAGTCTTCAAGGGTGTTGACATTTGAAGTGGACGGACCCAGGGCTTTGTTTTCAGAGAAGGCGAGGTATTGGAAAAGGAAGGGAAAATCCGGACTTCTCTCTGGGTTCTTGGGAATATTGGGGTGAAACTTCTTATGAGCAAGACACAGATTATATCCTTCTCAGAGTCACAAAGAGTCAGACATGATTGAAATGACTGAACCACAACAGGGTGCTACACTTGGACTTAGGAAGACCCGAGTTCTTATCCAGCCTTAGACCCTTACTAACTGTGCAACCTTAGGCAAGTCATGTATCTCTCCCCGACCAGCTCCTTTATATGTACTATGTGGCTGATAATGGTGCCTCCCTCCCAGAGCTGTGAGTATCAAAGAAGATAATATTTGGATAGCCCTTTGCAAGCTTAAATCATGAGGTAAATGATATCATTATTTCACCTCCATCCATCCATCCATCCCTCCCTCCCTCCATCCATTCATTCATTCATTTATTTGTTTGTATTTATTTATGTATATGTTTATTTATTTTTTGAAACCTTTACCTTCAGTCTTGGAATCAATACTGTGTATTGGTTCCAAGGCAGAAGAGTGGTAAGGGCTAGGCAATGGGGTTAAGTGACTTGACCAGGGTCACCCAGCTAGGGAGTGTCTGAGGTCAGATTTGAACCCAGGACCTCCCATCTCTGGGCCTGACTCTCCATCCACTGAGCCACCCAGCTGCCCTATCATTATTTTATAGTTTGACAAAAAACGTTGATATCACTTAGTTCCTGTGATCCACATGCTCAGACTTTCATTCCTCTATTTTGTTCCAAGTTTTGTTTTGTTTTGAAATTTCTTCTTTCTTTGTATAGAAGAGACATCTACCCAATAGTATTCCTTGGAGGAAGTAACCAGTTAAACCCAGGGAAAACTGGGGCTTAGAATTGAGCTAGGTTGTGACGTCTTGAGACGATAGGATTTTCACTAGGAATTCCAGATGGTGTCCGTTTAATCCTAGAGATGTTCTGTAACCTGATGTAAGACTTATCTGGACTCTGAGAAATGGGAATGCTTTCTATATGTGATAGATTAAAAAAAGCCTACTGAGAGTCAAGAAATTGTTCCGTAGTTTTTCAGTTGCGTCCAGCTCTTAATGATTCCATTTGGACTTTTCTTGGCAGTGATCCTGGAGGTTTGCCATTTCCTTCTCCAGCTCATTTTACAGACGATGAAACAGGGTTAAATGACTTGCCTAGGATCACAAAGCTCATAAACGTCTGAGGATGGACTTGAACTCAGGGCTTCCTGACTCCAGGCCTGGCACTCTGTCCATTGCATCACTTGCTGCCCTTTGGTCAAGAAGACCTGGGTTTGACTCTCACCACTGATCCTTACTAGATCAGTGACTCTGGGTGAGACACCTGATTTCTTAGAGCCTCAGACACGTCTCCAAGACTCTGGGTAACAGCCTTTGTGAGCCATCAAATCAGACACCTTGGCAGCAGCCATGCTGTCTAATTCCTCCCTGAAAGGAGCTCTCGCCGGAGCTTACCTACTCTGACAAATGAAACGCTCTTGAACCCACCAGCTGCTCCCTCTCTCTCCCAGGCTTCCTTGTCCTTCACTTCTCTGAACGCATTCATATGAACTCACTGGATATTTCTGCTCTCTTTATTTATATGTGTCCTTGTCAGCTCCTCCCTCAGAATGTGGGGACTTCGCCAGGGGGGGATTATGTCCTTCGTTGTATTTTTATCCCTAGATCCTAGCCCAGCGCCTGGCCCACAGGAGATGAGTAATAAAGACCTGTTGATGGATTGGTTCAGTGGCCGGAGGTCCCTGATGATGAGTCTCTCTGTGCTCTCTGGCTTTACAAGGGCTATTATGGGTAACTTTTCATCTCTGCTCTTAAATGGCTAACATGCTATCTAGATCATGTTACATGTTACAGGAGAAGCATTTGACAGTATCAGTGTTTACAGGGTTTGAACTTCACATGAAACAAAATATAAGTTTTCTAAGGATCCGTGGTGGGTGGAGGTATATAATTTGTATTATGAAAGACATTATACCAGTCACAGAGTAACAGTTAGATCATGGAGAAGGGAGAACAATCCATCCTGCAGACACTCTGTTCTCTGAGTTAAAGTTGGCTGGTAATCGTGGCTATTTAAGCAGCATCTACATGGGCTTCCACTCCAGTTTTAGGATGATGCCTTATTGTACTCTGGGGGTGACCAAGGCTTCTTTTGACCTGTTGCTCCTTGTAAATTTTAGTTTGTTTAATTAAATTCTATTTTCTTTCTTATCTACGCATCTTACCCTTTTGGGAAAAAAATGAAGCAAACCAGGTATGTTTATAGTTAGGTAAAGTACATTCCTATGTGGACGAGGTCCTCATTCTGCCCCCTGAGGCCATCAGTTTTTGGTCATGGCATGGATAACCAGCTTCATTTTGGGGCCCCTGGAATCATGCTTGGGGATCGGGGTTTCATAAACGTTCTGTCTGTTGAGCACATCTCTCGGATTGAATTTGAGCTCACAGAGGGTTGGGGTAAGGCCTCTTTCCTGAGATCTCAAACCTTGCCTCCATATAAGAACTTTTTTTTGGCTAAAGCAATTCCTGACTGCTCTCTGCTCAGGCTTGAAGAATCCCTCCAAAGCCAAAGAAATCCCAGGGCTTTCGAAGTACTGATTAGAGTAGGTAACATTTACAGAGTGTTTAAGGATTTATTATCTCCATTTTACAGATGGGAAAACTGAGGGTCAGAGAAGTTAAAAGGTTTGTACAAGGTTGCACAGCTAGCAGTAGGCTTTCTTCGTAAACCCAGATTCCCTCTTTGCCTCAGTGAATGTGCCTCTCCAGTGATTTGGGTGTCTTTGTTGTGAGGTTTGTAATGCAGGGTTGCAGCCGAAGCTTTTTGCTTTTGCAAATCAACTGTAGCAGCTCTGGCAGTTAGAAGTCTTAGAATGTTCACAGAAAAGCAGTTGGAGCCTGAAACTATAAATAGTCCTGAGGTTCCCACTGAGGGGCTTTTGCCTGTTGGCTTTGGGGCTTGTGGTTTTGGCTTCTGCCTTTGCCTGTGCCTTGTCTTTGGACATTTGGACTTAGCCTGATTTCTCTGGACCTCTCCCTGATCTCTCCATTTACATCCCTACTATTTCCCTGAATTTCCCCTTTGGGCCCTGGGAGGAAGGGTGGTTTTGGTGGTTGGACATTGTGGTTTTAGCTTCTGTAGGCAAGTAGGACAACCTATAGGCTCACAGCACAACCTCATTAGTTTGCTTCAACATGGGGCTGGTAGTCAGTGAACATTTACCATTTAACATTGGGGATGGTCTTTATATCCTCACCACTTAGCTCAGTTCCTGGCATTGAGTGAGTACTTGATAAATACTGCTTGATTGACTAACCGATGGCCGAGTGTTGGGAATACCAAGAAAGACAAAACCCAAATCAAACCCTCCAGGAGCTTACATTTTTTTTGGTGGGGGTGGGATAGCAGAAAACATGATGATAAAAAATGAAATATCAAATATTGCTGAAGTATAACAACGACCACTGCCCGTCGCCTGAAACACGAGTAGGGACAAGCCACAAAAGTTGTTATTATAGTGTTCTTGACAAGCATCAACCAACATGAGCTTTGCCATGTGGAGAGGATTGTATATGAAATCGCAAATCTTTGTTGCGTATCATTCGTGTTTTGTAAAAGTGCACAATAAATTCAAAGCTGTCCTGCTTATCTTTGTCTCCCTCTGAACTGCCTTTTTTTCTGAGCATTTAAGAAATTGATTTTTTAAAACTAAAAATATTTACTCTATACCCTACTCTCTCTTCTCCATTAAAAAAGAAAGAAAAATAAAACATTTATTTAAATATGTTAAATATTATTAAATAAATGTTAAATATGTTAAAACATATACCTAGTTGAATAAAATAACTAACTACATTTTTAAAAATTGTTCTGGAAATATCAGTCTCAGGTGATAACCTAAAGTCTATCAGATCTCTCAGGATTTCATCACAGGTCCTTTGGAATTGTGCCTCGATCAGTTCTTAAGTCTTTCAAAGTCATAGGTCTTTTTTTGTTTAAATTGTTCTCCTGGTTCAGCCCAGTTTCTTCTGTATCAACTCATTCCATTCTTCCCAGCTTTCTCTGAAACTATGTGACTTGTCATTTTTCATGAACAGTAATATTCCATTATGTTCACATAGCATAATTTGATCAACTATTCCCCCATTTGATGGGCACCCCCATGGCACTCTTTTCTGTCTCTTCTTTTTTTGGCATCACTATCATTAGATTCTCGCCTTCACCATCCTGATTCCATCATCACCCTTAAAAATCCATTCCTTGTAACATATAAGCATATCCAAGCAAAACATGTCTATGTGTCTCAAAATGTAGTTTTCATTCTGCAGCGCTATATTCTATCATCAATCTGTCAAAAGATAGAAAACAAGTTTCATCTTCAGCCTCTGAGGTTATTATTGGTCATTGCCTCGATCAGGGTTTTCTAATATTTTGAAGTCATTTTTCATTACATTATTGTTGTTCCTGTAGTAGGTTCTACCTATTTCCCTCTGTATCAGATCTTTCATACAAATCTTTCCAAGTGTCTCTGATCCTGTTCCATTCACCATTTCTTACAATAGTAATATCCTCTTAAACTCTTAGAACCAAATTTGCTCAACCATTTCTCCAGGGGATGACACTTAATTAGTTCTGTTTTTTAAAAGTACTGTTATGAATATTTTTGTATATCTGGCTCTTTGGAGATAGACCATTGCTACAGAAATATTTTCCCAGAGGTCTGAACAAGCAATATTGGTGTGTGGCTGGGGGGAATCGGGACAGACTTCCTGTAGGAGATGACACTTGAGCTGAGCTTTGAAGGACACTAGTGATGCTGCACAGTGGACCTGAGAGGGCAACACATGCAAGCTTTGGGGCACAGCTTGTGCAAAGACTAAGAGATAGGAGATGGATGCTCATGTATGTAAAACAGTCAGGCCAGATTTGAAAAGAAACGCCGAGGTGCTTTTCATTTCAGTTATTTCTAAGGCTGAAATGGTCATAAAATTAAGTGATCTAATAACATGGTATTTAAGAAAATTATATAATTATAGGAAAACATGGATGAAATCTGTGAAGGCATGAATAAGATGAGGGAGTTCTCACCCTAATGAAATCTTAAGCATATAATATTCACCAGTATGAAGTGCTAACTCTATGGAGATAACTGTGTCAGACACTGGGAGAAGGTTAGTCACATTCTCTGCCCTCCATCTGGTAGGTGGGCTCCTCATTTACAGGAAGAAAGTTGGGCTATTTTCCTTTGACTAGGCAATGAGGGTGAAGTGACTTGCCCAGGATCATATAGCTGGGAAGTATTTGAGGTTAAATTTGAACCCAGGACCTCCCATATCTAGGCCTGGCTCTCAATCCACTGAGCCTCCTAGCTGCTCCAGGTCCATACCTCTGAGGGGAATGAATGAGTTGCTTCCTGAAGTATGGAGTTTTCCAGTTTTCTCTCTCTCTTTTTTTAAACCCTTAACTTCTGTGTATTGGTAAGGGTGGGCCATGGGGGTCAAGTGACTTGTCCAGGGTCACACAGCTGGGAAGTGTCTGAGGCCGGATTTGAACCCAGGCCCTTCTGTCTCTAGGCCTGGCTCTCCATCCACTGAGCTACCCAGCTGCCCCCTAGTTTTCTCTTAAAGGAGGACTTCAAATAAACACCAGATAACCACTTGTCCAATATGCCACTGAGGGGTTTTTATGAAGACATAGATTGAACCAAATGCCCATTTAGGACCTTTCCCAGTCTGATGGCACATGATTTCTGGGCCTTTACAAGATGCTTCATGAATGTTTAGATTATTTCTTCCGTATTTCTACACTTCTTTTTCAGTCTGAGTCACATTATTCTTGTATTGTCTTCCCTGCTGCTGAAGTGTTTCAGAGGATTCCCTAACTTGCCAGACGGAAGGGTTTACTTTCAATAGAGTCAGCATTTCCCCTTGTTTAGGAGAGGGCTGGAGACTGGGCTTGTAGTTTCATTAGTGATGGGAACTCCTGAGTGAGGAAAGTGCCGCCATTAATGTTGGCTGGTGATTTGTCTAATCTGCCTAGCCTTAGAGAGCTGCTTCGAGCTCTTGAGCTGAAAGGATTCTCCCAGGTCTGGAGCCAGCATTGTTGGGAGGAGGGACTCCATCCTAGGCTGTCGCTCTTTATGTTGTTTATAGATGTCTGATATAGAATATAATTTGCCAATACAAAAGCTATATTGAACAAATAACTTCTTGAAGTGTATAATACGGCTCTCTTTATGGCCAGATTTGGACTTAAAAGTTATTCATGTGGGGGACTCCTGTAGTGAAAACTCCCTCCACTGATAAAAACGGGCAACTTGTTTGAAACTTAGTCTTAGGGACTTGTCCATGCTCCTACATCTAGATCAGTGATTCCCAAAGTGGGCGCCACCGCCCCCTGGTGGGTGCTGCAGTGATCCAGGGAGGCGGTGATGGCCACAGGCGCATTTCTCTTTCCTATTCATTGCTATTAAAATAAAAAAAATGAATTTCCAGGGGGCTGAGTCATATTTTTTCTGGAAAGGGGGCGACAGGCCAAAAAAGTTTGGGAACCCCTGATCTAGAGGCAAGGGTTGAACCTGGGTCTTACTCTTTCCAAGAAAGGCCCTCTCCTAGGCCAGACCACCTTTGTCAGTCTGTTGTGATGTCTGTATTGAATAATAGTTATGCCACTAGAAGAGCTTGTTCCAGACACATCACCTTTGGGAAAGCGAAGACACAGCCTGACACCCAATTTTAGTCTTTTTCAGTCATGTCCAACTCTTCATGACTTCTTTGAGGTTTTCTTGGCAAAGATATGGAGTAGTTTGCCATTTCCTTCTCCAGCTCACTTTTACAGGTGAGGAAACTGAGGCAAACAATGTTAAGTGACTTGCCCAAGATCACCCAACTAGTATCTGAGGCCAGATTTGAACTCAGGAAGCCTGATTTCCGGCCTAGAACTTTATTCACTATGCTAGTGTTCAGTAACTTCTCTGTTGGTTTACTAAGAAATGTAATCTGAATTTCTCATTGCTCTAGATAGACCTGGGCCTGTACAGTTGGCTGCTTTGTGATTTTTTTAGCTCGGAATTCCTCATACTTTTCACTGGTTTTTTATTTTTCTGAACTTTAAACAGTTCTGTCCTTTTTGCGTCTGCTGGCTCACAGTGCTTCCTGACCATCTTCTTTGTAGGCCTGTAATGAACAGTTCAGGAATCTGGTACTGATGCCCCCACAGCCTTCCACTAAGGTTTTGTTATGGATGGAATGTGGTGTTTTGTTCAGGATCTGCTCTCTGGAATTGAGGACCGTTAAGCCTTAATGGAAAATAGATGGGGGAAAGATTGAATTTTAGTCAGGCCAGAGTGCTAATCATGCCGCATTTGTGCTGTTATTAGGAGTATAAATGGTGATGATTCTGAGGAGTGTGGCCCTCCAGCTGCTGGAGCAGTAGAGATAAGTGATCAAAGTAAGTGGGAGTAGTGAGGAGAGGACCTTCAGCACCCTCTGGGAGTGGAAAGCAAAGGGGAATGCGGTTCTGGCAGAAAGGTAACTAAGGGGAGCTCTGATGTAGAGAAGCCAACCTTGGCCTTCCCTGACTGTGGCTGGACACCATTCTGGACAGTTATGGAGACAGTAGAGACCCTGGGCCAAAGGGTGGCCCCCTGAAGGGCGTCGTATGCCACTGAAATGGGAAAGGCTTGACTCTGTATGGTCTTTTTTGTGCCCTTTCTATGACTGTTAGCTTATATCTGCCTGGAACATATTGGGGTCAATTCTGGGCATTTTGGGGAAGATGTTGATAAAGTTAGAGAGTATACAGAGGAAGGCAGCCAGAATGGTGAAGGGCCTTGAAATCAAGCCATGGGAAGGTCAGTTGAAGAAACTGGAGATGGTTAACCGGGACAAGACTTAGCTTGGTCATGCTACCTGTATCTGAAGGGTCATCACACAGAAGGGAGTTTATAACATCATAGTGATTTTTTTTAAACCTTTACCTTCCATCTTAGAATCAATACTGTGTATTGGTTCTAAGGTAGAAGAATGGTAAAGGCTAGACAATGGGGGTTAAATGACTTGCCCAGGGTCACCCAGCTGGGAAGTGTCTGAGGTCAGATTTGAACCCAGGACCTCCCATCTCTGGGCCTGACTCTCAATCCACTGAGCTACCCAGCTCCTCCCAACATCATAGTAATTAGAAGAGGAGAAAGAGGTCCTGAGACCCAAATGTTTGTGATTTGTTGACCTAGAAAGTTCTTTTCTAGGAAACTGATGTGACATTCTTATTCTTCCTTGTCTAGTCTGTTCTACTGATCTGCTTTTCAATTGTTTAAGCAGTGACTGTGGAGTTTTGCTGCTGCTGCTTTGTAATGGAAAGTCTGGAAGTGATATTCCTTCATCTTTTTTCCCCTCTTTATTTCTCTCGATGTACCAGATCGTTTGTTCCTCTTAATGAATCTTGCTATTTTGCTTAGCTCTGTAAAGAACATTGTGTGTTGGCAAGATGTGCTCCTGTGAAAAAATCCAGGAACCATGTTGAAGCCTTTGGTGGGAGAGAGAGCATTTAGATGGAGGTCCACAATGGCAGGAAAGCAAGTGGTTTTCTTATCATCTGGTTGGCAAGAGGAGCTAAGTGAGGAGTTAGGGTGCCCATCACCAACCTGGCACAGAAGCGTGATATAGTCAGGGACTCGAGTTCTGCCAAGCACAATGCCCAGCCCACAACAGTCAATAAGGGCTTATCGATCGATCGGCGCTTTCTGCCACAAGCAGAGCGCCTCATAAGTTCTTGACCTGCCTAAAAGATGACTCCATCCTCCAAAAGCTAGAGGAGCTGGCAAGGGGCCATTCGCTTCCAAATCCTTTTCCTTCTCACTCCCTCCTTGCCACTAGTGTAAATGAGGGAAACTTTGCAGGAAAGTCACTGCTATGTCTTAGAGCTCGTGAGAGAGGAGAGGAAATCTTGGCATTCTTTGACAGATGCCCGATTTGGCAGAAATCAGATTTCAGAGAAAGCACAGGTAGAATCACATGGAATAATATTCTAGAGGAGAAGTCAGCCAAAGGAGGATGGGAAACTCCTAGGAATACATTTCTGACTATAAAGAGAATAATTCTGAAAATCAATCAGTGCCTACTATGTGCCAGGTACTGGGCTAACACGCCAGGGATAATAGAAAGATAAGAAATAATCTCTGCCCTTGTTTGAAGAGAGCAATGTAGATGCAAAGGGACCTCACCGACCAACAGAGATTTTATCTTTATCCCTTACCTTCTGTCTTAGAATCCATACTAAATATCAGCTCTAAAGCAGAAGAGCAGTAAGGACTAGACAATTGTGGTTAAGAGACTTGCCCAGGGGGCAGCTGGGTAGCTCAGTGGATGGAGAGCCAGGCCTAGAGATGGGAGGTCCTAGGTTCAAATCTGGCCTCAGATACTTCCCAGCTGTGTGATCCTGGGCAAGTCACTTGACCCTTATTGCCTAAAGAGAGAGAGAGAGAGAGAGAGAGAGAGAGAGAGAGAGAGAGAGAGACAGACAGACAGACAGACAGACAGACAGACAGACAGACTTGCCCAGGGTCACATAGCTAGGAAGTATCTGAAGCCAGATTTGAACCCAGATCCTTTTGACTCCAGGCCTGGCTCTCAATCCACTGAGCTGTCTTCCTGCCCCTCAACTTAGATTTTTAAAATATGCACAAGAGATAATAATGAAGCATGGTCTGGTAAAACCAGTGTAAAGAAGCATACCATGAGCTGAGACTCACAAAGCTTCCAGTCAAGAGAACCTAATTTCCATCTCTGATAGAGTTACTGGAATTGCAGATGAGAGTCTGGTTTCCCTGGATTTTTATGAAGTGCTTGCTAACCTTTCTCATTATATTCTTGTGGAAAAGAGGGAGAAGTGTAGGCTAGGTTTTGAAGTGGTTAATGTTTCAGGGAGCTCTTCAGGGAATTCCCAGGATCTGTCCTTGGTCCTTTACTGTTCAATACTACCATTGTGCAGCCTTTGCTGTTCTGCTTCATTGGAACCAATACACAGTATTGGTTCTAAGAGAGAAGGTAAGGGAATGAAAAAGGGAGGGACTGGGAGAGAAGCTGGAAGCAACAGAGGTGGCTCAGGGCCAAGCAGCCGGGAAGCCCTGAGAAAAGCTGGTGGAACCACAGCAGATGCCGCAGCTAATACAGCATTGATGCTTCCATGTGGACACAAGCCCCAAAGCTCAACCCTAAGTGTAGTAGGGCCTGTGAGTTCAGGAGTGGGAGTGATCCGAGAACATGAGCCAAGAACTAGAGCTGGAACAGAGAAGGGACAAGGAGATACAAAGACAGTCTGCCCTTATATTGTGTCCAGGGCCTCTCTTCCTGCTTCCCCAAGGCTTTCTGCCCATCCCTTCTTTTTTAGGGGTCCCTCACCTATGCCCCTACCCCCAGGGCCCTCTATTCAGATATAGAGGCCGTAGAGGGGCTTTTGAAGTTCCCTTCTGATTCAAGATCCTGGCACACCTTGATGGTACAGTTTACCGTGCATTGGATGCATCGAATTCTAGTGAACTTGAATCCTTCTAAAGGGAGCCTTGATGGCTCTCCTGAGATGCTGCCAGATACTGATGTTTTCACTTGAGCCAGGCAAGTGCCATGTTCCCCAAATGGATCTTTTCTCAGAAGGGAGCCTCTGCCACAAAAGCTATATAAGAATATCCTGTTGTTGTTGTTGTTGTTGTTGTTGTTGTAGTGGTAGTGGTGGTGGTAGTGGCAGTGGTAGTGGGAGTAATGTTGATCCCACCCCACAAGAACAGTACCCCAGGGTTCTTGGGAAGAGAATGAAAAGCCAGGCAGAGAGGGTTCCTGTTTTCTACTCCACCTGGGCCATTGCATTATGTGAGGTGATGGGAAAGAGAAGGAGCCAGTCCAGTCTTTTGGGGGGGTGCTTTCTTTGTACCCCAATATTTAGCACAGTGCCAGGTACCCAGCTGGTACTTAATAATGCAACTTGACTGACTCTAAAATCCACATAAGGAGAATTTGACAGACTTGTCAAACTCTTACAGATCTGTGAACTTCATTTCACTTTCTTTTCATTCACCTTAATCCAACAGGCCATTTTGGGGGTTCGGCCATATAGGAAGGTGCTTTGTCAGGAGGTACGAGGGTATAAAAAACCACAACCTACCCTTTGGGAGAGCTGACAGGCCCAAAGGGGAGATAAGATTATTGGATGCATGAAAAGTCAATGGTACTATCTTGGAACTGCTGTGAAATGAGGGGCCCAGCAATGACCTTCACCTTGGCCCCCTCTTGCCAACCTTTTGTGTTCAGGCCTCATTTCTTGGCACCTCTTTCTCTAACTCTTCAGGTTTCTCTTGGCATCATGGTGGTAAGTGAAATCCATAACTATATTGCGGGTGGACATCGTTGTGAAGGGACGATGTTAACTCTTGCACGAAGGCTTGCTGTCCCTCAATTTACCATTTGAACTTATATTCAAATTACTTATATTTTTGAATTTTTTATGTTATTTTACTTTTTACAATGAACAAGTATTACCTCTACCTCTCTCCTTCCCCTCCCATTTGAAAAAATAAAAAATAAAACAAAATCTTTGTAACAAATATCCATAGTCAAGCAAAATAAAATCTCATGTGACCATGCCCCCAAATCTAGCCCCCCTGTACCTTGAACCTTGAACCTTGAACCTGTCTTTCAGGAGTTGGCTGAATGTTTCACCATGGGTCTTCTACCACCATGGTTGTTCATTGGATTCATCAGTCTTAAGCATTTCAAAATTGTTAGTCCTCCCTCTCCATTTTTCTCCTTCCCTTCCTTCCTTCCTTCCTTCCTTCCTTCCTTCCTTCCTTCCTCCCTTCCTTCCTCCCTTCCTTCCTTCCTTTCTTTCTTTC
>NC_058133.1:12965818-13013856 GCF_016433145.1 Gracilinanus agilis | reverse complement strand
CTTCCTTCCTTCCTTCCTTCCTTCCTTCCTTCCTTCCTTCCTTCCTTCCTTCCTTTCTTCCTTCCTCTCTCTTTCCCTCCCCTTCTCCCTCCCTCCCTCCCTCCGTTCCTTCCTTTCTCCTTCCTTCCTCCCTTCCCTTCCCCTCTAAGAGTCTTGGATTTGACCTTGGAGGTCCCAGGTGATAATCCTGGCTCTGAAGCCTCCTGCCTCACTGATCTGGGGCAAGTAAACATCTTCAACTTGCTGCCTTTCACTTTCTGCCTTGTAAAAGGATTTGAATCCCAGGACATCTGAGGCTTTTTACAGCTCTCTGATGGCCTCCTCCCATCTCATCCAGCACATGCCAAATTAGAAATCCCAAAGCCGGGGTGGTTTGAGGGGACACATTGGCCATAGTAAGTGATGAGAGCTGACTGGTGGCAACGGACCAATTTAGACCCGAGTAACTGAGCATCTCAGGTCATTGTGAAATGATGAGATCGAACGGTCATCCCCTACAGAAGAAAGGAGGAGGGAAATCTGGAATCTGTGATTTTGCTGGCCAGAACTTTATTGTTTTTGGCCCGAGGCCGTCGTGAAACTTCTCCCCACCATCCTTTAAAAAAAAAAAAAAAGAACAGCTACAGTGTGAACTTGAGAATAAATTACATGGTTGTTAAGAACAGAACAGAGTGAGTGTTTGAACATAGAAAATGTAACGTTACAGATAATTTAATAAGAATCATCCAATCAGGACTCGAGTGTTTTGATCAAAGGGCTGTGTAGGAAACAAAGCCCAAGTCTTCTCTGAAGTGTTGAGGCAGAAAGGGAGCCCCTTTGTGCCCAGGGCCGAAGAGTCTGATGGTCAATAGTTCTCCTTTTCTGGAATTGTTCTTGCATTACACTGAAATGTTGCTACGGTTCCAGATAGACGGCAGGATTGCCGGGGCTCTTCACGCCTGCCTCCCTGACCTCCGTTCCATTCTCAGACCTCACCCCGCCAGCACCTGAATTGAGACTCTCCAGGCTCACCCTCACCTGTCCTCTTAGTCTCCTATTTGGCCTCGCTGCCTCCAGGCTTTTCCCTTTCCAGCTCCTTTTCCTTTAAGTGGCCAAAGCAATTCCCCCAAAGCATAGGATGGACCCAAGAACCTAACTTTTCTCCTTCTCCACCCACCGTGACCCAATAGATATATATATTTTTTTAAACCTTTAATTTCTATGTATTGGCTCCTAGGTGGAAGAGTGGTAAGGGTGGGCAATGGGGGTCAAGTGACTTGCCTAGGGTCACACAGCTGGGAAGTGTCTGAGGCCAGATTTGAACTCGGGTCTTTCTGACTCCAGGTCCATCATTCTCTTCACTTAGACACTAAGTTGCCCTACAAAGTGCATGGAGGGGAGTAATGAGTAAGGAGATGGAAAAATTAGGAAGGGGCCAAGTTATGACTTGGGCACCTTAAGTGACAGAGTACTAAGTTCATCCTAGAGGGAATAGGGAGCCATTGAAGTTTATTCATATAAGTGAGGGGGTGTGGATTCACTTTGGTGTCCGAGTGGAGAACAAATTGGAGTGAGGAGACACTTGACGCCTAATGAGCCAGCTCTTGCAGGGGTCCAGACGTGAGGTGCTGAGCTCACACCAAGGGTAATAGCTTTATTTAGACCCTGTATCCTGGCTCAGCTGAAGGTCTCATGCTTAAAATCTTCTCCAAGATTGGGGCTGTTCCAGTTTTGGTTTTATAACCCCAGAACCTGCCTGGCACATATAGTGGGCGCTTTACAGATGGTTGCTGATTGATGGTTTGCTCACTGCTCTGTCGTTGCTGTGTGTGGATCAAGCACAGGGCTTGGAATCTGGAGGGCCTGAGCTCAGAAGTGACCTCACACGTTTAACTAGCTCTATGACTCTGAGCAAGTTACTTAGCGGCTGGCTGCCTCAGTTTGCCCAAACTGTAAAATGGTATCAGAATAGCATGTCCCTCCCAGAGTTACTGTGAAGCTCCGATGAGATATCTGTCCATCACTTAGCAGAGTGCCTGGCACATAATGGAGCTCTTGTGATGTTTCTTCCGCCCTCATCCTCTTGTCCTTGACTGCTGTAATTCTGCCTCTCTTTTAAGGCCCAACACAAATGCTGACCTTCGTCCGGAACATTCCCCTGAGCCACAGCTCGTGCATTTCTGTCTCCCTTGGCACATCCTGCCTGGACGACAGCTCTTTGGGGGCTCGTTTTCTTCCCTTCCCTGCCTCACGCCAGGCTGAATTCCTCCTGCAGGGCAGGGCTGTCTTACTCATCACCACACCTGGGAATTTCTTTTGCATATGGGCTTCTCAGCCTTTAGAGTTGATGCAAAGTGATGAGGTCGAAAATAAGTGGCGACCTTGAAGGGAAGCGGGGATCCTCCCTTGGATCTTGGAGCCAATCAGCTTCCCTTGTCAGCCCTGGCTCTTGGCATTTGGAGGAAAAAAGGGAAAGCGTTCATCTTCTTTGGGAGTCAACCTGCCCAGAGATGGAGCCCAGAATTCCTCATTAAATAACGTGCTGCTTTTTATTTCAAATTTTAGATTAAGGGGAAAAAATGGCTCTTAGCTAGAAAAATGACCCAACCGTGTTGGTTTGGTTGGAACAACCACCATGGGATGAGCACCTTCCCCTTACCTGCGCTCTGGGCCAGGGCTGTGTCTTTGCTAGATTTGGGGCGATATCAGTGTCAGGAGCAGCTTATGGCAGGCAGGCCAATAGCCTCGAGCCCAAACTCAGACCTAGGCCGACTCACCTTTTCTTCTTTATGCAACTTCTACTGAGCGCTCGCATTCTCAGTGAGTCACGGATCTCAGAGCCCATTTGGCCCACCTTTTACCTGGCCCAGGACACCCGGGAGAGTTTCCCGGAGGGCAGAGAGGGAATTTCTGACACAGAGGAGCTGCCTCGGCCCCTCCATTCACTCACCTTATTCCCATTGCAACACCGAAGTTTATGCATTTCCACATAGATTCTGTTTGCTTATCTTGTATGTATCAGTTTGGCACACCTCATATGGGGCACATGGGGGCATACGGGTATCCCAGGAGCACTAGCGTCTCTGGTGGGGGGCTGGCCAAGCCCTTTTCAGGGCTGCGCGTCCGCCTTTCGCCCAGCTCTCACCGCGACTCCAAGAAGCCGGAGCACGTGAAGTAGCCACACTCTGGTAAAACCGTGTCGGCAGATGGGCTGGACCGGGGTGAGGGTGACCCACAGACCTCAAGCCCATCAGTGAGTTGGGGCTGCAGCTGCCCCAAGCAGGCGAAGACTCCTCTGGTGGGAGGGGTGGGTGGGAACAATTTGTTCCAACAACCATGGGAGCAGCCGAAGTAGTCTTTGTGGAATGGCTAGAGCTTGGCCAGACGTGGAAGGTGCTCAGGCCATCCAGTGCATCCTGGGCCGTCACCAGTCATCCTGCCTGTCGTCTCGCCACTTGACTTTGATAACTCTGGAAGAGAGAGTGAGGCTGATGACTGCAACTCTGCCTTGCTTCAATCCAATTCCTGTGCAAGTTGAGACATTCCCCGTCTCATCTGATGTTATCGGTCCTCTTCAGAAATGAAGGATGAATAATATTGGTGTGAGTGAGAGTGTGTGTGTGTGTGTGTGTGTGTGTGTGTGTGTGTGTGTGTGTGTGTGTGTGTATTATTGTTGTTGCTGTTTCCCCCTTTGGAACGGAAGCTTCTTTTTTTATTAATTTTTTTTCAATCACACGTAGAAACAATTTTTGACAATCGTTTTCCGGCGTTTTGTGATTCAGGTTCTCTCCCTCCTTCCTCCTGCCTCTCCGAGGTGGTAAATAGCTTGATCAGGGTTTTACCAGTGCTTCCATTCCATGTCTATTTCCATATGGAATGGAAGCTTCTTGAGGGCAGGTGCTGTTTTTGGTTAACACTGCCTGGCACAAAGTAAATTCTTAATAAATGCTTGTCAGATGGTGGATATTATAGTGTCTAATTTTGGCTAAACTAAACCTCAGAAATTGGACGAATGGAAGCTGATAGCACAATGGACAGAGCTGGTCTTGGAATCTAGAAGGCCTCAGTTCAAAACTGGCCTCAGACACTCACTAGCTGTGTGACCCTGGGCAAGTCCCTTAATTGTGTCTGCCTTACTTCATTCTAAAGTGGAGATAATAATAGCACCTGTTCTATAGGATTGTCATGAGGACCAAATGAAATAATATTTGTAAAGTGCTTAACACAGTGCCTGGCACATAGTAGGCACTTAAAAAACTTTCCTCCCCTTCTTTCTCCTTCCCCCTTAAAAAGATTTCTGCAAAGAAACTGGGGAGTGAAGATGACCCTAATAATGTGAAGAAAAGTGAATTGAGAAGAGACAGTCAGAGCTTCCACTTCCCCCACTCCTGGTGCTGGCTCATTGGCAGCCACATTACAAAATAAAAGCCCTGACGACCTAATTAGACCTGATGACCAGGCAGCCAAAACGATTCACAATTATCAGGAAGATTATTAGAAATACAGATTGATGTCACCTGGCATTAATGATGACTGTCATGAAGTCAATTTTATGCCTTGAAATATTAGTTAATAATTGTATGAAGCCATCCTAAGAAATGCCTTTGAAAGCTCTACTTCTCTTGCCCCAAATTCAGTCCCTTTGTCACACTCTAAAAATTGGAGATAGAATTTTCTGATCTTTTTAAAAAATTTCCAAATGCGGAGTTAGCAGTCTGTTTTGAACTTTTGATTCATTTGTAGAAATAACTGTTTGATGTAAAGGAAAATGGAAATTTTTGAGCAGAATTTCACCAAAAATCTTTCTGTAATTGATGGACTGAAAAAGAAAGAGCCTGCTTTAGTAAGTACCACCAGCGATGTATTTCCTTCATTTGAAGAAATGTAGCTTTAATGCTGTGTATTTTTCTGCACTGAGAGACTTTAATCAAGTATTACGACAGATGATTCAGAATGAAATTCTGGAATTTCTGTATTACACAATGTTAGGGCAAGCAAGATGCTCAAAAAATCATGACACATATCATTATGTAGCCAATTTGCTCTCAGAATAATTATTAGCATTTAAGTGAAAGCAAAAATGTTGTGCTCTATTCATGAAGTCTTTATTAAAATATTTATCTCATTTTAAAGTGCCTTTTTGTGTATGTTACATAATGTACATAATTCGTCATCACAGAAGTATTGTGTATATAATTTAGAAATAGATATAAATATATTTGGAGGCTCAGGATTTTAAAAATGATATTGGTATGTGTTCAAAAAAGCCTGGAGACTACTGGTAGAAACACAGAGATAATCTTAGTTCACTGATTCACTGAATAACAACATGATGAATAGTAATAAAGGGAGATAAGTTTTCACTAACAGTATTTACTATCGAGTGAACTGGATAGTGTAATGAATAGAGCTCCAGATTTGCTCTCAGGAAGACCTGAGTTTCAAACCTTCCTGTGATGCATGATGTGACCCTGGTCAAATCAATTAACCTCTTTTTGGTCTCAGTTTCTTCCTGGAAGACAGGGTTAAAAACAACCCTTTCCTTCATGGGTTGTTGTGAGGATCAAGTAAGATAACATAGGTAAAGCGCTTTGGAAACCTAAAAGCATGATGTCAGTTCAGCTGTTATTCCTATGGAAGATGTTTTTGATTATGATTATGATGATTATGTAGGCTATCTTGCAATTTGTATAAGTGGAAGGGGAGAGTCTTATAGATTATGAAGTTCTGGAGATGAAACTGATTGCAGATGATATTATATAAGCTCCTTGGGGGCAGGAACCATGTTTTTGCCCTTCGTCATATCTCCAATACTTAGTATAGATCCTGGATATGTTAGGCTATGAATCTTTGTTGAGTGACTGACTGATTCATTAATGTACTATGGAACCACAGGAGATCAGAACATTCTAATCTGTAACCACCTAATGTGGAATAGAAAGCCTTATGTTGAATTTAAGTGGGTTATAGCATATGACTTGGATGGAAAAAAAAAACACTACTGTTAAGAAAATAAACATCAAGAATATTAGGCTAGAACCAAGATGGCAGAATAAAGGCAGGGACTGACCTCAACTCTCCCAAATTCCCCTTCAAATACCTCTAAAATAATGCCTCAAAATGAATTCTGGAGTGGTAAAAACAATAAAAGATGGAATGAAACACTTTTTCTGCCCAAAACAACTTAGAAGGTTACCAACTTTAACATAAAGAGTTAGAAGTCAAGAAATAGGCTGGGTAAATGAGCAAACAAGAACTAAAAAGATCAACCAGGTAAGATCAAAACATAAACTGAGAAGACAACAAAGTCAAAACTGCCATATCCAAAACCACAAAGAAAAATGTGAATTGTTCTCAGGCCCCAGAAAGAATTCCTGGAAGATCTCAAAAAGGATTTTAGAAATCAAATAAGAGAGGAAAATTAAGGAAAGAAATGAAAATGATGCAAGAAAAATCCCCCAAACAAGTCACCAGCTTGGTTAAGGAGACACCAAAAACACTGAAGAAAATAATACCTTAAAAAACAGGATAGGTCAAATTGTAAAAGAGGCACAAAAAAATCCACTGAAGTGAAGAACTTTTTAAAAAGCAGAATTTGAACAACTGGGAAAAGATGAACAAAAATCCCCTAAAGAAAAGAATATCTTAAAAAGTAGTGTTGACTAAATGGGAAAATAGGTACAAAAACTCATTAAAGAATAAAATTTCTTAAAAATTAGAATTGGGCAAGTAGAAGTTAGTGACTCCATGAGACATCAAGTAACAATACAACTGAATCAAAAGAATGAAAAAGTATAAGAAAATATGAAATATCTCTTTGAAGAAACAACTCACCTGGAAAATAGATCTAGGAGAGCAAACCTAAGAATTATTGGACTATTTAAAGCCATGATAAAGAAAAAGAACCTAGACATTATGTTTAAAGAAATTACTGGGGGCCAGCTGGTTGGCTTAGTGGATTGAGCCAGACCTAGAGATGGGAGGTCCTGTATTCAAATCTGTCTTCAAATACTCCCAACTCTGGGACCTAACCTAGCCCTTACTTCTTTTCTGCCTTGGAACCAATACATGGTATAGTTTCTAAGATGGCAAATGAGGGTTTTTAAAAAGAAATCATTCAGGAAAACTGCCCTGAAATCCTAGAGCCAGAGAGTAAAATAAAAATGGAAAGAATCCACCAATCATTTCCTGAAAGAGATCCCCAAATGAAAGCTCCTAGGAATATTATAATCAAATTCCAGACCTTCTAAGTCAAAGAGGATGTGTTGTAAGCAGCCAAAAAGAAACAATTTAAATACTGTAAATCCATAGTCAGAATTATACAGCACTGACATTAAAGGATTGCAAAACTTGGAATGTGATGTTCTGAAGGATAAAGGAACTAGGATTACAATCAAGAATCACCTACCTAGCAAAACAGTTTAATCTCATTGGGGAAATGGATAATAATGAAATAGAGGTTTTTCAAGCATTCTTGATGAAAAGACAAGAGCTGACTAGAACATTTGGCTTTCAAATACAAGACTCAAGTGAAGCTTAAAAACCTAAACAGGAAAGAGAAGTCAAAATGGATTCAACAAGGTTAAATTTTTTACGTTCCCCTATGTGGGAAAATTATATTTATAACTCCTAAGAACTTTATCATTATTAGAACAATTAGAAGGAAAATACATAGACAGTGGGCATCTCAGTGTGAATTGACTATGATGGGATGACATCTAAGTAAAAATTGAGCAATGAGAAAGAGGTGGACTGGGAGAAAAAGGGAGAATGAGATAAATTATCTAATATAAAAGAGGTATAAAAGAATTTTTTGGTGAGAACAAGATGAGAGGGTAACAGACATCCTCAGAATTTACTGGAAGAGACAATAATATATTCATTTTGGTATAAAAATCCATTTTACCCTACATAGAAATAGGAATGGAAAGGAACAAGAAAAGGGAGGGTAGGCTGTTAGAAGGGAGGTGGAATTAGGGGAGGTGGTAGTCAGACACAAAGCAGTTTTGAAGAAGGACAGGGTGAAGGGTGGGGGGGAATAGAATAGAGGGAAATTCGTTGTAATTATGACTATGAAAAAATTATACCAAGTTTCTCTGATAAAGGCCTCATTTCTCACGTATATAGAACACTGAGTTGTTATAAGAATACAAGTTATTCCTCAATTGACAAATGGTCAGAGGATATAAACAAGCAATTTTCAGATGAATAAATCAAATATATCTGGCCCTATGAAAAAAATGCTCTAAATCACTATTGATTAGAGAAATGTATATTAAAACAACTCTGAGGTACTACCTCACACCTGTAAGATTGGCTAATATGACAGGAAAGGAAAATGGCAGATATTGGTGAGAATGTGGGAAAATTGGGACACAAATGAATTTTTGGTGGTGGTATGAACTGATCCAAGCATTTGGATATTTACCCAGAGGGCATAAAAACATATATATACTCTTTGATTCAGCAATACTACTACTGGATTTGTATCCCAAAGAGATAAAAAAAAAAAGGAATAGGACCTACTTGTACAAAAACGTTTATATTAGCTCTTTTTGGTGGTGGCAAAGAATTGGAAATTGAAGGGTATTCATTAATTGGGGAATGGCTGAACAAGGTGTGGCATATGATTGTGATGGAATAATGTTGTTCTACATAAGAAGTGTTGTACAGGACAATTTCAGAAAAACTTGGAAAGATGTGCATGAACTGATGCAGAGTGAAATAAGCAGAATCAGGAGAACATTGTGCATAGTAACAGCATTATTTTAAGGATGATCAACTGGGAATAACTCAGCTATTTTCAGCAATATAAGGATCCATGACAATTCTGAAGGATTTATGATGAAAAATGATGTCTACCTTTGAGAGAGAACTGATGGAGTCTGAATCCAGATCAAAGCATCCTTTTTAAACTTTTTTCTTTTCTTTTTGATCTGTTTTCTTTCACAAAATGACTAATATGGAAATATGTTTTGCATGACTATAGATGTCTACTATGTAAAATTGCTTGTCTTCTCAATGAGAGGAAAGAAGACAAGAATTTGGAACTCAAAACGTTAAAAAAAAGTTAAAATTTGTTTTTACATGTAATTGGGAAAAATTAAAGTATTTTAAAAGAACATTAAGCTGGGTAGCATGGGTAGGATGTGGATTCAGGATGACTGTTCCTCAAACACTCATTAATTGTAGGACTTGGCAAATCACTATAATTCTCTGAGGCTCAGAAATTGAAAGGGTATCTTCTTTGACCTCTAAAGTCCCAGCGCTTAATTGATGACCCAGTGACATCTATGACTAGAAAAGAAGGACTACACTGGTCATGTAGTCAGAACAAAAGATACCAGGTAGCTAGAACCTTCTTGCTGCACTCATCTGAGAAATATTAGCAAACTAGAGGAAGGCCTTCAGTATGTTGGACAGAGCTTCAATAGAGGATGTTTGGAAAGAAATCGTTAGTATTAAGCAGGACTTGAAAAATGTAGTACATTGTAAAGAGGGCTGGATTTGGAGTCAGGGAACGTAGAAGCAGCATCTGCAGGTGGGGGATAGTCAGATGGCCAACCTCTTTTCTCCTTCAGTCAAAAATACATTCTGTTTTAAAGTGGGTAAAATAAGCCAAACAGGTTTGGTTCTGGAGTTCAAGAAAAAATGAATTCCCCAGATAAGTAAAATCTACAAGTTTAAACAGGAGATGTGCTATCCTTTCTACTATTTACAGTAAATGGAAGGATGTGCTAAACCAAGTCTAGACAAAATTATGGAGAGACGGTAAAATGAGAGATAATTTTGAATCACCATCAGTTATTTAAGGAGTCTTTACATAATTAGAAATAGTGAGTTTTTATTCTATTTTAGTTGGCTTAGATTTTATACTATTTAAATTATTTAAATTGAAATTCTTCAAGGAACTTTGCCAAACAATACTTTGCTACCTAGCCTGATTTTAAGGACTATGTGGGTTGTTTTTGTTGTTGTTGTTGTTGTTTTGTGGGGGGGGGGGAGGGAGAAGTAAGGCCATTTATTTTCTAAAAATCAATAATTTAGCAGTTCTTCCTAAAAATTAATAATAGCAATAGCTCCCTTTATATAGCATCTTAACACTTGTAAAGTACTTTATATGTATTTTCTCATTTAGTCTTGACAACATTGGGTAAAATAGATGCTGTTATTCTCCCCATTCTATAGACAGGTAGGTGGCACTTTTTGTCAGAACACTAAACTGAGAATCAGGAAGACTTCAAATTCTCTAATCATGAGAGGTTTAGAACACTTTTTCATGTGCTTATAGATAATTTTGATTTCTTCATCTGAAAACTGGCAATTCATGTCCCTTACCCATTTATCAATTGAGGAATGGCTTGATTGTTTTGTACAATTGATTTACCTCCTTAAAAATTTGAGAAATTAGACCTTTGTCAGAGATTTTTGTTAAAAAGATTTTTTCCCATTTTGTTGTTTCCCTTCTAATTTTGGTTGCATTAGTTTTGTTTGTACAAAACCTTTTTAATTTACTGTAATCAAAATTATTCATTTTACATTTTATAATATTTTCTGTCTCTTGCTTGAAAAGATACATTTTTCACAACACTTAGTTCAGGGTCTGTAGTCTCTAGATTCTGGGTGTAGGGGTGAATTAGTGACTTATTTACAAATCCAAATCCTCAAATGCCCTATTGTTTTACTAAGGGATCATTACTTATCTGCGTGTAACAATTCTTCAATCTAGAAGCTCTTACTAAGTTTTGACTGTGTATAGGATGCCATGCTAGCTTGCTAAGGTGAGGGGCGAGAGAAAGTCCCGAGAAGACACCTCTTCTTCCCTGCCAAACCCACTAGGCAGGGATTGCTTCTTAGGCAGGGGTTTGTGAAATTTTAAAAAAGAATTATTATTTTGAGAACTGTTTTCAATCTAATTGGTGTTTTTTGTCATCCCCTGCATTTTATTTTGTGGATTTAGAAACCTGTTTCTGAGCAGGAGCCCATAGGCTTTAGCAAGTTGCTAAAGGGTCCATGACATAAGAAAGGAATAGGAACAGCTGGGCTAGAATTTACAGTTAGTGAGAGGATTAGACTCAAACTTGGAGAATGACAATACACAATGCTACGTCATTAAGTCCATTAAAGTGTCCAGTAACCAAGTGTGGCCAGGTGCAAGAAGGGGAGACTCTTCTTCCTTTGGGCATCAAGGAAGGCTTCCTGGAGAGAGTGGTCTTTGAGCTGGACTTTGAAAGATGAGTAGGGATGTGATAAGCCAAATTGAGAAAGAAGGTGATCTCAGGCATAGAGGACCGCCAGAGAAAAGGCATCGGGAGACATGATGGGACAGTGCAGGTCCCGTCCAGTTTGGTGGAACCAAAGATTTGTAAGTGAAGGAATAGAGTGACAGGCAGCATGCATGGAAGCAGCCTTTGAGATTAGCTAGTCACAGCATCATTGGATCATAGAGATCTAGCTTGGAAGAGACCTCAGAGGCCAGCCAGTTCTACCTCACCCATTTTACAGATAGGAAACTGAGGTCCAAAGAGGTGATGTGAGTTAAGATCATTGAATAGACTTAGAGCTGAAAGGGCCCAATCCTCCACAATCTGTTCCAATTCTCAATCAATTGAAAGAACTTATTAAGTATCTAGTGTGTTCCAGGCACCGTGCTAGGCCCTAGGGATACGGGTACAAAGTGTCAAACAATCCTTCCTTACAATGAATGCGTGTTCTGGTGGGAAAAAAATAGAATATATGAATATATATGGAAGATGGCGATTTCACATCGATATAAGTCCATATGCATATGGAGGAGTCAAATACAAAGTCATTGGGTAGGGAGGGTGCTGGCAGTGGTGGGGATCAGGGAAATTCATATCAAACATGGCACCTGAGCTGCTTGTTAAAAGCAAAGGGAGATTCTGGAAGCAGAGGCCAGGCCAGGAGACAGTGGATTTGAGGCATTCGGAAAGGGAAGGGATGAGAGATGAAGCCGTATCTCACACAGCTGCAAAGAGAGGTTGGGGCAGGCATTGGAAGGGTTTGCAAAGTTAAATGGGGAATCTGAGAGCCAGCAGGGAGCCACTGCAGTTGGTTGCCCGGATGGTCTACAGTTGAGGAGAATCAGGTTTGGCAGCCTCGACGTAGAGAGAGCCCAGAGGCAGGAAAGGCCAAGATGGGGACAGGCAGGAAAGCATCTTGCCTGAGGCCACATGAATGGCAAAACCATCATTAGAACATCATCGGATTCCCGGCCAACGTGGTTTCCCCAGCATCCTGTTTCCTGCAGTCTCAGTTGAGATCACTCTTGTGGCGGCTGTGCGCAGGATGATGGAGGGGCACCGAGCTTGGAAGCGGGCAGGGCGGCTGTTGAGTATTGCAGCCATCCTGGAGGGCCTGGTCCAGGGGAGTGACCGTGGGACTAGGGAGGAGGGGACAGATGCAAAAGATGTCATGGGAGGGGTCTGGAGAAGAATGGGCAGACGGTGTGCGCAGGAGCGAGGGGTAACTTAAGCAGGCTAGATCCTATCTGGACTTCATCTGTTTAGAGATACTTGATGAGGTGAAGAATGGAATCGTTTTATTTCCTGCCATTTGACAGCTGTTAACCAGGGAAAGGAGATCCTCCGACCTGTCTGACTCAAAGGATACACCTGATCCCTTTCAGACAAAACCACTTTAGTCTGGACATCGGGTGGCCTGATCGAATGAGCAGATTGGCAAGGCTGTGCTTTCTTAATGAGAGGAAGGTGCAGCTCTTCTTTAAAAAACAAGCAAACCAAACTCTTAGCTTCTGTCTTAGAAACATTACCGTGTATTGGTTCCAGCTTAGAAGAGCAGTATGGACGAGGCAAAGGACTAACTACTTAACTAGGGTTAAGTGACTTGCCTAGGGTCACACAGCCAGGAAGTGTCTGAGACCCCCAGATTTAAGTCTAGAACCTCCCATCTCTAGGCTAGGCTCTCCATCCACTGTGCCACCCAGCTAGCTGGCCCCTGAGTGTAAGTATCCCTTCTTAATTCCTATGAACACATATAGGCTATCCTGATTGTTCTGTTGCCCTAATATTAACTGATTTCCCAGAATGCCAGAGACAAAAGGGACCTGGGGCCAACCTCTACCTTGAACAGCCCCGTAACTGGTTTAGGGATGATGATAATAATTCTAGTAGTGGCTAGTTCTGCCTTGCACATTGTCAGATACATTTGAAAAAGTCAATTAGAGACTGCTTGCAATGGACTCCCTAAAGCAGAATGCAAAGTCATCAGCTGACAGCCTTCTGGACTCGCTCATTTTAGGCGTTTTAGCTGTCGTTTATGTAGGGCTTGAAGGTTTGCAAAGCCCTTGGCAAATGCCAGCTCACTGGACGCAGAAAGTGTGCCGGAGAGCAGGGAGCACCTTTCGTGTTTGCTTTCCCAGTCCTTGGCACATAGAAGACACTTAATGTGTAATATTCAAATTACTATGCAGTAACTCCAAGTGTTATATTTTATGATTTATTAATAATCACTTGAAGTAGAAGAAATAAAAGAACAAAAGAAAAAGCCTGAGTAAAGCCACGTAAGAAAAATTCTCCTGCCTGGCATTCACCCAACCACCACACCTGCGTTTCTGGGAGAAGAGAGCGAGGGAGGAGCTACACAAAACATGTCTTCCCTACGTTAGTACTTAATGTAGATACGTAAGTGGGATGCTGGGAGAGCTAGTCCTGGGGAGCAAAATTCTAGTTCTACAATAGGCGTTCAAGGATTGGCCGACTCCTGGACCATCTCTCATATATTCTTCCCCATCGCTGTGGGTTGATGGGAAATTTCATTTCCGAAGGATCAGTTTCTTGCTGAATTTCACAACTTTCAAGAAGGAGTTTTTAGCCTGTTCCTCTCTTCCTTTTAATTTTCTCTTCCCATGAAACACTTTGCAGGACAAAGCTGGGATGACTCATTATCCGGTACTCAGACACATACATATTGAAATGCTTCTGGTATTATTTTAATAGCCTGCAATAATGTTTTTATTAAGTGGAATGGAAGTTTTATTAGAATTTGAGTTCATGCTTTTTTCCTCTTCATTCCCAGTCCGATGAAGAAAGAGGTAAGTCATCAGTCTCTGCTCAGAGTTTCAGGTTCTTGGCCATCTATTTCCAGTTTCGGTCAGCTGTGGCGTGGAGCAAGGTCTCCAGCATGCATCTCTCCCTTGGATCAGAGCCTTCCCCCACGGTGACCTTCACCCCAGTGGCTGGGATGGTTGGCTAGGCTTCCTCGGGTTCTCTGTACTGATCTTAGATGCCTCAGTTTGCTGTATTTGCTTAACAAGTTTCTGCTTTTGTCTCTTTCAGGAAGTTCACGATTTGCTGAAAGACTATGAACTGAAGTATTGTTATGTGGACAGAAACAAAAGAACAGGTAAGGGCATTGTTTCCCTGATCTTCCCCTTCCACTCTAGTTCAGCCCCATAAGCAGGTATCCAGTGCCTCCTCTGTGCCAAGGTGGTGTTTCTGGCATGGGCAAATTGCCAGACCCTCCTGGGACCGAGTTTCCTCATCAGTAAATCAAGGCCTTTGATCAGATGATTTCGAAGTTCCCTTCCATCCCTGAAGTTCCAATAGTCAGCATTGGTGCCGCCATTTACGGTTTGCAGAGCGCCTTTTCAATATAATCTCATCTGAGCCTCACAACAACCCTGGGAGGCAGGGGCTGTTGTTATTGCCATTTTACAGATGAGGAAGCTGAGGCAGGAAGTGGTTAAGTAACTTGTCTAAGGTCAAATTGCACTGAATGTCTGAAGCTGGATTTGAACTCTGGTCTTCCTGACTCCCGGTGAATACTCTATCTATCCATGGTACCATGTAGCTTCCTACGTTATTTGTAGCATCAAAATATCCTGCCTGTTGGACGTTCATTGGAAAGGCAAGGGCTCGGAGTTGGGATTCTGCCTCAAACACTTACTACTTATGGAACTTGGAGAAATTATTTCATCTCCCTGGGTCTCTGTTTCCCCATTTGTCAAAGATGGGGTTAGGCTAGATGATCTCTGAGCCAGAATAATAATGATAATAAGCATTTCTATGTCACCTCCTATGTGCTAGGAACTGTTAAACACTTTACAAATATCATCTTGTATGATCACGATAACTCTGGGAAGTAGGTGCTATTATTACTCCCATTTATAGGTGAGGAAACTGAGGCAGGCAGAGGTTAATAAATTGTCCAGGATCACACAGCTGGTAAGTGTCTGGGGCTAGATTTGAACTCAGGTCTTCCTTACTCCACTGTGCTACCTCACCTCCCCCAGTTTTGGTCCTGTGGATCAACCTAGTCATGTAGTACAAATTCTTCTGTACAATTAAAAATGATAAGAACATTTTTTTAAAGCTCTGGATCTCAAGAGCTCCTATTTCTGATAGGGTACAGCTAGTGCCTTCTGCCTCCTCTCTAAGCTTCTCCTCAAGCAGGCACACCACATGTTAAGTTCTCATCTCTGTTCCTCCTGGATCCTCTCCTCCTCTTTTTATCTGCTCTGGGATGCAGTCGCTCGCCGCGCAGGGATAATTCTCCATATCTAGACTTGGTTCCTTTTGACCGGCTTTCCCATGACTTCTCTCATTGGAGTCCTCCTGCCCCATTTAGAACAAAAGAAGACCCGGCTGCCATTCCAGAAGAAAGGAAGGAAACGAGGAGCCAGCAAAGCCCGCTGGACCCTCGGTCTCTTGCCTCCTCGGTCTCGCACTCTTTCTGATCAGGCCCCTCTCACTTCTTCTCACTCTCTGATTCTGTTGGTCTCTGCTTGTGGGCTTGTCTATGGGACTCGCTTGAGAATTTCCTGCATCTTGTCCGCTGCGATGGAAGCTGTTTTGGATGATTCATGGGAAGACAAACCAACTTGCTAGAAGGAGTGGGGAAGCAGCTCTTGGGAATGCGGAGTCCTGGCGTTAAATGAAAAATAAACACGGGGAAGCGATTACCTGAGCCATCCCGACATTTACTGCAGAAAGCTGTAAATTGCAAAATGTCAGCTTGGCCAAAGACAGAGATGAAGAGAGCCCAGTCTGTGTCATCTGATCCAGAGAGTCAGATGACACAAACCTCCCCCAACCCCTCCACGAAAGGGAAGTCAGCTGAATATTTCTTCTTGGGGTGGGGGTGGGGGGAGGTGGGAGAACAGCCAGAGTTTTCATTTTCTTCTAAAAGGCTTCCTTCTTTAAGAAAGTAAAGTTTTGTTATTTGGGGGCCGGTGACGTCATCTCCGTTCCATACCTGGCAAAGAGCCACGGTCATTTCTATAGCCTCAAAGCCACCTGAAATGCTATAAAGTTCCGGTCTTTGGAGCATCTGGACACATTCCAAGACACTGAAGACTCTCCTTAACAAGGATGTCTTGCCCGGGCACTTCAGAGGCTTTTCTTTGTTATTTTACCCACAATACGTTATTGATGATTGATTTTCATGCACAATTATTCAATCAATTCATAAATGGGATTATTCCTTACAATTTATCACTAAAATACTGATCCTCTAATAGGATTACATGCAGAGAATAGACAGTTATGTGGTGATAAACCAAAGTTGCTTAATGAGATTATCTTTTACAATTAGAAGCAAACCAAAGCCTTCTGTGGTCCAGGTATCATTGCTTCTAAGAGAGGATTGATTGGCAAGGAAGGAGAATACAGGAAATGCACAGCTGGCTAAGACAGAGAGTTGCATTTGAATTTCTGGGCATGTTTACGTTGAAAGGACAAGAGACTCTTGGCCTGGGAATAATCGATCAACACCCATTTATTAAGTACTTATTATATACAGGTACTGTACTAGGCACTAGAGAGCCAAATACCAAGAGTAAAATGATCTCTACACAAGGAGTTGACATTCTAATAAGAAGAGAAAGCAGCTACTTAGAGAAGTAATACAGAAGAAATATAAAGGGAATAGATATAGTGCTGGGTGGATCAGTGGATGGAGAGCCAGGTGTGGAGATAGGGGGTTCTGGGTTCATATCTGCCCTGAAGACACTTCCTAGCTGAGTGACCCTGAGCAAGTCACTTAACCAATATTGCCTAGCCTTACTGCTCTTGTACCTTGGAACCAATACTTAGTATTGATTCTAAGACAGAAGGTAAAGGTAGGGAAGGTTCTAGCAGTTGGGGGTATTCAGGAAAGACTTTCTGTCCGAGGCATTTCTGGAAAGGTAGAGGTGGTGGTTCCCTGAACATCGACCCTGGGATGTGCTTCCTCTGTACAGAGAGCCGTGACTCTTGGTTGTCTGAGAACCTCAAGCCTGTGACATTGTGTCTCTGTAGAAAGACTTCAGAAAGGAAAGAGAGAAGTAAAGTTCCAGAGAGTTGGGAGAGAGCCAGAAGCTTTAAACTTTTCAGTGTCTGATGGGAACCCCGAGAGCTGTAGACACGTGGAGAATGCACTCCCCTCCCCCGGGTGTCCCTTGATTTCCAGGACCTACAAATGGAGAGAATACTTAGGGTGGACTTTCCTGGTGAGATTGTTCTCTGCCTGGTTGAGCTGAGAGTTTATCTCATTCCAGAGTTTATTTACTTTTGGGTGTCCTGATGTCTGCCCTCAAATGTATAACTTCCCCCATTTTTGCTTTGCTGTGTGCTTTGATAGATTTGCTGCTCACTATTCATCATTGTCTTTTGTGTAGCCAGCAAGTGGAACAAAGCAGCCTGACAGTCATCTAACTGTTCCTTTGCCCTATGGAGCAACCAGGGAAAGTGGCTTTTTTTTTTTTTTCAGACTTCTAGAGGAGAACATGTTACCACCAGACTTCTAGTATCCGAGGTGTCGCAGATATAATGCTAATAGATAGGAGAGTGAAGGGGTTAGTGTAGGGTAAAGCAGAAACCCAAGTCTCCCTTGAAGGTGGTTGGGACGGATCCCAGTTAAAATTTCTCTCCATCCATGCCATAGCTCGTCCAGTCATTTTATCTTAGCCAGCTAGCTAGCTATATTCCACGTACGTAAAGCCCCCCGGCTCCACTTACTTATAGGACTGTAGAATGGGCCCATGAGCTCGACTTAACATCTGCAGATAGCCAGATTGCGGCCGATTCCAGGAGATGTCCTGATGCCAAAGAAGCCCCTTTCCTTTGGGACTTTGAGACGGAGCAGGTGCCCCGGGTAGGAGAGGATCACAACGGCCTGAGCTAGATCTGGAAAACAGAAGTTTGGCGCCTCTCTCTGGGTCCGTCTCTCTTTCTTTCTCTCTCTGTCTTTGTCTCTTCTGCCAAAATAGCCTATCCGGAAAGGACATTGGAGAGGCATGACATAAATGTGCATATCTATCTGTGTGTGTACCAGGCACACGTGTAATCTGTACCTGTGGATCACAGGAGCACATGTGTGCCTTTCGCCGAGCCTTGTCCTGGTCTGCTACTTTTGAATGTCCACGTCTGCTTCTCCCTTGTCAGTCAGTCCTGGGGGAGAGAGCAGAAGGCCGCCCTGATCTGCATCTTGCAAGGACTGGAGGTGAGGAGGGGCCGCTTTCCAGCAAGCCGGAGAGCCGAGGCCAAGGCAAACAGAAGGAATGTGGGAAGCCGCGTGTGCGAGGCTGGGAGGAGCGGAGGGGAGATAGGAAGAACGATAAAGCGAAATAGAAGGTTTCTATTGGCTCTCACAGGCGAGAAGAACCCCGGAAAAGAAGGTCGGGGGAGCTCAAGAGCACATGTAGAAATGTTGGCCTTGACAAGAAGGACACTCACCCGAGACTAGAGAAAAAGAAGAGAATGGAAGGCGACAGCAAGAGAGACGGAGGGGAAGAGTCTCATGGAGTTGAAATGACCTCATTTTCCCAAGAAAGTAGGAGGCAAAGAACTCAGCTCAGAAGGAAAAGGAGGTCAGGCCTGGTTGACTTGGGGAGGGAAGAGAAGGTTTGAAGCAGGTTCTGTGGGGAACGAGGTAGGGAATCCATTGAGGGAATGTACAAAGGGCAGCTGGGTGGCCCAGTGGATAGAGCTCCAGTCCTGAAGTTAGGAAGATTCATCTTCCAGGATTCAAATCTGGCCCCACATACTTACTAGCAGGGTGATCTTGGGCCAGTCACTTAACCTTCTCTGCCTCAGTTCTCTCGTCTGTAAAATGAGCTGGAGGAGGAAATGGCAGGCCACTGCCGTGTCTCTGCCAAGAAGACTCCAAGTGGGATCACAGAGAGTCAGACCCAGGTGATAAACAGCAACCCAAAAAGCAGGTGACTGGAAAGCTCTATTATGAATGTCACTGAAGCTTAGTGGGAAATAACTAGAATGTGAAAACGCGAAGGTATAATTTCTTCCCAAACAGATTAGGTGAAGGAGGCCACGGAGGGGAGTTTTAGATGGAGGAGAAGTGCTGCTGCTTTGTGCAAATCTGCCTCCCAGAGGGGCCTCTTGGGTTGAAAAGCTTTTGAGTGAGCATTAAGAGGGGAGAAACAGTAACGATTCTTGTGAGCAGAGAGTATAATGGACTGTGTGCCCAGGAGGAAGAGATGAAGAGGGAAGTCTTCAAGCACATAACCGAGCTGGCACAGAGGCTGACTAAGATTGTGACGGGTGGCTTCAGCTCTGCCTACGTGCTCGAGCTCTCTTTCTGCCTATAAATTGTGGATTTGTTTTGTTCTATGCCTTGGGTAGAATAAGCCACAAAGGGGCCATCCCAACCCCCAACCTCGACTCTAACCAAGCCGGAGAAAGGGATCGTCAAAGCAGAAATGAAAGGAGTCTTGGAGGAAAATGACGATGTCACCTTAGACCTCGTGATAAGAAAAGTGTGCGTCTGTCTGTCTGTCTGTCTGTCTGTCAGACACAGCCCATCTACAACGGACCCTAGATTTTAGGAAAGCAAAATTTCAAAATAGAATAAGGGCGGATGTTAAACCATGGTTGGCTATAACAGAAAATTCTGGCAACCCATAAGTTGCCGCGGAGGAAACAGAGGAGGTGGACAGAGGCCGCCACTGCTGTGCAGGACACTTACTAGCCAATCTAGATTTTTTTTTTAAATTATGAGAAATGAAAAGCAGAAAAACAGATCGCCAAAGACAAATATAGAAGCAGCATGATCCCAGTACAACAGAGTCAGATTTACAGAAGAGGCTTCAGGGAAATCTTTGAACAAATGGTCTTTCGGTTTTGTTTTTGATAACACTTTCAGGGTATATTCACAGTCGTGGAATCGGGGTGTCAAATAGTTTTTGTCACTTTTATTGTCTGTTTACTGGCAAATTTTTCTTCAAAGCATTCTGCAAGTTGTCAGTTGTCACAGTTGGATGGTTTTCCTTTGGGCATTTCCCACTCAGTGCCCTCCCCCAAACCTTCTTTCCTCCTCTACTTTGGGTGCCAAAAATCAAACCAGTGTAACATTACTTGAAGGAACTGTCAGTCGCTTGGTGCATGACTCCACTTACCATTCCTCCCTCACCTCTCCTCTCCTTTTTTTTTTTTTTTTTAATAGGCAATGGGGGTCAAGGGACTTGCCCAGGGTCACACAGCTGGGAAGTGTCTAAGGCCAGATTTGAACCCAGGACCTCCCATCTCTAGGGCTGGCTCTCCATCCACTGAGCTACCCAGCTGCTCCCCCCCCCTTTTGTGTGGCATCTTCCCCTTAGAAGACAAGCTTCTGGAAAGAGCAGGTTCTGACTTGCTATTTCCATATATATATCCCTAACAATTAATGTAGTGCTTGGCCCGTGGTAAGTGCTTAATAAATTCTTTTGTCATTCATTCATTCATTCATTCATTCATTCATTTATTCAACCACCAGAAAAACATGGACTTGCTTTTCTAAAACCCAGCCAGCATTGGATTTTGATGCTTATAATTGTTTTTCCCATTGTGACTGGTGTGAAAGGGCACACAGAGTTGTTTTCATGTACATATATTTTATTGTTCATGAGAATGAATATTTTCTGAATAGTTATTTATAATTTTTGTCTTCCTTTTTGAAAATAGTTCAAAATCTTTAACCGGTTTTCCATTATGGGTCTCATATTAGTTACCTTAGTACATTTTAAAACAATTTCTTATATATTTTAGATTTCAGTTTCTTAACTTTCATATTTATAGAATGATATTTTTATTCAATTTTGTTGGGTTTCCTATCTAGAAATTTTTATTTTATTTATTCATTTAAAATTCTTACCTTCTGGGGGCAGCTAAGTAGCTCAGTGGATGGAGAGTCAGGCCTAGAGATAGGAGGTCCTGAGTTCAAATCCAGCCTCAGACACTTCCCAGCTGTGTGACCCTGAGCAAGTCACTTGACCCTCATTGCCCACCCTTACCACTCTTCTGCCTTGGATCTAATACACAGAAATTAAGGGTTTAAAAAAAATAAATTTCTTACCTTCTGTCTTAGAATCAATACTATGTATTGGTTGCAAGGCAGATGAACAGTGAGGGCTAGACAATGGGGGCCAAGTGACTTGCTCAGAGTCACACAGCTAAGAAGCGTCTGAGGCCAGATTTGTTTATTTTTATTTATTTTTAATTTATTTTTATTTTTAATATTTTCCCGTAGTTGTATGTTTCCTGTTCTTTCCCTCTCCCCCCAAATCCCCTCCCTCTCCCTTAGCCGATGCACAGTTCCACTGGGTTTTACATGTATCATTGATTAAGACCTCATTATATATTATTGATAGTTGGACTAGAGTTATGGTGAGGCCAGATTTGAACCCAGGACCTGCCATCTCTAGACCTAGCTCTCAATCCACTGAGCCACCTACCTGACCTCTTATCTAGAAATTAAAAAAAAATTAATCTTGTCAAGCACATTTATCTTGTCCATAATAATTCTCTTTTTCAAATAGATGAAAAGTAATTTTCTTCCATAATTTAACAAAGCACTTCATTTCTTTTGTCCATCATTTTAATCTTTTCTAGTTACTTTTTACATTTGTCTGTCATCCAGTGGATGTACTGAAGCACCAAATCCGTTTCCGAGTAAATTGCCAATTTTCTCTATTACATTATCCATTAGAGAAAACCTTTCTTTGTTTTTCTTTTCTTTTGATTTATCAGACGGCAATTTTTCGCATATATTTGGTTGAATAATCTGCGTGTGTCTGTACACACACTATTCCATCGATCTAGCTTTTGCCCAGTATTGGATGGCGTGGATAGTAACTGCTCAAAGTCCAGGAGTGAATTACCTTGTTGACAGCTTGCTCGTTTCCCGGCACGCTCTCGATAATGTTTTCTGTTTTACTTGTAAAATTTCACTATGATTTTAGCCCCTTTTATTCAAAGAATCCCCTTTTATTTTGATTGGCATTTCATTAAGTGTATAAATTAATTTGGAGGTGATTGCTGTTTTTACATGATCGTTGATGATCCTCCCAGTGTTTTAGGTCTTCCTTCATTTCAGTCATTATAGTTTTAAAGTTGTCTAATATAGTTATGATGCATCTCTAGGCATTAATTCTCAAAAATTAATGGATTTTGTTATATGTGTTTTTTTTTTTTTTTAAAATCCTCACCTTCCATCTTGGAGTCAATACTGTGTATTGGCTCCTTGGTGGAAGAGTGGTAAGGGTGGGCAATGGGGGTCAAGTGACTTGCCCAGGGTCACCCAGCTGGGAAGTGTCTGAGGCCGGATTTGAACCCAGGACCTCCCGTCTCTAGGCCTGACTCTCCATCCACTGAGCTACCCAGCTGCCCTCTATATGTGGTTTTTAAAACCTATTTTTGTTACATTTCTTTCTTGTTAGTAAGAATCCAACTGATTCTTCTAGGCTAATCTCGTATCCTGTGATGGCTGTTGGATTACTAACCTCCTTATTGTTCTCCCTCTTGTCTCCTCCTCTCTCTGTCCTCCACACAGCTGCCAAATTAATATTATTTCATCACAAGTCTGGCCATGTTACTCAGCAATATTCTGTAGCTCCCCATTTCCTCTAGCACCCAGCACAAACCCTCGTATAGCTGGATAATCCGAACCCCCGAAGAGCGCCCGGCCCAGAGTTCCTTTCCGTATCGCCTGGAACGCTCTGCCTTTTGTCCACGTTTGGGTGGTCACATTTTGTGTAAGTTCAGAGGCTCCGCCTCGTTCTGTGGCTTCTGCTCCAGGAGCAGGCTGGGTGAGGTTAGCACCTTTTCCCTCTAGTTTTTTGTGTTAGTTTATTATAAGATATAATATTTAGTTATTGAATATTAATGTTAAAATCCACACCCTTCAGGCTTACTTCTAGAAGGCTGCACAACATGCCACTTACTTTCCTCTATGTTCCAGGCAAAGAGTAGAGAGATAACGAGGTGGTGTGGCAGATAGAGCCCTGGACTGGCTTTCTGGAAGACCTGAGTTCAAATCCTGCTTTAGGCATTAGCTAGGTCGCCTTAGGCAGGTCCCTTCATCTGTCAGTGCCTTGTTTCACCTGCACAGTTAGGGATTCTGCTCAGGGACCTCTGAGGTCTCGCCTCTCCCAGCTCCTCTCCTAAGATCCTGTAATTTGGCTACCACGGCAGGATGATGCCCGACTGTAGAGAGCTCACAAGGGTGGGCTGTACCGGGAAGATGATAAGGAGCTTTCCGAGGGTCGTGCGTGCAAGAACGTGAGACATCTGCCTGCCTAGCCTTTCCTGTGAGCGTGGAATTAAAGTCCGATAACCAGTTACCTCGGAGCTGGCGGAATCACCCGCATGGGCAGCCAGTGGGCCCTCATAACTCAGTTAGATGGACTACATGGAGAAGGAGATGACTTTTTCTTAGGAAAAGGACAGAATCCTTTTGAGCCTAAGCTTACTTTTCCCTTAGAAGAAGGAAGAGAATAATAGCCACTGAGCTCTTTAGCTGACAGAGCTCTGAATTTTAAAAACAGGATATTGCCCCTACACTCTAGGAGGAAGAGCTGAAGAGTTAGCTATGATGGGTGTGTGGGTTGCTTTTTGTTTTTTTTTTAAGTAATAAGTAATTTTGAATCACTTTGGTTCTCTCTTCCATTCCAGCTGAGCTGGAGAGTTGAGCAGCAGTTCATTCTCTGTTATGTCCTAGTCAGGAGAGATAGAAAGGGAAATCCCATTCCAAATATCTACAGATTACATAAAGTATCTGGGGATCAACCAAACCAAAAAAGCACACAAAATTCTACTTACAGAAATAGCAAACAACTTAAATGGCCAGAGGAATATTCAATGCTCATGGCTGGGCTGTGCCAATATAATAAAAATGACCAAAATATCAAAGTTAATTTGCAGTTTTAATGCTATTTAATGTTATCAAATGGACATTTTACAGAACTATAAAATAACAAAATTTATTTGGAAAAATAAAATATCCAGAGTATCAAGGGAAATAATGAATGTAGATATAGAGAATAATACTTTTAGAGGTAGATAGATAGAGGGTGGAGAAATAGTATACTCTCAGACTTCAAAATAAGCGGTGTTTATCAAAACCATCAGGTTTTGGTTTAAAAATAGGGAGATCAATGGAACAGAATAGACAAGTGAGAATCAGAAAGATGGAACATAACAAATTGAACAACATAAATTATTTAGGAAAGAACTCTCTAGTTGAAAAAAAAATGACTAAGAAATCTGGAAGAAATAAGGATTAAACCAACATCTTATGCCATGTTCCATAAAAAAAAAAAACAGTAAATGGCTTCTTTAAAATCATATGAAAAATTAGAGTAGAAGAAAATCATATCTCTTACAGCTATGAGTAGAGATAGCTTCTTTTCTAAATTATTTATTTATTTGTTTGTTTTGGAATGTTTTTCCATGTTTATATAATTCATTTTCTTTCCCCCTTCTCTTCCCTCCCCTATCCCAGAGCCGACAAATAATTCCACTGGGTTGAATAAATTTTATCACTTGATACCACATACTATTCATTTTTGCTATAGAGCAATCTTTTGAAACCAAAACCCCAAATCATATATGCATATATACAAATGATAAGTCATTTGTTTTTCTTTTGCATTTCTATTCCCATAGTTCTTTCTCTCAATGTGGATAGTGTTCTTTCTCATAAGTCCTTCAGGAATATCCTAGATTATTCATTAATACTAGTAGTAAAGTCTATTACGTTATAAAGTTCCACAGTGTTTCACTTTCTGTATATAATATTCTCTTGGTTCTGCAACTTTCACTCTGCATCAATTCCTGGAGGTCTTTCCAGTTCACATGGAATTCCTCCAGTTTATTATTCCTTTGAGCACAATAGTATTCCATCACCATCATAGACCACAATTTGTTCAGCCATTCCCCAATCAAGGGACACTTCCTCATTTTCCAGTTTTTTGCCCCCACAAAGAGTGTGACTGAATGTTTTTGTACAAATATTTTTTATTATTATAGAGATAGATTCTTAACAAAACCAAGGATGGAGTCAATTACAGAAAGTAAAGATAAAATTGATAATTTTGTTTACATAAACTTGAAAAGCTTCTGTACAAATAAAATTAATGCACCTAGGATAATAATGGGGAAAGATCTTTGAATCAAATTTCCTGATAAGGCAAGGTATCCAAGATATGTAAACAATTAACAAGCATACAGATGACCAAAAGCCATTCCTTAATAGATAAATGGATAGGAACAAACAGTTTTCAAAACAATTACAAAGTATTAATAATCCCTCGAAAGAATGCTTCAAGTCACTAATAATAGGAGATATCTAATAAAAAATAGCTTAGATTTCTCCTTATGCTCTGCAAATTCACAAAAATGACAAAATTTGGGAATACTCAATGTTGAGCACTTCTGGAGAGATAGGCACGTTAGGCTGTTGTTGGGGGAACTATGAATCAGTACGGCCATTTTAGAAAGCAATTTGCAATTAATTATGCAAATTATGTGGTTAAAATGTTCATCTCCAAAGATTCCATTGCTAGGCAAGGAGGCCATCGATAAAAAGAATAGTCCCAAGGACCCCAAAATATTTATAGCTGTGTTTTTTTTGTGTGTGATAGCAAAGAATTGGAAGCTAAGTACACATTTATCAGTTAGAGAATGATGAATGAAATTGTGGAATATGAATGTAATAAAACATTAATGCAATGAAAGAAATGATGTGTGTAATGAATAAAGGAACATGGAAAGATCTACAGGAATGAATGGAGAGTGAAACAGGCAGAACCAAGAAGACAGTGTACAATGCCTTCAGTGATGTAAATGGAAAAAGAAAACCACAAACAAAATCAAAAGTAAATGCTGAAAAATTATAATGAGTAAGTATGGCTCAAAAGAAGAGATATAAATAGGCAACTCTCCACCCCCCACTCATTTCCAATGTTGTACTTTGTACATATGTCAGACTTTTAAAGTGTGTTTAATAATTATGTTGACTTTCTCCCCTCTTTTTTTTTTTGTTTTGTCTTAAAAATACTTTTTGATATATGGATTTGTTATATAAATACTATTTGTTATATGGCTCCCTAAGAGGGGAAAGGGAACAGAGAAGGACCCCGGGGAAATTATGTGATGTAGAAAAACACATCAATATAAACATATTTAATTTTTAAAAATGTTACTGCAAAAACCAGGTAGGTGGTGTGAGAGACCTCTTTGAGGTTTTTGGCAGAGGAAGTAGAAAGGAGATAGACGGGGAAAATATTGCAAGAGATATTTAAGGCCCGTTCATTAAAAAATGGCTCCCCTTTGCCTTTCCAGATTTAATCTGTTCCATCCCCTCTGGACCATGAGCTGTTCCCTGAATGTACCATTCTATCACCTGTATCCTGGAAGTCTCACAAACCATTGCCTAGGTCTAGAATTCACTCCTTTCTCAACTCAGAACCTCTTACTCCTTCTCCCTTGTTACCTTCCAGACTCAAGTGTCCCCTTCTGCATGATCCTTAATGGTCCCCCTACGTTCCCCCTCTCCAGCAGCTGCCATCTTCCCCTTTGGGTTATGTTCTCTTTTGTGTGTTTTTATATATGTACATGCTGCTTCTCCATAGAATGTCAATTCACTGAGGTCAGGAGCCATTTCGATCTTATTTTTTCATCCTTGATTGTTCAGCCATCCCCCAATGGATGGACATCCCTTTGGTTTCCAGTTCTTTGCCACCACAAAAAGAGCTGCTACAAATAGTTCAGAACACACAGGCTCTTTTCCTTTATCTCTGATCAGCTCAGGAAATAAACCTAGGAACGATATTGCTGGTCTTAAGGGTATACGTAGTTTGATAGTTCTCTGGACATAATTCCAAATTGCTCTCCAGAATGGTTGGATCAGTTCAGAGTTCTGCCCAGTATTTCTTATACAAGTAATTATTAAGGACCCGTTACGTGCCAAGCACTGTGCTAGACAGTGAGGCACATTGTTGGTGGTATGCATTCATCATTCGTAAAACTTACAAAAAGTTATGATCCTAAGTGCTAAAAGTTTTACCTTGCATGCGTTTCTACTTTTGAAGAGTTTTTCTTTTTCCCTTCTCCCTAGCCATGCTCTGGTATTAGAAAAACAAATGACTCAGAGGTGAACTGGTAAAAGATATTTACTAATTTAAATTGTAATCTTGCAAGCAGAGCTTCCTGAAGTTGAATTTCAGGAAAGGATTCTATTGAAATTGGAAAGATCAAGAAAACAAAGTGGAGATTGGCTGGACAGCAAATGTGCCCATCTGATGGCAGCCCAAACCGTGACAAAAATTGTGTGAAAATTACAATTTATGATCGAATTCCGGTAGAGAAGTAAAAGATTTCTGTGTTTTCACTGAAACTTTCACAAGGAAATTGGCCAACAGGCAGATGCTTTATTTACAAAATGGTGAGCTCTTCTGGTTCCCTCAGCTCACCCCTAGTGCTACGATGATCATTGTTTTCGAAAAAAGTTTAGACATTTCAAATGTATGGGAAATGGGAAAATAATACTTGAAACGGCTTGTCTTTAGTTTGTTTATATTATATTGGCATATAGGATGGATAAATAAGTGCATTAAGGAAATGAACTAGGAATAATTTAGTAGAATTGACCCAGAAACAGATTCCCATGAAGTACCAACTCAATAATTTTTTAGCCTCTTGCCCAGAAGTGCTTTCCTAGCATCTGTAATTTTTCATATTCTGACTATATTCTACTTCAATGATCAAATGATGTGGTTGGTGTGGGGGTTTTCCATTGGCTAATATGGAAATATATTTTGCATGATTTCACATATGTAATTGATTTTATATTGCTTGCCTTCCCAAAGAGTTAGGGAGGAACTGGAGAGAGGGAGAGCACTTGGGTCTCAAAATTAAAAAATATATTTAATAATGTTAAAAATAAATAATAATTTTTGATAGCATGGGCTCTAAAAAGGATCGTAGAATGAATGATTATAGGATTGACGAATTTTAGAGTTGGAAGGGCCATTAATAGCCATTTTTTCTAACCCATACCTGAAGGAAATCTACAATATAATTATACTTAGCCAAAGGTCATCCCACCTTTGACGGAAGCCATGCAATGAGGGAGAAGCCAATACTTCTCATTTTTTTGAACTCCTATAACCAGCAGTGTGCTGGGGGCAGCCCAAACCTTTCCAGCCCATTTGCTAGATGTTCAGTGTATGCATGTATACCTTGGAAACTGGCAAATACTAAAAATCTGGGTGTGTTTTATTGCTTTGTTGATTGTCTAGACCAGTAGTTCCCAAACTTTTTTGGCCTACCGCCCCCTTTCCAGAAAAAAATATGACTTAGCGCCCCCTGTCACATACTATCACCACCCCCTTACAGTTACTCACCACCCCCAAATGCACCTGTGGCCATCACCACTTCCCTGGATCGCTGCAGCATCCACCAGGGGGCGGTGGCGCCCACTTTGGGAATCACTGCTCTAGACTTAAGAGAGGATTAATAATTCAGATCAACCTTTTCCCAGAGACACTTGTTAAACATACATCAGCATATCCCTGCCTTTAACTGTTAAGAAACATTTTCTTAACATCTAACTTTAATGACAACTTCTTTTTAAAAAATCCTCACCTTCTGGCTTAGTATTGATACTAAGACAGAAGAGCAGCAGGGGCTAGACAATTAGGGGTAAGTGACTTGTCCAGGATTGCACAGCTAGGAAGTGTCCGAGGCCAGCTTTGAACCCTCTTGACTCCACGCCTGGCTCCCTTTCAACTGTGCTGCCTGGCTACTGCCTTACAAGTTCTCCCCGGTGCTCCTGGTTCTGCTCTCTTGATCTGGTGGCATTGATTACCCAGGGGACTTGGACAAGCACCTTCCCTGGGCATCAATATTCCCATCTGAAGATTCAAGCCAAGGACTAGATGACCTCTGCAAAACCCTTTTGGGGTTCCTAGGAAGAAGGCCAGGACAGCGTGCTTCTTCCACCCAACCCTCCCAGCGTAGCTCTCTTAGAACCAACAGAACAAGCCCTGCAAATGATTGGAGACAATGACGAGTCTTCTCTTTTCCAGGCCACACTGCCCTGGTTCTTTGAACCGATTCTCCCATGACATGAACTCTTGGCCCTTTGCCATCCTGCTTGCTCTTGTCTGGATTCTCTCTAGCTTCTCCGTATTGTACTACCTACACTGTGGGGCCTAGAAATGGCGCCCTCTGAGCAGGGAAGAGTGGAGCCATCGCCTCCTTATTCCCGGAAGGTGTGCCTCTGCTGATGTAGCCCAAGATGGCACCAAGATCATTGGCTGCCACATTAGTCAGCTTTTATTACATTGGCAGCTCACTCAACACCGTGGATCTTTTTTAGGTAAACTGTTGTCCTATCGAGTCTCCTTCAACTTACTCTCAAGACAATAGTTTTTCCCAACCCTTTATTCTACTCCTTGAAGGCCAATGCTTTAGGCTGCCAGCATGGTTCTGGATCCTAACTGTCATCCTTGATGGTAGCCGCACTGTCTGGCTTTGGGCCCCTGTAGATCTGATGAGCATGCCATCCTGGCCAGCGTCGGCAGCCGAGTCATTCACCACAGACCGGGAGCGAAAGGGACGTCAGAGGCTTCTAAGCTCCAATTCTTGAGGGCAACTGGGTGGCACAGTGGATAAAAGTACCAGGCTGGAGTCAGGAAGAGATGAATTCAAATCTGGCCTCAGACACATACTAGCTGTGTGACTTTGGGGTAGTCACTTGACCCAGTTTGTCTCAGTTTCTTCATTTGTAAAATGAGCTGAAGAATAAAATGGCAATCCACTTCAGTATCTTTGCCAAGAAAACCCCAAATGGGGTGACAAAGAGACATCCATGAGTGGCACAACGAAGGAACAATAAAAGTTCAAACCCTAGTTTTTACATGTAGAAATGGATGCCCCCAGAAGGTAGGTGGCTGTTCGAGTCACACACATAATAAGTCAGAAGTGAAATAAAAGATGAAACCATGCAGGACCAAGCACAGATGCCTGGGACACTCCACCGGAGACTTCTTGATGAGTTGCCCTTGTGCCATTGATAACCACTTTTTTTTTTAAACCCTTAACTTCTGTGTATTGGCTCCTCGGTGGAAGAGTGGTAAGGGTGGGCCATGGGGGTCAAGTGACTTGCCCAGGGTCACACAGCTGGGAAGTGTCTGAGGCTGGACTTGAACCCAGGACCTCCCATCTCTAGGCCTGATTCTCCATCCACTGAGCTACCCAGCTGCCCCTGATGACCACTTTTTGAGGCCACTCATTCAGCCATCTCCAAGGTCATCAAATTGCATCATCTTCTCATCTACACAGTTCTGCCTTTTCTATGAGAATAGCTCGAGCTCCTTTATCAAACACTTGGCTCCGATCTAGGTCAGCTATCTCTGCAACTGATCAGCTGGTTCCGTCCTCACAACAAAAAAGAAATAAGGTTGTTCTGACATGCCCTGTCTTGGAGGTGTCATTCTGGCCCTTTGAAATCGCCGCTTCCTCTTCTACAGGGGCACTTTAAGGTTCCAGACAGGTTCAAGCTCACCAGCCTAGAGTGTGTAGGTTGTGCTCTCTTCTCTGCAAACAGAACAAAAACTAGGAATTGGCTTTTCTCTAGTTCTGGGATTCCTCATCTGTTTGCCATAATTTTTCCATTACTGACAATTCTTTGGGTGCTGAAGGATGTTCTGGTCTGCTTTGGCAGAGGAAATTTCTTCTATAGGAGTTCTCTATACTGGCTTGGAACAATCACAGCAAAATTATCATAATAGTATGAAAAAAAATTCTTACCTTCTGCCTTAGAATTGTACTAAGTAGGGGGCAGTTGGGTGGCTCAGTGGATTGAGTCAGGCCTAGAGATGGGAGGTCCTGGGTTCAAATATGACCTCAGACACTTCCCAGCTGTGTTACCCTGGGCAAGTCACTTGACCCCCATTGCCCACCCTTACCACTCTTCTGCCTTGAAGCCAATACACAGTATTGACCAAGCTGGAAGGTGAGGGTTTAAAAAAATTTTTTTAAAAAGAATTGTAGTAACTATCAGTTCCAAGACAAAAGAGCAGTCAAGGCTAGGCAAAGGGGGTTAAGTGACTTGCCCAGGGTCACACAGTTAGGAAGTGTCTGAGGCCAGATTTGAACCCAGGTCTTCCCATCTCCAGACCTGGTGCTTTCATCCATTGAGCTGCCTAGTTGCCCCCACTTGATTGTCTCCATTTGGTGATGATGATGATGGTGGTGCCGGTGGTGTTTATTGTATTATTTTTCAACCTAAAGCTTCTGTATGATTGGGAGACAACTTTTTAGACTATATTTACTAATTAGTTTAGGTTCTGGGAAAAGGTTCAGGGCATTTCTGCAAATGGATTTGGAGCAGGGGGAGCCCTCTGCCATCTATGGTTGAATTTTGAGAGGAATGGAATGTCTCACACTCTAAGGTTTTTCTGTAGAGTTTTTGAAAGCATTAACTGTGTTCTATATTAATGCCCCCCAACACGCTCCAGATGGCACCGTAGGGTTAGAGGCAACTAGAAGAAAGTATAAGGTTTATAATAAAACAAAGATGCCAAAGTTTTCTCTGCAATAAAACTTTTTTTTCAAATCCTTACCTTCTATTTTAGAATCAATCCCAAGTATCAGTTCCAAGGCAGAATAGTTAGAGCTAGGTAATTGGGCTTAAGTGACTTGCCCAGGGTCACACAGCTAGAATATGTCTGAAGCCAGATTTTGCACCTAGCACCTCCCATCTCTAGGCCTGATGCTCCATCTACTGAGGGTCCTGGCAGTGCCAATAAAACTCTTTAATTCACTTCACTTAAGTGAATTACTTGAGAGTTTGAAGGCAACTGGAGTCAGAGGACCTGGGGCCAAATCTCATCTCTGATGCTTTTTGCCTGTGTGACTTTGGGCCAGTTGCTTCCTCTCCATTGTCCTCAGTTTCCTCCTCTGTGAAATGGGGGGAGGAGGGATTGAATAGATAACCTCTGAAGGCCCTTTTAGCTCTGGAGCTGTGATACAACAATCTTGTGAACTTAGTAAAGATTAAGTTAGTTAAGATGAGATGAGTGGCTTACAGACCGATATCACTTGACTGTCAGCACATAGTAGGCGCTTAGTAAATGTTTGCTGACTTTTTTGAATTGTCTCTTTCAGCCTTTGTTACCTTATTGGATGGGGAACAAGCCCAAAATGCCATCCAGACATTTCACCAGTATTCTCTTCGTGGGAAAGAGATAACTGTCCAGCTCCAGCCCACGGATGCTTTGCTCTGCATCACCAACCTGCCGCCCTCTTTTACGATAGAAGAGTTCGAGGAACTGGTCCGGACATTCGGCAATATCGAGAGGTGCTTTTTGGTCTACAATGAAACCAGCGGCCATTCGAAGGGCTATGGATTTGTGGAGTACATGAAAAAAGACTCTGCTGCTAAGGCTAGGTCGGAACTGTTGGGTAAACAGTTAGGAAGCTTCGTTCTCTTTGCACAGTGGATGGATGTGAATCAGCTGGCCACCGATCTCATTCATTCTAAGTGCCTATGCATCGATAAACTCCCCAGGGACCTCACGGACTCCCAAGAGCTCTTGCAAATTTTCTCCTTTAGTCATAAGCCTGTGTTTGGTCAGGTAGGTGCCTTCCCAGATCCTAGGTTTGAAAGCCCGAGAGATAGCCCTCATGGTAGATACACACAGGTCCAGCTGTTGGTTTTCAGTTATCAATAAATGCACCTTGGATAGACCTCAGGGGCTACGATGCTGCCACTGTGCAGAACGAGGTCCAACTGTGGGGAATAACACTTGCAACTCCAGACTTTTTCTTCCTACTTCTTTATTAGGCTGGGGCAGAAGCCCTCTGCCTCTGCGGCATTTGAAAATGGGCCTTTTCTACAAAAGAAAAGAACCTTTTTAGTCCATTAAATGTGCCTTCAGCACATCCACTGGAGCAAAGGATTTCAATAAAACTCCTGAAAGTGAAAAGTCAATGCCATAAAACACTTAATCCTCCCATTGGAGGTTTGGAAAACATCTAAAAAAAGTCTCTATTTTTTGTCAAAGAACCTATTTCTAGTAAATAAGTAGGAAATACTTGCTCAATGTCTTCTCGCTTAGTTTTTTAAATGCTTGCTCGCCAAATCACACAGGGCCTTAGGTTGATGATGAGAGGGTGACTTCTTCTATTGTTCTTAAAAAGATGTTAATATGGTAAGGATGTGTCCTCTCCTCCATCTCGATACCCATCCATAGTCCCACTTCATGCAACTTACCAGATGCTCGCCTTTGAGCATCCCCACGGTCAGGTGATCTTAACCCTGAAGCCAATTAATAGGGAGCCTCTTTGAATTTAGCTCTTTTGGTCCTTAGACAACAGATACCTAGACAGCCTGGCTCTTCACCAAGTGTGCAGTTGAAGGCTGAGGAGTATGGTAGAACCTACCCCAATTGGCCCTCTACTGGAATGGCTTTTCAGAGTCGAGGGTCATTTCCTCACTCTAATGAGATGCTGGGGTAAGACTCGGGTAGAAATGAAACTCAGAGGATGAAAATAAGAAAAATGAAAACAAAGACCCAGAGTAAATGCTCTCCTGACTTACCATACATTCATGTAACGAAACCCTTTTAATAAATGGCTCTATGTCCTGCTTGCTTGTTGCTTGCTTGCTTGCTCGCTTCCTCCCTTCCCTCTTCCCTCCTTCCTTCCCATCCTTCCTCCATCTCTCCTTTTCTTCCTTCCTAAACTTGCGATTTCATTAATAGATGGAAAGCGAAGTGAGGAAATCCCCTTTCCCAAAGCAGGTCTTCACCTGCTCTATGACTTAGAGTCCTGGAGAACTGCCCGGAACACAAATAAGAAGTGATTTGCTCAGAGTCAAACAGCAGTTCTGTGTCAGAAGTGGAACTTGAACCAAGGTCTTCTCACCTCAGATTCTCCTCTCCAGCTTGTCATCTTATCCCCAGTGCATATCACAGTGCTCAGCACATAGTAGGTGCTTATTAAATGCTTGTCGACTGACTGATGCACAGTACCATGATATCAGTGTAGGGCGCCACCAGAGAGGACATTAAATGTAACAACAACAATAAGATTTATACTATCTTCTTCCTTTCTTCTCTCCATATATCAACTGAAACAAGCATTAAAGGCACGTCTGGGCATTTGAATGTCCCACCTAAGACCTCCTTCAGCAGATGTAACAAGTCACCTTGTTTACCTAGCCCTTGCCCTTCTAGGAGACAGAAAGTAAGAGAGGAAGGAAGGAAAGAAGAAAGGAAGGAGGGAGGGAGGGAGGAACGAAGGATTATTATATTCAGGCTCTGATAATGCTTTTTGAAAGACCTAAAATGATTTTACAGCATAGAGAAATGTGAACGATGATGGTGATGATATCTAGCATTTCTAGAATACTTTACGAAGCATTTTGCAAATGTTACACTCTACCGTCGTTCCCACTTCATAGATGAGGAAACTGAGGCTGAGAGGATAACTTGCCCAAAGTCACCCAGCTGGCAAGTATCTGAGGCAAGATTCAAATTCAGGTCTTGCTGACTCCAAGCCCAGCTTGGAATCTACCAATTGCACCACCTGCTTGCCTCTGAGCATCCTTCCCCCGCTGTCCCGTGTCAGAGTTGGAAGGAATGACATTTGCCATCTAGTCATACCTGAAAAAGAATCCCCGCTAGCCGAACAGTCTGACTACTACATGGTCATCTTGCCTATCTCTCAAATAAGATTATATCGGCAAAGTTCTTAGCACAGTCTCCAGGCATACAAAAGACACTTAATAAGTGCTTATTCCCTTCCCTTGACTTGTTGACCTCCAATGATGGTAGGGGGGACCCCCAGGCCCCCTCAGTCCCCTGAAGGAGACCTTTCCATTTTGGGAATAGTCCTCAAGGACATTTTCTTTACTTTAGACCTAAATTTTCTCTTTGCATCTTCTTCCTCTTGTTCCTTGGCCTTTTTGATGCAAATTTGAACCTTCTGCCTCTTCTTGTCCTGTATGATTCTTGTCTCTGTTTATCTTTTTCTTTCCCTTTTTTAACCCTTTACCTCTCATCTTAGAAGCAATGCTGTATTGGTTCTCAGGCAGAAGGGTGGTAAGGGCTAAGCAATGTGGGTTAAGTGACTTGTCCAGGGTCACACACTTAGAAAGTATCTGAGACCAGACTTGAACCCAGGATCTCCTCTCTCTAGACCTGGTTCTCCATCCACCGAGCCACCTAACTGCTCCCAAAATATTAAACAGTTTACTTTTTTTTTTTAAAGCTCATATCTTCCATCTTAGAATCAATGCCATATTGGCTCCAAGGCAGAAGAGCAGTAAGGGCTAGGCAATGGGAGTTAAGTGACTTGCTCAGGGTCACTCAGCTATGGAGTATCTGAGATCAGATTTGAACCCAGCACCCCCTATCTCTAGGCCTGGCTCTCAAACCACTGAGCCACCTGTATAACCCTGTATTTTTCTATAAAGACCATAGTAGTGTGTTGGAGGTCTTCCTTGTGCTTTTGTATTGTGGAGGTATGAGTTGATCACTCCTGCTGCCCCTTCAGAGGGGACCTCCCCGTCTGGTCCCCCAGAGCCCCTCGTTCAGCACGTCACCTTCAGTCTTGCAGCATCGTAAACCTAAATAGTTGATCCTTGAAAGATGTCGGGAGGATCTTTTAAACCAGGTAAATGTTATAAATGAATGTAACCAAGCCGTTCTCCGTAAGCCCTTTGCCAATGAAACGTTTCGCGTCAGTTGGCACAGGATGAAGGGAGCTATGCAGGCGGTTTTGCGGTAGTTGAATACGACAGCCCAGAACATGCCGAGGACGTCCAGCAGGCAGCTGATGGGATGACGATCAAGGGAAACCGAGTCCAGGTGTCCTTCTGCGCCCCCGGAGCATCTGGAAGAAGCACTCTGGCAGCCCTGATCGCTGCCCAAAGAATGGTAAGAAACTGCATTTGGAAATCCTGAAAATTCCTCAGAAAGGAAACAATTGCTTTTTACAGATCACAGTGTAGCTCTCGGAGTGTTTGTCTTCCCTTCCTCTACCCAAGATAACCGATCCTTGTGTCTAAGGGCTTTCTCAGTCCTCCAATTTGGCTGAACGACAACAGTAATAACAACAGTAACAGCAGTAGCTAATAGGTAACATTTATACAGCCCTTTAAGACTTGCAAAGGGGTTTACATATATTATAAACAACCCTGGCAGGTAGGGACTGTTATTATCCCTATTTTATAGATGAAGAAATTGAGATGGAAAAATTAAGTGACTTGCCCAAGATCACACCTATAAAACATGTCTGAGGCAAGATTCAAGCTCAGCTCTTTTGACTCCAAGTTCAGGACTCTCCACTATGACAAACTACTTCCCCAGTTTGCCTTCCATCACAAGCTTTTAAAAAATTCCTTTCTGGCCTTGCACACTTCCTTGCTGTGTGATCCTGGGTAAGTCACTTAACCCCCATCACCTAGCCCTTACTGCTCTTCTGCCTAGGATCCAAATACACAGTACTGATTCCAAGATGGAAGAGAAGGGCTTAAATAAAGTGGGTTTTTTTTTTGGGGGGGGGAATAATTGACTAAATGACAGTTTCTCAAAGCAAGTCGAAATCATTGCATTGGAAAGAAAATAGTGTTCAGTAATGTGCTTGCAGGCTCACTGGTCCAGGAAGAATTTGGGCACACAAAATTAAAGGGATGGTTTGTGAGCATTTAGAATGGGAGGCAACGAGCCTAGAGGTCCAGGGAGCCTTCAGCAAGAACAAACCATGCTGGACTGACCTCATCTTTCATATCAGATTAGGAGAAATACTAATTTTTTTTCAGCAACTCATTTAAGGGTCTCTCTTGGACTGTTCAGAGTTAAAATGGAGACTTACAGGAAGGTGTATTTAGATCCGGCTGAATGAACAGGCCCAGAGACAGGCCGTTCATGGATTAATGGCCATTTGGAGAGAGGTCCTTGTTGAACTCTGCCCTGGTCTAACCACAGCCAGAATGGTTAATGTGTTCTGTTCAAGACCTTTTGGGTTAGGAAAGGCATTGGTAAGTATCCTGAGAAGGGCAGCTGACTATGCGGATATGAGGATCTAATAAAGGGATTGAGTATATTTAGCCTAGAGAAGAGACGGTTTAGGGGTGAGAGTGTCCCTAATAGTTGTCTTTAGTTACCTGAAAGGCTGTCATGAGGAGAGAGATTTGACTTCTGCTTTAGATCTAGGAACAGTGAATGAACATTGTAAAGAGTTATAAATCTAGCTTTGATGCAAGAAAAAAAAAAAAAAAAAAGGAAGATCCAAGCTATCTCAGAGTGCCTAGAAAGGTGCTCTGGGTTTCCCCTCACTAGAAGTCTTCAAGCAGAATATGGAAGAGTTAGAACTCACTGAGAATCTGTAGTGAGAATTCTTGTTTAGGGATGGTGTAGACAAGATGAGCAGTGAGGTTCCTCCCTCCTAACTGAGTTACTGAAATTCCGTGATCCCCAGAGCAGTCTTATTATTACTAGGGTATCTTTATCATGCCAGAGGTTTCTGGGAATTTCTTTTATACCCCTTATTTGAACATTTATTTGTTTTATCATGAGGAGGGTATATCTGCCAAAGTGAAACTACCACTAAAGTTTCTTTGCACGTACTCGGTCCATCTCATGAAGGTCTTAACATGTCACACAGTGGGAAATTGGGATTGAATTTTATAGCCAGAGAAAAGCATAAAGAGCCTGTCTTGAATGTAAATGGGGAAGATTTGGTTTTACATTTAGACATACGGTTCTTTCTGAAACAAGAATGAAACAAACGTCTTTTGCATTTCTCTTGGTTCTAACCTTGCTTATTTCTGTGTTCATTTAAGATGCGCAATAATCGAAAGGGTTTACTTCCAGAGCCAAATCCAATCCAGATTATGAAGAGTTTAAACAACCCCGCCATGTTGCAGATTTTGCTGCAACCACAGTTACAAGGACCTGCTGGTAAGTGAGGTGGGCGTAGCTGTTAAAATATGTTGTCCTCCAGATTCAGAACATACTGTTAGCTGTGTTACTGTGATGGGAAAAAAAACAATCTGTAGGCCTGTATTTAAAAGAACATTAAAAAAATCTCTACACAGTAAAGAATCATACAGAATCACAAAATTCTGGGTTGGAAGGGACCACCATGGCCATCCATTGTGAAGCATACAAAATGAAGACTCTTGTCTATTGCGTATTCGGCCAGTAGTCATTCAACCATTGCTTGAAGACCATCCTTGAGGAGGAGCCCTCCATCTCTCGTCACAGCTCATTCCACTTTGAGACCCTCTGATTGCTGAGGAGTTTCTCCAGACATGAGACCTAAATTCTCCTCTTTGCTGCCTCTTGCCATCAATCCTGGTTCTGCCATCTGGGGCCAAGCAGAGGAAGCCTAATCCCTCTTACACATGCCATGCCTTCAAATACCCCAAGATTCTGCCCTCCTCTAACTCTTCTCTTCACCAGGCTAAATTAAACATCCCCCAGCCCTTTCCCCTGATTGTCTTGTGGCCTGAACTCGAGGCCCTTCACCAACCATCCTTCCTTCCCTCCTCTGGACACTCTTCAGCTTATACATGTCCTGCCCAAGATGGTACCTATAAAACTGAATACAGTCGTGCTTCATGCATGCTCTGATCAGTCAGGGGAGGCTTTGAGGTAGATTCTCACATCTCTGGTCCTACAGACCCAGCCTGCAGCCCCTCTTAGTCACCACAGTCTTTCATAGGCCACTAACACTGCCTCCTCAGGTGCATCTACCAAGAGCTCCTGTCTCTAGTTCTGGCTCTAGCCTACTGAGCCATCAGCTACTCTAATTATCCTCTTTTTTTTTTTTTTTAGTTTTTATTTTGAATATTTTCCCATAGTTACATATTTCATGTTCTTTCCCCCTCCCCCAAACTCCCCTAACCCCCCTTAGCTGACACACAATTCCACTGGGTTTTACATGTATCATTGATCAAGACCTAATTTCATATTATTGATAGTTGTTATCTAGACTAGAGTTATCGTTTAGGGTCTACATCCCCAATAATATCCCCATCAGCCCATGTATTCAAGCAGTTTTTTTTTTCTTCTGTGTTTCTCCTGCCACAGTTCTTCCTCTGAATGTGGCTGTTTTCTCTCTCATAAGTCCCTCAGCCTTGCTCTGGATCCTTGCATTGCTGCTAGTAGAGAAGTCCATTATGTTTGATTTTACCACAGTGTATCAGTCTCTGTGTACAATGTTCTCCTGGCTCTGCTCCTTTCACTCTGCATCAATTCCTGGAGGTCTTTCCAGTTCACATGGAATTCCTGCAGTTCTTTTATTCCTTTGAGCACAATAGTATTCCACATCTAACTATCCTTTTAATAATACAGTCTAATTTTTGGCTAAGAATTGAAGTCAAGCTCACTGATCTATAGTCTACTGTAGCCTGTAGACTATATCTTCTTTTCTTCGGGATAATTAGGTGTTGACTCTTTTCCAGGCCCCTGGTACCTCCTGCCCTCCATCATCTTTCAAAGTCACTGACAGTGACTTGGCCATCACATCAACTATTGCTTTCAACTCTTGAGTTTCTACTTGATCTGAAACATGCAACATGCAACAAACTTCTCCAGGACAATTTGAGGCTTTCTTCTCTCCTTCCCTTTTTTTTTTTGGGAGGGGGGGGTGATAGGGAGTATTGTTACCTAGTTTATACCTCGTCTTGCCTAGAACCAGGCTACCATGATGCTTCCTGGCTTTGCTACCTACCCACTGACATCCCACTTCATTTCCAGCTCTTAACTCCCATGTTTATGTTGTCTTCTCCTATTAGAATGGTAGCTCCTTAAGGGCTGAGACTAATATTACACTTTTGTATGTGCATTCTCTATCACTCAGTCAAGTTCATGACAAATTCATTCATTCATTCATTCATTCATTGATTTTTATACCATTCCTTCCTTTCTGACATCATTCTCCTTGGCAGAAGAGATTAGAAATGAACAGTCAGTCATCCTTGTCCTTTCCATATTGAGCAACAATTCCATCTTCTTTGCTTTTCCTCTTTTTATTGTTGCTTTTCTCACCAACTTCTGCTCACTCTGACCTTAACACTTAGCTATTTTCATACAGGATGATGCTACGCTTTCATATTTATCCCTTTCCCCCCTTTCTTACTGCCATATTCTTTCCATATGTTTTGCCTTTAAAAAAAACCTGAGTTAGTTCTCTCTGCTGAATAGATGGGTGAGAGAATGCCATGATGTTTCAGAGGGTTGCCACCTGGGTTACACTTCTTATCGTGTTGATGTGGGGCATTTTTTCATTCAATAAATATCAAACTATTGTTCTTGTCGTTGGAATTTGTTTAGACAGCTGATAACGATTAACAGAACAGTGTTACTCATTTACTTTAGGAAAGGTCTGACTTTGGCTACGCCTTTTCTTTGTGAGCTTCCAGACCTGCTTCCTCTTTCTTATTCTTTTGCTTTCATCAAAAGATGTTCTGTCAAAAACAGAGTAGCATTGCTTTCCAATATTATTCAGTCCTTTAATGAATGTGCCCTTGTTTTCATCCATGGCTAGTCCTCAGCTACTAAACTATGTTTTCCAAAAGTTGGTATGTTAAGTCAGTTGTCTAGAACATGAAATGTGTTTTCTTATTTAGTCATTGTTCTAGGTAGATTCTCAGGCTGACTCTCAGAAAGATATTTGACCCCTTTTGCAACACAAGTAAAACCTATACAAGGGACACTATCTAAGTAAGCCACCAAGTATAAAAGTGTAATTTTCCTAGAAGAAAATATAGAGATGTGTTGAACACATCACCTTCCACTGTAAAGGGAATGGGAATTCCCTCTCCTCTCTTCTAGTCCACTAGCTGGTGATACATTGGGAACTCCTTGGTCCACTGGCCACCAATGGAACCATAGCAGAGTTGGGCATTATGAAGAACATAATTTTTTATCACTAAAGGATGAAGGTTAGGAAGGGAGTTATGGATGGTGTGAGAGCCAGGGCTCTAGGGAGTTGTGGATAAATAGATGATTTGTATGGGTGGGTGAAAATGCAAGGTAATTTTAAGAAGTAAGAGGCACTTATAGCTGGAGAAATCAGGAAAGGCTCCATGGAGGAGATGGTCTAAAAATGAATGAATGAATGGATGGATGGATGGATGGATGGATGGATGAATTGCATTTATTAAATGTTTACCATGTACTAAGCTTGAGATGAGGTAAGAATGACAATCAGGAATGAAGGTAGTCAGTCAAGCCAGGCACTGTGTTTGGCACCCAGAATACAAAGACAAGAGAGTAACATTGTCTGCCACCAAGAAGCATGCATTCTGTTGGGAGAACTAACTCGTACACATTTCAGCATATGAAAATTAATTACATAAATGCAACTGATGAAAATAGAAGCTTCAAAGTGGGATCCATGACTCTAATCACTCTTTATGGATGAGTTGCTTTTGGTATGAAAGGAATCCAAAGATGGGCTAGACCTTTCCCATAAATCTAACTAGTGGAAAACCTTAATGCAGACTATAATTAGAACTCTGAGAGTCACAGTTTGAGCTTTAATGGTCTTAGAATAATGCATCATGGCAGCAGCCCTTCTCCCAACAATGCACATAGTAGTAGCATCTGCTGGAGATGCTACAAGATTCCTCTCCCTTTGGACCCAGTCTCTGCTGCTCTTCCCTCACCCCAGAGAGAACCTGCTACTTCTACTCTATGTATCTTGTCTGTATCATTTTTGTACAGTCTCTCCTATTAAAAGTAAGTTCCTTTTCTTTGTATCCCCTGTGCTTACCAAAATGCCTGGCAAACAGTAAGCATTTAATAAATGCTCACTGACTAACTGGGACCTCCTGCCCCGTTGTATCTGAGAGCTAGAGAGGGACCATTAGTGATGAAACATCTACCTATAGGTGGCTCCCTCTTCATAGGGTTTGCCCTTTATCCTGAGGCCAGGATCCTAATCTTAGAGAGATGATCCTAAAATTTCTGCCACAACTCCTGAAGCTGTGTGGGGCTCAGTGTCATGGAGAAGAACACCAGTGAGAGGCTGGAGGCAGGGCGATACATCCCACAGCATCATGGGATTTGTCCACCTCTATGATAGAATTGAGAACTGAACCAAGAAGGAAAGGAGACAGGGGTAGGCAGAGAGTGAAAAGAAGAGAAGGTGACCGGGGACGACCCATTTCTTCAGCCACGGCAAGTCTAACCTCCTCCTACATTTGCCATTCTGAGCCTCGCCACTTGGCTGGGTTCTTTGGAATCTGCTAGGATGGCTTACTTGTCCTTGGGGCATATTTCTTTAGGGAAGAAAAGAACAGATATCTTCCAAATGGGTCATTTTAAAAAAAATATGGTGATTCTGTGTAATTATTTCCTCATGTAGATCTACATACTTCCCCCCCCCCAAGAATGCTTATTTTAGGATATAGCTAATACTTGGACAACTCTGACCCAAATTCTGACATACTGACTCTCTGGGCTCCCTGCTCTTTCCCCTCCCTTCCCCCGCAACATTTGCATGCGTGTGTGTGTGTGTGTGTGTGTGTGTGTGTGTGTGTGTTCTCTCTCTTGCTCTCTCTTTCTCTTTCTCTCTCTCTCTCTTCTCATGCTTATTTCCTCTGCTTAGAATGCCTCCCCCTCCCACCTCTCCCCACCCATTTCCCCCCTCATCTCCAAGACCCAGTTCCCATAGCATCTCCATGAATCCTACGTGAATGCTCTCAGATCCTCCCTCTGACCTACCTTTTGCCATTCACTGTGTACCTTGTGTTAGAACTAGATTTGAAGTGAGTGGATTTGAATGGATTCAGATCTTGGCTTTGATATTTGCCAGCTTTGTGACCTCAGTTTCCCCATTTAGATCAAGGGACTGGTCTAAGTGAGGCCCCCTCTGATCCTCCAATCGCTTGTGCCATTTCCACGGATAGAAGGGCCAGGCCTGCATCTTATCCAGTCCAATTGCCTTCACAATATCCCCCACAAGTCTAGTCCCTCCATCCAGCCCCCAGAAATGCCTTCTGGCCGGTGCCTGCTAAAGTGTCTCCTTACATCAAATTTAAATCGACAACTGCTACTCCCAGCCCTTGTTCTGCCCACTAAGGCCAAGCGGAGGCACCTAATCCCATGAGCTCCTGGCCGGATCCTGGATTGCTCACAACAATTCTGATGCTACCACACTCTCCCAAGTTCCCTCCAGGCTAAACATCCTTCGTTCTTTCAGCTGCAGGGTACCAGAGACCTCTGTGTGCCTGCATTTTCTTTGCTTATCTTGTCATCATTTGGAATTCTTCAACTTTTTGTTGTTCCATCATTTCACTTGTATCTGATGCTGTAGGGCCTCATTTTGGGTCTTGGCAAAAATCCTGGAGTAGTTTGCTCTTTCCTTTTCTGGCTCATTTTATAAATGAGGAAACTGAGGCAAACAAGATTAAGTGACTTGCCCAGGGTCAAACAGGTAGTAAATGTCTGAGACTATGGATTATGGATTCAGATCCATTATTCTATCTACTGCACCACCCAGGTGCCTCATACTTCAAATGACATAAGGTTTGAAGGGTAAACAAATCCACTTCTGCTCGTGGTCCCATCCATCGCCTGCTGCATGCTTAGTTTGTGACTTTGGAGAGTTCCCTTCCATAAACCGCTCCTTCCTCATTTCTAAGTGGAGCGACTTGGTTTCAGGGATCACTGTGAGCTCTTTCCAGCTCAAACAGTCTGAACTGAGTAAGGAAGTCAAAAGAAGATAAACCTTTTCCACCTCTTGATACCAGCAGAGTGATCTTGGGCAAGTCATTGGGCCCCAGTTTCCTTATTTGTAAAATGAAGGGGTTGAACTTGACTCTGATACTCCTTCCACTTCTAAAGTTCGGATGGAATGCCCATTCTTGGACAATTTATTATTTCTAGGCCCCTTTCTAGAAGCTGAATGTATTAGGAGAGTTTTGTCCACTTCATGGAACTGACATTTACCATTTTTCTTCCAGCAGTTCTTGGAGCCCCTCACAGTTTGCCTCATCTGGTGAACCCTTCCATTACCCCCGCGTTTTTGCAGTTGAACAAAATACACCAGGTAAGGTCCAGTCCTGCCATCCCCCTGGCCTGGGGAACTCTGGGTGTCTAATCTCCTCTCACCAAGCCTGTGGGTCAAAGTTTGGGGAACTTTCCCCCAGCCAATGTGTGTCAGAGGCACACCGAGGTCTTCCTACTTCCTCTTGCGCACCACGCCAGGTGGAGCAGAACTAAATAACATCCAATTTCTGATGTTTAACTCTTTGCTTTGTCCCGAATGGCTAAAGTGCCCGAGAACTCTCACTGACATCATAATGGAAAAATGATCTCTAAAGCATCTAGTTTGGAAAAAAATCAAATCCTGCTACGATGTACCTCTTGATTGCTGAAAAGGGGAGCCAGGCTGGCGTTCCCAAAAGCTCGCTGCTTCTGCTTTGGCTCTGGGAGAGGAAGGCCAGTTCAAGATGTGGCTTCTTCCCAGCAAGACTTGAACTCCAAACGGGTTATTAGTCAGGGCAGGATAATGTGTAAGTAGGTAAGTGTGGCGGCAGTTGAAGGGGCAAAAAGAATCATGACCTGCAGAGCAGTCCACGCATGTCTTGCCTTCATTCCAGAAAAGGGCAGACTGTCCAGTCCCCGGCTGGGCAGCACAGCATGCTGGGCCTTCTGTGCTGAGGGGCCTCAGGAAGCTTCCCAGCCAGCTGTGTTGGCCAGATTGGATTGTTCGGGCACCTCCTCTGAGCCAGGCTGATGAAGATCAGAACTCTCAGTCTTTGGTTTAATCTGACCTTAAACACTCATTTCCGGGAGGAGGCCAGGAGAAAGGCAGATTGGTGTCTCCTGGGCAGTCTTTGGTTTAATCTGACCTTAAACACTCATTTCTGAGAGGAGGCCAGGAGAAAGGCAGATTGGTGTCTCCTGGGCAGTCTTTGGTTTAATCTGACCTTAAACACTCATTTCCGGGAGGAGGCCAGGAGAAAGGCGGATTGGTGTCTCCTGGGCAGAATGCTGGCTGTCCAAGCTGGCCTGCCACTGTCGCCAGGGGAGGGCCTCCTGGGCCCCAGGGGGGACGTCCCCTTTCCTAATACAGCTGGGGCTCTTGTCTGGAGTCCCCAGAGGTTAAGGGACTTGCTTAAGGTCACAGAAATAAGTATTTTCAGAGGCAGTACTTGGAACCCAGCCAACCCTCTGTCTACTCTGCCCTGCCGCTTATAACGTGAATAAGAATGATTTATAATCATGCAACCCAGTGATATAGTAAGGATATTACTAGAACCATGTGTTCTAATAAATCATATGGTTATAAGAATTATTGTTATTTACGCAGTGCTTTACCTGTCATCTCATTTGATTCTCACAATAACCCTGTCAGGGAGGTGCTATTGTTATCCCAACTTTACAGACTAGGAAACAGAGGCAGATAGTGGTTAAGTGACTTGCCCAAGGTCACCCAGTGAGTAAGTGTCTGAAGCCAGATTTGTACCCCGTTCTTCCTGGCTCCAGATCCGGCGCTCTCTTCACCGCGGCGCCCTGTTTGTGGTTATACACCGTTTTACCTTATCAGGACCTTCACAGACATTTTAAAAATCATGTCCATCCACTCCATCCGTGAATACTGACTGAATGCCTGTCCGGTGCCTGGTTCCTCTTGAAAGGTGGAGGCAGGGAGCCGCCAGCAGGGATGCCGTCCGTGGTTGCTAGGATCACATTCACTCTTTTTTCCCCCTTTTAAACCTTTACCCTCTGGCTTAGAATTCCATATTTATTATCAATGCTGAGGACTAAGCCATAATGGTTGGGTGATTTACCCAGAGTCACACAAGAGGGAAGTGTCCGAGGGCAGATTTGAACCCAGCACCTCGCGCCTCTGCTCCTGGCTCTATCCACCGAGCTGCCCCTCAAAGTTGTTGCTAGAGGAATTCCGCCCTGTTGACTTCTCTGTCCTCCGTGGCTTAGGCCTGACTGTCGGGCATCCGTCCTGGGCCCGGTTTCCCCCTTTCCTAACTCGCTGAGATGTTACTAATGCACAAACCCCCCTTTGCCAGGGGCTCCGGCACGCGGCCGCCATGGGCCGAGGGCACGGGGAGGAGGACGGAGCTCTGGGGCGGCCGGTGTGGGCCGAGGGCGTGGGGAGGCGGCTGAGGGCGCCCTTGGGCTCACGTCTCCGCCGTTTCTTTAGCAGAACTCGGTTCTGAGCGATGCCTCTCGTTTGTTGCTTCAGAATCTCTCTTACCTGCACCTGGCCCAGCAGCAGCTGATGAAGATAGAGAACATGCAGGCAAACAGCGTAAGTGGAGCCCCTGCGCTTCCCCGCCACGCCGTGCGGCGGTCCTGGCCCTCCGGGCTCCTTCCTGGGCTCCAGGACGGCTGGCACAGGCTGCCCGTTTGGGGAGGGGCTCCATTTGGGCCTCTTCTCCGGCAGCCCCGCCCCCCCCGCCCCCCACCCCGCGAGGCTCGCCGTCATGGTGTCATGCTCAGAACAGCCTCCCCGGCTCCGCGGGCTTCCCTTTTTACCTGATTTGGAACGGCTGGGAGGAGAAGGCGTGTTTAAGTGGTTTTTCTCTTTTGTAGAAACCCGGACTCCTGGGGGACCCCCCTGCTATGGTTCTTCCGACGGCCCTCGGAGCAGGGGCGGCGCCACCGCTGAAGTCGGAGCTGGGACTCCGCGGAGAGGAACATAAAAGTAAATGGCGTCTCTTTCCCGCCTTAGGCGCTTGGAGGTCTCCAGACAAGTCGGGGGCGACATCTGAAGATCAGAACGAGGCCCTGAGCCACACTAGGGGCGGCTTCATGGGCAGAACGTCAGGAAGACTTGAGTTCAAATCCAGCCCCAGATACTTCCTAGCTATGTGACTGTGGGCGAGTCACTGCACCTCCATATTTCTCGGTTTCCACCTCCGTATTTCTCGGTTTCCTCACCCGTAAAGTGGGGAATAATAACGCTGGCACCCACTTCATAGGGCTGTAGTGAGGTGCTATGTAGAAGAAGTTTTATAAACGTTAAAAGGCTTTGTAACTGCTGGCTGGTATTGGATTTTCGAGCAACACCAAACCCTAAAATTCTTTAGGTTAAAAAAAAATTGGGGCAGCCGGGTAGCTCAGTGGGTGGAGAGTCAGGCCTAGAGACGGGAGGTCCTGGGTTCAAATCCAGCCTCAGACACTTCCCAGCTGTGTGACCCTGGGCAAGTCACTTGACCCCCATGGCCCACCCTGACCACTCTTCCACAGAAGTTAAGGGTTTAAAAAAAATGAAATCCTGCCCTGGGGAAGGGACTGATGGCCGAGGTGATTGGGGGGGGGGGGGGTTAACTGTAGGTGTTTCCAGGCCAGGCAGTGCGATGCTGTATCAGGGTCACTTCCAGGCTCTGTGCTAAACGCTGAATCCTTTAGACAGCCCTAAAGACTGCCCGCTCTGCAGGACGCCCGCCAGGCTGCACTGGGCAAGGGACTTCCGCAGAGGGAGCTGCTCAATCCCCGTGAAACCTGGGCTCCATACTGAAGGTTTTGCCGGTCATTCCCTCGATATAATGAAACTTCAGAGGAAGAAGAGGAGGGATTACGAGGGACTTGCTGGATGTCCCCCCCTCCCCCCCCCATGTCCTTTAGGCATCTCAAACCAATCATGTCTGAAACCAGGACTCGCCCCCCCCCCCAGTTTCCTCCCAGTCTCAGTTTGGGAGATTTCCAGAAATGGCACCACCATCGTTTGTGTCCTCCGGTGCCTGGCCTCGGGGCCAACCTCATCTCCATTTCTTTGTTCGAGGAAGGCGCCCTGAACCCCCTCCTCGCCGTACAGACCATCCCACCC
>NC_058133.1:12915711-12960985 GCF_016433145.1 Gracilinanus agilis | reverse complement strand
TTTCTTTCTTTCTTTCTTTCTTTCTTTCTTTCTTTCTTTCTTTCTTTCTTTCTTTCTTTCTTTCTTTCTTTCTTTCTTTCTTTCTTTCTTGCCTTCCTGCCTTCTCTCTCTCTCTCTCTCTCTCTCTCTATCTCTCTGTTTCTCTCCTTTTCCCTCTGTCTCTGTCTCTCTTTCTCTTTATGTCTGTCTTCCTCTCTCTCTTTCTCTTTCTCTCTCCCTCTCCCTCCTTCCCCCCTCTGTTTGTCTCTCCCTCTCTCTGTCTGTCTTTCTCTCTACCTTTCTCTCTGTCTCTATCTCCCTCTGTCTCTCTCTGTATGTCTCTGTCTCTTATGTGGGCACGTGCCACACACACACACACACACACACACACACACACACACACACACACTCTCCATCTTGTTCACTGGCCCTCGTATGGCTTAAGTCCAGGTTTCGTGCCTGTCACTAATAGTTCAGGTGACACAAAGTGAGCCGCTTGGCTTTCTCGAGCTCCGGGATGTGCCCTCCGACATTTTCCTTGTACAAACGTCGGTTCTTCTTCATCACTTCCGAACCTCCGTGGCACTTCGCTGCTGGCTCGCTGAGATTTCCCCGAGTGCTGCCACCGAGAGTACGACCTGCTCGAGGCTGGCATTTGCTGAAACAGAGACGTCAACGTTCTCTCAGTCGGGGACGGGCCGGGTGTGGCTGCCTTGGCTGGGGAGCTCCCCTGCCTGGCCGGCCCGTCATGGCCTTCCTGCTGCCCTCCCTGCCGGTGTCCCCACAGCCGCCCGCCCGCCCCTCCGCCTGGGCCCCAGCGGCCAGCGATGCCCTAAGAGCTTCCTTTAACAAGTTACTCTGAGGTTTGGGATCAAACCTTCCAGCGAAGGGACGGCCGCGGCTTTCCTCAGCTCAGGCCTTTGCGCAGAGCGGACGGACACTAAGGAAATATTCGTTGAATTGGATTCGAGTGCCTTGACGGGCCTTGACGGGCCCTCCACGCTGTCCCTCGTCCTGGGCGCGGGTCGCTGGCTTAAGGCTTCGAAGAGGAAGACGTGATCCGCAGCAGCACCAAGCGCAGACGGGCCGACAGCAAAGTAACCTCCTTCCCCTTCCTGCATCCTTGACGGCCCTCGAGGCGCCCATCTCTGCAAGGCTCTATTTCACCAAGAGGCGGTTCAGGGGATGGAGTGCCGGGCTTAGAGTGAGCAGGGCTCGAGTTCCAGTCCTGCCCTAGTCACTGACTCCCTGGCGAGCCGCCCAACAGCTCTCTAGTAGCCTCATCTGTAAAATGGGATCATAATAGCACACAGGCTCGGACGAGATCATCGTATTGGTGATACCTTAAATGCTATGAGAAATGAATGATCATTCCGTCCTCCTGAACAAGATGGAGAAATGGGGCCTGGATGGGGGAGAACAGCCGTCGCTTCCCCCGTCGTACTCTCGAGCAGAGGGGCTCCCGGGCGGCTTTTCGGCAGCCCAGGAGGAGGTCTTCATCGGAGGGCCTCAGGGCTCTGCCCTCTCAGGCTCTGCCCTCTCAGGCTCTGCCCTCTCAGGGCTCTTTTTGAGGGCTTTGGACAGATGCCGACCGGCCATTTCCCTGAAGGACCGGATGGAGAGCCGGGACCGTCTCGCAGGAGAACAGGACGGCATTTCCAGGCAGAGGGAATGGGAGCGTGATGTTGCGGAGCACTCCTTGGCGGCTGTGCCGGACACGGAGCGGCCCATTGAGCGTGGCCGGGGGGCTTCCTCCCTCCGTGCCTCAGACGCCTCCTCCGTAAAGTGGGGGTTCTGTTGGGCTAGGCGACCCCCGGGAAATCCTCTGAGCTTAGGAGCCGGGCGAGTGGAGGGGACCCAAATGCGGAACTTTCCCTCCACGACAGCTTTGGGCCTAACGGACCGCAGCCTCCGCCCGTGGCACCAACAGCACCGCAAGTGGGAGGCGAGCGAGTCAGGCTAATTTATTGAGCGTCTAAGAGGCGCCCAGCCTGTCGGGGACGAGACGCCAACACGCTAAGTCCCCGGGCGGCGTCTGGGGTCAGGATCGGGGAAGGTCCCGAAGGGGCCGAGGGAGGAGGCGACAGAGAGGGAAATGGAGGAAAGAGAAAGGCTGGGCCGAGGCTCCGCACGGCCCCTCCGTTACCCCTCCGAGCCCCCCTTCCTGTTCCTTGTTCGCGCCGTCTCTCCTCCGCTGTTGGCTCCTCTTCAGCCGGGTCCTCCTCACTTGGGATTTCCGGCACGGGCTGCCATTTTCTCCTCCAGTTCATTCGACAGATGGGGAAACAGAGGCAGAGTGAAGTGACTTGTCCAGGGTCCCTCCGCTAGTCTGGGTCTGTGGCCAGGTTTGAACTCCGGAAGAGGAGTCTTTGTGACTTGAGCCCTCTAGCCGCCTCCTCTCTTCCTCAGAGGCCCCAAAAAGGCAGCAAACCACACCAAAAAATCTTAGTTTGATGCCCTCGTTATTCCTTACTAGCCTCGGCTCATTGCAGGCTTGGGTACTGCCGAGACTTTACCGACACAACCGTCCCGTCTGCTCTCTCTCTTTTTTCTTAGCATCAGTAGAGGGTAGAGGTAAGGGGAGGCAGCCGGGATTAAGTCACTTGCTCAGGGTCACCCAGCTAGAAACTGTCAAAGGCCAGATTTGAACCCAGAACTTCCCAAAGAGATTTACCTAGGAAGAGGACAGTCGGGCCAAAGGAAGTGCAGGTGGTGTTCCGGTATTTAAAGCCACGGCATGAGAAAGGATAAAACTGGGGCCTGCACGTAGAAAGAGGAGACGGAAGACGGGACAGATTCAGCTCAGTATATAAAAGAACTTTGTAACAAATAATGTGGACTCAAAATGGAAGAGTTTGTCTTGTATGGGGAATGAGCTCCCTGTCCCTAGGAGGGTTCAGGCAGGGTGAGGTCACCAGTTCCAATTCTCCCCCTTTTCTTTGTGTTTCCGTGATCTTGGGGCTCGTTCTCTGTCCGGGTCTCGGCGTCCTTTTCTTTCTTTCATTCTTTCTTTCTTTCTTTCTTTGTTACAACAGACCGTCTCTAAGAATCAGACTTCCCTCTTGGGGGAACCACCGAAAGAAATCCGGCTTAGCACCAACCCGTACTTGAACTTGGCCAGCGTGTTGCCGGGGGTCTGTTTGCCAGGTAAGGACAGAACCGCCCTCCCCGCCCGCTTCCTAACCCTTTGCGACCCCCGCGCGGGGCTCGGCCTCGGCTCGGAGCGCCTCCGGGCAGCGCCTGGTTCCGTCACCAAAAGGGCGGAGCATTTGCAGACGCCAAACACATGCGGGCCCGCCTTACGGGGCTCTTCCCACTCGCACCATCGTCCTTCGGAGGGAAAACCTTTTTCTTGCCCCAAACATCGGCGCCGGAAAGCTCCAGGCTGTAGCCTCGCGGCCACGTGGTGGCAGGTTAAAGTGGGGGGAATTCGGGAGCCGCCCCGTCCCGGAAGCACGCAGCGATGCTGCCTTTGGCCGGACAGCTGACTTGCTTGGAGCCCAGGCAGGCAGAGCCCACAAGGGGGCGGCGATGAGCCCCCCAAAGGGGGCGGCGAGGCGCTGGCCCTCATCTACCACAGCTCTTGTATTTGTTTTCTCTATCCGAGAAGCCGGTGGGCAGTTTGTGGATGGAGAGCCAGGACGAGAGCCGGGAGGTCCTGGGTTCAAACGTGATCTCAGACACTTGCCAGCCTGGTGCCCCGGCGGGTCACTTGACTCTCACAGCCCGCCGGATTGCTGTTCCGCCTTGGAACCAACAGCGTGATTGATTCTGAGCCCGAAGACGGGGGTTAAAGGAAAACACAGAAGCCCGAGAGGCTTCCCCGGGGACTTCCTGGCTCCCCTTTTTACAGATATGTTTGGGCTGGTTATCGCATTTCTGCTCCTGCAGCACACTGGAAAGGGTCGGCCTGCGTACTTACTGGTGGCCAAAATGACCGTTGAGAGAATTCAGGGAGAGGAGTTGAAGCGACTGCTGCGTGGCCGTCCGGATGCCGGAAACGATCATTTTTCACAAGCCAGAAAAAAGCTGAAATGATCTTTCTGGACGAGCAGAGGTTTAGTTTGAGGGGAATTTTGGTTAAAATGGAAAACTGGATGGGGGCGGCTGGGTAGCTCAGTGGATGGAGAGCCAGGCCTAGAGACGGGAGGTCCTGGGTTCCAATCCGGCCTCAGCCACTTCCCAGCTGTGTGACCCTGGGCAAGTCACTTGACCCCCATGGCCCACCCTGACCACTCTTCCACCTATGAGACAATACACAGAAGTTAAGGGTTTAAAATTAAAGACAAAAACAAAACAAAATGGAAAACTGGAAGCACACGGGCTTGAGCGATTGCATTTCAATAGGATTCCCTCAGTAGCCAGTGCCAGAGAAAGACCCCGGAAACCAGAGGACGCCCGCCATCTTGGACTTCTTCTGCCGAGGCGGCACTCGCAGGAGCGCCCAGGTGGCAGGGTGTGTCTCTGTCCTCTGCCCGGCTCAGGCTTCCCATTTCCCAATCAGGACCCGCTGGGGACGTTGAGAAGTGAGGGGGGCTCAGAAGGGGGCCCCCAGGGGGGCGGAGGGCCCTGTGGGTCGGGCAGGGAACAAGGATGGTCAGCCAGGAGGAGCGAAGGGTCCGGAGGCAAAGAAGATTTAGCGGCTTTCCTGTGCAGCAGGGAGGAGGCTTGTCTTATTGGGCTTCTGGAGGGGGACCCCCAGCAGCGGGCGGAGGTGACCCTCTAGAGCCAGTTTCAGCTTGATGACTCCCAGCCCATCGGTGCTGGCCCGAAGGGGCTGAGCTGTCTCCGGAGGTGGTGCCGCCTCCTCCTCCGGAGGGCACTTCGTCAGGGACACGGCGGGGGTCGCTTTGTGTCTGGGCTGGGCTGCCAGTGGCCGGGGTTCCTTCTGCTACCTTTCGATGGCAGATCTGTGGCTCCCTTGTACTGGTCACCGATGAGCTCTATGTGATTTAGAAAGAGAAGTTGATCGTAAGATGAGTTTCCTTTTCCGGTGCAGTTCCCCTCTGGCCCTGGGTTCGACGGTGTGCCACCCTCAGTAATGGGAGCCTGTTTGTTTTGCTTTCAGCCCCCGTTGCAAGTAAAACCATGAGCGCTCTACCCCCGCCTGGAATCACGAGCAACATACTGGATGCCATCTCTCAGGGAACCTCATCACAACATGCGCTGGAAAATTACATTAATTATTCTCAGCAGTTTGGTGATTATTCACAGGTAAATAGCAGAGGCCAGTTTTCTGCCTGGGGGAATCTAGGCCACGGGGCTCGATAAATGTTTATTGAACTCAGAGGCAGCCTTGAGAGCTGAAAGCCTGGGACCTGGGTTCAAGTCTCTCCTTAGAGACACTCCCTGGCCATGTCACTCTTGATGCTCTAAGCCAACAGTTCTTAACCATGAACTTAAAAAATATATTTGGCTACCTAGTTCCATCCCATTGGCTTCCTTCCTAATCCTGGGGCTTCTTCTGGATGTATTTGAAAGCCCGATTCTGACAAGGGGTCCAGAGGCTTCACCAGGCGGCCCAAGGGGTCCCCGGCACCAGATAGGCACCAGATAGGTGAAGAACTCCCCAGAGTTCCTCTAAGACCCATCTATGTTGGTAAGAGGAGATTCCTCACCTGGGAGCACCCCAGAGCAAAGAAGTCAGAGCTGCAGCCGCCCAATCCCCGATCGAACGCTCAGCATCCAACGCAATACCGGACCAAGAGGTGTGAGCAGAGAATGAACGAGGCGATCGGCCGGCCCTTATTCAGGGCGTCCCGGGTGCCAGGCACCGTCCTGGGTGCTCGAAATACAGAAGGGAAAGTCAAGCCGAAGGGAACCGTGTTTAGTTGGACGCTCGGGGCATCCTGGGAGGCTCGGGGCGATCCTTCTGCGGCCTTGGCTCGGCTGCCGTTTTTTCCAGGATCCCGGTGGTGCCCCTCGCCGTTGCTCAGGGCAGCCTGGCCCGTGTGGGGGTTCAGGCGTGGGGCTGCCGTGAGGGAAGATGAAGAGCCCCCGGGCAGCACTAGCCATCTCTCGAGTCTGCATCTAGAAGGACACGTTTCTAGAATCTTAGTTAGAGAACGAGAGGCGGTGCATGGAGCTCTGGGTGGATCTTGGGCATCGTCCTGGCCAGCTCTCTTTTTACAGAGGAGGAAACCGTCCCCCCAAAGGGCAGCGGTCATGTAGCCTTCATAGAAATCAGGCCTGCCGAATCCCAGGCCAGGGTTCCAGCTAGACTGGCTTACCTTTCCTCTGTTTAGAATCCGTTTTAAAAATCTATAGTCAAATTTTAAAATTCAGAAATCACTTCATTCACTTTTTTTTTTTTTTAATTTTTTTTGAACCCTCACCTTCCTGGCTTGGAGTCAATACTGTGTATTGGCTCCAAGGCAGAAGAGTGGTCAGGGTGGGCCATGGGGGTCAAGTGACTTGCCCAGGGTCATCCAGCTGGGAAGTGTCTGAGGTCAGATTTGAACCCAGGACCTCCCGTCTCTAGGCCTGACTCTCACTCCACTGAGCTACCCAGCTGCCCCCTACTTCATTCACTTTAAAGCAGGAGGAGGAGAAAAAAGTCTTCCCAGATACCAAAGCTGGGTTGTGTCAGTTCAGCCGCAGCTCTTTTCGCTCCAGTGCGGCGGCCCCCATGCCCTGGATCTAGAATCATCTTACCTCGCCACATGTCGGGTCGCTGAGAATCTTAAATTAACCCGCTCTGATGGTTCCTCTCTGTGCCCAACTCTCTCCTGCCTTTGGGAGCAGCCGCTCCTGGGGATCAGCCTTCCCTCTCTGGGGAGGCCTTTTCTAGCATCCCATCTCCTTGTCCATCTGAGCTCACCCCGCCTCTCCCTTGGAACCCCAGCCTGGCTGAGAACAAGCTTAACCATGACCTGCTTTCACATGCCACCGGGTAGCCTTGAGATAGGAATGGGAACTGGAGCTGGGATTTCCTCAGTCCTGGGAATTCCCGGGGTGGAAAAACTCCTCCCGTGGATGCCCTTTGGGGCACCTTCCTTGAAATGTAAGAGTCTCCAAGAGTCGCCCAGAGCATTTTAAGAGATTAAAGTGTCGGGGTTCACACAGCAAGACAGGACTTGAACCCACCACTCCTGGCTCTGAGACCAGCTCTTTCTGCTTCTCCACATAGCCAAAATGGGAAAATAGTTTAACCTAATGATGATAAGAAAACATACTCCAATGCCTGTGCATCTGCCCATTTACCATGGACCAAGACTATTTTACTTGTCTTTTTCTGGATCCGCCATTTGGTCTTCACTGAATGGACTGTAGTTGATGGTCAGTGAGTTTTTTGTCCTGGACTTATCCATGAGCTGGCCCAGAACACTGCTTTCCTTCATAGGCATGCACATGCGCTCACATACATGAACATGCTCTCACACACATGTACACATGGAAACGTTCTCCATGAAAGGTTAGCGCACCAGCCTCAGCCTCCCACCAGATTTCCTGACCATGTGCGGCACAGCGGGATTGTAGAGGATGCACCGGAACACGGAAGCACCTTTCCCTACTTCCTGTTCTCCCAGGTTGGTCTGTGGCCTCACAGTTTGCTTCAGACTCCCTCGTGTTAGGAAATCAGACACTCTGAGCCTCTGCACTTGTGAATAAGGCTCGGGAGAGAGGCGAGCCGGGCTCGGCCATCGCTCTCTTCCGCCGCGCTCCCGGCTGTCCGAGCAGGGTGACAGGTGGTGACAGAAGCGAGGCTGGAGGAGCCAGTTATACTTCAGGAAAGAAAGCACTCAGACACTTCCCCTTTCCACAGAAAAATGGTCCCCTCGGCTTCCAGCCTCATGTCAATAATGTACCCCTCAGAATCCCCATATTTGTTTAAAGTAGGACTATCCGTGGCTGTAAAATGGCAGTGACACGTCTGTGTAAAGATTAAAGCCGGTTGTAAGCAGAAAGCCTCCGCTGGCTTTTTAATGCTAACGTTTACTAGTGTTTCCATGTCTGCAGAGGGTTTTATTGGAGTGGCTGTGAGGAAGCTGAGGCTGATAGAAGAGAAGGAAATGATCTGCCCTAGATCTCAGAGCTAGGACATATCTGAGGTGGGATTTGAACCCATGGCTTGCCAACTCTTGCCAATACACCGGACTATCTCCCTCTCCAGGACTCAGCACAAAGCTCCAGGATGACCCTGGAGTTGTAGACTCAGAATGACAACACAAAGCCCAGTGCCAGGCTCTGACGCTTTCAAGATTGGATGTTTTGAAGTATTTCAAAAACCAAAAATGAGAAGCAGATGGATTTGTTTCATTTGTTAATTTTATGATACTTTCCCGCAATGGTGCCAGTGTTCTGCTCAGACGTGCTGAGCTGCTGGTATGAGAGGAGGAGGATTAGGAAATGAAGACCCTCAAGTAAAAAAGTTAAATAAACTGCTTTCCAAATAATCCCTGAGAAAAGCTATGTAGGAGATGGCTTAGAGCAGTGGTTCCCAAACTTTTTTGGTCTACCGCCCCCTTTCCAGAAGAAATATTACTTGGCGCCCTGGAAATTATGAAACTATTTATTGAACTCAGAATAGAATGTAATACAAAAAAAGTGTGGCCATCACCGCTCCCCTGGATCGCTGCAGCACCCGCCAGGGGGTGGTGGGGCCCACTTTGGGAATCACTGGCTTAGAGAATGTCCATCTCTAGTAATCAATCAAAAGATATTTATGAAGTGCCTCCTATGTGCCAGGCACTGTCCTAGGTGCTGGGAACAGAAAGCCTGAAGTGCAACAGGGCCTGCCCTCAAGAAGCTTACATTCTAGTTTGCTGGATCAGGAGAGGCTACAGCGTGATTCTACTTCTTTTTCTAACCAATAATTTCTCAGCTTGAGCTGTGAGATGCTTTAGAGCCCTTGCTTTTGAGAGGCATCTCTTCAAAGATGCCCCAGTGCCAGAAGGCACCAGTTTTGGCCACTCAGGTGGGCAGGTGTGGTCATCAGACATCTATAGGACCAGACCTCTTGGGTGAGAAGTTCCCTGCTTGGGGGCAGCGAGATGGCTCAGTGCATTCCCATTCCTAGAGATGGGATGATCTGGGTTCAAATCTGGCCTCAGACACTTCCTAGCTATGTGACCCTGGGCAAGTCACTTAACTCTCATTACCCAGACCTTACCACTTTCCTACCTTGGAACCAATACATAGTATTGATTCCAAGACGGAAGATAAAGAGTTAAAAAAAAAAGTTCCCTGCCTTGCATTGGAATCAGCATAATTCCTGGTGAAATAGGGACATATTTTTGTGGCTAGAAAATAGACATTACCTCCCAGAGTTTTAGCATTGGGAGGGTCAAATGCAATGACAAATGTACAACATTTTGTACACCTAAAAGAGCTACATAATGGTAATGATTCCTACTATTATGACTACTACTGTTTAAAAAGACAGTGAATCAGGTTAAAAAAATAGCCATGGAGAAAGAATGCTCTCCACAGCTAGAGAAAGAACTGTGGGAGTAGACATGCAGAAGAAAACATCTGATTTATCGCTTGTTTATATGGGTATGTGATTTGGGGTTTGGATTTTAAAGGGTTACTCTTTTACAAAACTAGGAAATGGGTTCAAGTGATTATATATATGTCAGTGGAATTGCTTGTCAACTCCAGGAGGGGAGAGGGATGAGGGGAGGGAGAAAACATGAATCATGGAATCATGGAAAAAAAATAAAAAATAAAAGATAAAAAAGTAGCCCTGGGGCATAATAACCCAAATGCTTTAAAGGCATCTAGAATCAGAATTCAGAACTCCTGGAAAGACCAAGCTATGTCAATCAGTGCAGCACATTTAAAAAAAATTCACAAGGCATAAAACATAGAGAAAGGACAAAATTTTTTATTCCAAAGTAAAATGATAATAATTTTAAAAGCGATCCAGGGGGCAGCTGGGTAGCTCAGTGCATTGAGAACCAGGCCTAGAGACAGGAGGTCCTAGGTTCAAATCTGGCTTCAAACACTTCCCAGCTGTGTGACCCTGGGCAAGTCACTTGACCCCCATTGCCTACCCTTACCAATCTTCTGCCTTGGAGCCAATACATAGCAGTGACTCTAAGATGGAAGATAAGGGTTTAAAAAAAAAAAAAAGGATCCAAGTGCTTGGGCTTTCCTGGGTTGAATCAGTTTGAATGAATGATTTAGGAATTGGGTTTGCTACAGATAATTCCAAATCCATCCACTGATATTGATAACAAATTAGGGATCATTTAGTTGTTTGCAATGACTTTTTCAGTCATGATTTTGGCTTTTCATTGGCTGGTCTTTTGGAGGCTCTAATTCCTATTTGCATATCAGATTGGATTTCAGGACTCTTTCAAGTATATCGTCTGCTTTCTAGAATAAGTCACATAAGAGGAGGCTCATAAAAGCTTAATATCTTGAAAAAATAGCTGGATTACAGGCAGTTTTAGCTCCTCGCTAGTCTTTTGCTGCCACCCAGTGGGTAAAGAAAAATAGAATCATGACATGTTCCATAGTATTACAGAGAAGTTATTCTGAGGACTCTTAAGAGATCAGGACCGTGAAAGAAGGTGTTTGGAATTATCTTCTTTTAGCAGTGAGGGGGAAGTCACAGATGCTTCCCATTCTAGAGACAATGATTAGAAAATTGAGGTCATTTAAGGAAGAAATTCCTGGTAAAAAAATGGGTATTTATGAATTCAAAAAATTTCTATTATATTAATGATTCTAATTGAGAATTTTTCTTGACAAAGACACTAGAGTGGTTTGTTACTTCTTCTCCAAATGGGGGTTTTCAATTATCTAGACATTTGCTGGAGTCTCCTCTTCTCTTCTCGCCCTCTCCCTCTTCCCCCTTACCCTCCCCTCTCTTCTTCTTTCCTTTTCTCTTCTCTCTCTTTCTCTTTTTGTCTGTCTCTCTGTTTCATTCTTTTTGTCTCTTCCTGTCTGTCGTTTTCTGCCTTTCTCTTTCTCTGTCTATCATAACTTCTTAATTAACGTTAATGATCACTTGATCACCAATAAGGGAATATTCAGTTTTGGATTTGGTTCTTACTTATAAGGAGAAATTATTTGTTTGGGAGGAAATGATGCAAAATATGGAGAAAGTGGCAACTCTTTTGTAGGGCTTATGATAGAGAAGAGAAAGGCCAGGAACATGTGACATTGAGAAAGCAGATTTCATAGACTTCAGAGAAATAATAAGGAGAATCCAGGAACTAAAGTTCTTTTGCAGGAGATTAACCCATGAGGAGCTGAAAATCAACAGTCAAATTCTGAGGACATAGTTTGGTCTTTCTCTTGTGCTCTAAGTGGCCAAAGGAAATAAATGAGCAAACTGTGCCTACTCATTAGAAGTCCTAGGAAAAACTTGATTTCCCCCCTGTTATCACTGAGCAAAGAAATCTTGCTAAGATAGCCTGGGCTGCCACCACCAAAGGGAAGCAATCTGAGATATAGGATGATGTCAGGTCAGGGCCAAAGGGGACACCTACTTGTCATTTAAAGATTTTGATGGCAAGCTGCAAAATCGGGGTAATTTGACAAAGGAAAGTCAAAGATTATGAGAAAAGTACCCAGTTGTACCAGCTTGGGCTTTGTCTTAAGTTGATCCAAAGCTTTACCTTTAATGAATAGGATTTCTTTAAAATGTTTCAATTCACAGATACGTGTTTAAAACACTCTCTCTCTCTCTCTCTCTCTCTCTCTCTCTCTCTCTCTCTCTCTCTCTCTCTCTCTCTCTCTCTCTCTCTTCCTCTCTGTCTGTCTGTCTATCTGTCTCTCTTCCCTGGAGAGAACTCCCCAATCCAGCCCTACTGTCACCCTTGAGATTCAGTCACACATCACTAATTGCTTCTAGGATATTTCAAACTAGATGTCCCAGAGACATTTTAAATTCAGCACGTCTAACCTTATTATTTTTCTCCANTCTCTCTCTCTCTCTCTCTCTCTCTCTCTCTCTCTCTCTCTCTCTCTCTCTCTCTCTCTCTCTCTCTCTCTTCCTCTCTGTCTGTCTGTCTCTCTCTCTCTCTATTCCTCTCTTCCTGTCTGTCTGTCTCTGTCTCTCTGTCTGTCTCTCTCCATCCATCAATCCTGCTTAAAGCTTAGAACTTCCTTCTGGGGCCCCGTGTGGCTCTGAACAAGACCTCACCACCTGGTGGCAGTAAAACCAAGTCCCTGCTTCAGTTGTAGAACCAGGATCGTTGCCAACCTCCCCGCATTCAGGCGGGCTGGTCATGGACAAAATGGCAGCAAGTGCCTAGATTCTTTGTTAGCACCAGCTCGCGTCATCGTGGGCATTGGAAGAGGGTCCTCTCCCCTGGTCAGAGTCCTCATCTAATTTAAATTTGGCAAATATCAAGTGGTTGCCTGCAAAACACAGGGCAGCGGGATAGTTCCTTACAACAGCCATGAAAAGGAAACAGGAAATCCGGATTCAGACACCAATCGGGTGCCATCTGTCACTGTGGGCTCTGATGGCAAATTGTTCTGTGTTCATTATAATTGATGGACCTGAAGAGGGAAGCACGAAGCAGAAAGAGCCCCGGATTGGGGGTGGGCAGACCTGGGGTAAAACTTCACCTCCACTACTTACTGCATTGGCATAAACATGATTGTGGACAAGTCACTGAAGCTCTACGGGCCTCTGTTTCCTCAGCTGTAAAATGGGGCCATGAGGTTAATCCTGTGATTATAGAGAGAAGCATCCTGACAAACTGATAGAACACTGGCCTGAGAGTCGGGAAGACCAGAGTTCGAATCCAATCTCTGAAACATTTTGACTATATCACTATGGACAATGTCCCAAGCACAGAACAAGTGCCAATCTGCATTGGTAAAGGGTGTTTCCTCACTAGCATTTAGGCAAAAGAAAGTCAAAGATTATGAAAAAAGTACCCAATCGTACCAGCTTGGGCTTTGTTTTCCAAAGTTGCTCCAAAGCTTTATCTTTAATAAATAGGATTTCTACAGATAACATCATGTCTGGTTCAAAATAAATTTAAAAACAGGGGACAGCAAAGTGGGGCAAGGGGCAGGTAGGTGGCTCAACAGATTGAGAGCCAGGCCTAGAGTTCCTGGAAGTCCTGGGTTCAAATCTGGCCTCAGATACCTCCTAGCTGTAGGACCCTAGGCAAGTCAATTAGGCCCATACACCTAGCGCTTACCACTCTTCTGCCTTGGAATCAATACACCATATTCATTCTAAGGTGTAAGGTAAGGGTTTTAAAACAAACAAGGTTCGAACTATATGGATCTCAAGGTCCCCTTTCACTCTGAGGTTCTGGGATCCCGGCGAGAAGTCTCTCCTTTCTATTCGTTATTAATATTTTTCTTTATTAGATTTTTGGAGAAAGAAGCGGTCTTAACATTCCATTGCACAATATACTGTGCTCTTCCCTCCCAGGACTTCTGAAAATTTGGAAATAGGTCTCGTAAAAGGGAGTTCCAGGAGAATGAGAAAGAAGAAAAGCCCTTAAATAGGGAGAGAAAAACAACGTTGGAGTCACAAGGCCCACAACTGGACCTTTTCCCTTTTTGGTCTCTGCTCTAGAAGGAGCACGGGGCTATTTCTGGCTAGTCTAGTACAAGTTGAAGAATTGAGCTCATCTTCCCAGAATGTGATGCCTAGAATGAAGGAAAGAAGAACTTCTAGAACCTGTAAAGGGATCCAACGGTTACATAGGCCTTAAAGTTATCAAGAGAAGGGAAACATGTCATGCTGTGGGCTTTCATAAAGGACCTGGGGGGGGGGGGAGATTGGGGGAATCTAATCCAATCAATTGGAATTCTGCACATCCAGTGTTCATATGAAAAAGGGACTCTCTCTTGGCTATCGTGGCACTCTTGGAGAAATAGGAACTGCTGACGTGGTCAGTTTTGGCAAGATAGAAAAGATTTGGTATCTATTTTAATCAAATTGCTTAAAAAAAGAAAAATGGGAAATATAGAAGGGGAAAGGAATCAACTACTAGAGGTCAGACACTGTGCTAAGTGCTTTATAAGCATCTCATTTGATCCTCACAACAACCCTGCAAGAGGGGGGTGCTGTTATTCTCCCCATTTTACAATTAAGGAAACTGAGGCAAATGGCAGTGAAGTGACTTGTCCAAGGTCACACAGTTAGTGTGTCTGAGGTCCAATCTGAACTCAGTTCTTTCTGTCTCCAGGCCCAGCACTCTACCACCAAGCCACATAATATCCACTGTTCTTTTATTGTTACCTTAATAAACTGTTGTATATAGAGTTGTCCTCACCACACCAAAGCTGGGGCCAAGGAAGACCAGGGTCAGGACAGTATTCTTGAAAGGAACTTTGTTAGCATGACATTGCTCACTCCTGTGTAGGGCAGTTTTTTTAAGTGATTTTCTTTTTTAATGTATTAGAGTTTTTGTTTTTTGTATTGGCTTCATTTTCAGATTCTTTCCTTCCTTCTCCCCAGAGAATCATTCTATGTATAATAGAGAGAGAGAGGGTGAAGGGAGAGGACAGAGAAGAATGGGAGAGGGAGGAGAAAAGAGATAGAGGGTAGGAAAGGAGGAACGGTGAGAAAGAGAGGGAGGAATAAAGGCAAGGAGGAGAGAACAGAAGAGGAAGGAGGGAAGAGATGGAAGAAGGAAGAAAAAAAGGAGAGAGGAAAGATAGAGAGAGAATGGGTTTGAGGAGGGGGAAAGAGAAGAAAGGAGGAGGAAGAAGATAAGAGGGAGAGGGAGAAAGAGAGAGATGAAGGAAGGGGAAGATAGGAAAGAGAAGAGAGGGAAAAGAGGAGAAAAGGAGAGTTGAAGAAGTGTAAAGAAAGAAAAGAGAGGAAAGGAAGGGAGAGGGGGAGAGATGGTAAAAGGAGGAGAAAGGAGAAAGAAGGGGAAAACAGGGAGAAAGGGAGAAATGAGAGGGAAAAAGGAGAAAAGAGAAGGGAAGGGAAAGGGAGAAAGGAGAGAAAGGCAGAGGGAGGAGAGAAGGAAAGGGAGAGGAAAGAGGAAGCTAGAAAAGGAGAGGTGGAGAGAAATGGAAGCAATAAGAAAGAGTGATTGTCCTTTCCACCATCTACTGTGGGTTCCCAGATTGTGACTTTTACCTAGAGATTTTCTGTTTTGTTAATAGGGGAGGATGTGAATTTCTTGGAGGAAAATATCAGGTACTTTTTACGCCATTTCCCTCCCTGCATCTCAGATGAGAACATTAGTGGGAGCTGGCAAGGCTGGAGGGCAGGGGTCCAGTTTACATGTTTTTGATAAATTACAAGATCTGACTTGAGATTTTCTTGGTTACTGTTTTTAATGATTCCTTCCTTCCAGGTGTCATCCCCTTTACGAAATGAAAAGCGAGGCTCCACATACCTCATTTCTGCCCCTGAAGGGAGCTCGGGGGAATTGGTTGACCAACATTCTCAGGGCACAGGAGGGTATTATGCAGAATCCTGCTTAAAGAAGAAACGCGTCTACTGAGGTTCCCTCCGTTGGTCGGTCTTCCCTTCTGCTCCACGTAGCTCATTTCCAGGACCTCTGCTGTTCATCGCTGCCTTAAAGTCGGCCAGACTAGCCATCTCCCTGTAAAACGGATCACCGTTCCCAGGAGGAACAGTGAGTGCTTCACAGACGGCAGATTTGCCAAATGAAAAATAAGAAGCAATAATTTTCAAAAAGAAGACATCCACTGAGACCCATTTCCCGCTAGTATTAGATGCGTCCTAAATAACGTGTTACATTTATCATAGGTTGCTGAGCTTAACAACGTTCCTTGCTTTCTGACTGCGAAAACCGATTTTCCCGTTATCGTTTTGATCTGATATCTAATTGTCTAAAGCAATAAAGAGGAAACTCTTGTTTCCTGAGCCTTAGAAGGGTGGATCTAATGACAGGTCGATTTTTTTTTCCTTTTCTTTCCCCCTTGAAGCCAATGTGCTTTCCAACTTATTTTTGCTAGTTAGTTACCTTTGTAGGTGTGAGATATCACAACGTAGCAGGAAAAGCTCTGGATCTGGAGTCCAAAGACCTGAGTTCAAGTCTCAGCTACTTAACTGTTACTTACCATTTGGTTGACCTTTGGCACACATAACTCTCTCCAAGCCCTAGTTTCCTCATCTATAAAAAGAACTCCCTGACCTTTAAGGTCTCTGAGCTCCAAGTGTATGATCCTCTGAGTTTTGCCCAGAGTCATAAGAATGCATGCTCCACGCAGCAGCCACGACCTTGTCGCAAGAAAGCCTTCTGTGCAAAATGAAATGTCTGGCATCCAATCATCTCTGCAGTCCAAAGTCCATGTGGAGACGTACAGAAAATTGGATTGTTGGGTAGAAGATGGCGGCTAACCATAGCTTTATTTCCTTGGTAGCTATTTTCCTTTGACAGTATGGGGATTATTTTGCATTTTCCACATCACTTTATTTTTTACTTACATGTGTGAAAAACAACTAAATAGACTAGAATCACTTTCCTTTTTCTTCACTGTAATGGTGAAAAACTCGTTTTAGAATGTTGTAGCCACTTCTTTTGGCTTGGGTAATCGAGTCCTCATAAGAGGGAGCCAGTTCAATTCATCTCGGTTTTAAAAAGTCCTGGGTACCCTGGGGGGAGGCTCGCAGTGGCCTTTGGCCCTCAGAAGTGTCCACAAGTTTCACTGCCCCCCACCTCCTGCCCCTTAGAGAGCACTGCTGTTCAGCACAGACTGTGGTTGGCACAGGGTGCGAGGTTCTCCCCCAGCTTCCTAACAGAGAACAGAGGCCACGAGGCCATTCATTCCCTAGCCCCAGTGACATTTGGAGGGCCATCGCCTTCATTCTTCCAAAGCAGTTCCTTTCCTTCCTGTTGATGAACTAAGCTAGCATTTAGCAGACCTTCAGGCGCTATCTAAAAGCTAGTTCTTCTGAAGGAGTCTAATGTGCTACCAGTATTTATCACCTCTTTGGTCTTAAGGATCAAAGGAGATATTTGTAAAGCGCTTAGCACAGTGCTTGGCACATAGTAGGCGCTTAATAAATGCTTCTTTCCCCTCCCTCCCCCTCCAATATGTCTACACCTTGATTCACACTCTTCAGGACAAATCCTAAGCTGCCCGGTACCCGAGCTTACTCTAAGTATGGCGGGAAGCGCCTGCGACCCACCAGCTTTCCAAATGGGTTACTTTCAAATGCTGTAATTGAGCAAATAGACAGATGTCGGGGCTTGAAGGGTCCCAGTCTTTGGTGAGCAAGAATGAAAGGTGTCCTTGGCCATCGTTAAGACCGATGATGTTTGAGACGTGAAAACAATCTGCCCTGCTTTCTCGATGTCCTATATATGCTTGTGTATTCTGTAGAGAATTTTCATTTGCTTCGCTTCCTGCCTAGCCCTTCTGTTCTCAAAATCATATCATTTAATTCCAGCATGTAGCCAAGTGCCTTGCACACAGTAGGCACTTAATGCTTGTCGATTGATTGGACGTTTTGAAAATTAAACCCGGGGGTAGTTGCAGAGCACTTTCTAAGAACTCTTCCACTTGCTGCTGATTTTCCAAGTGACAGACTGGGACTAGATTCAGGATTTCATGGATAAAGGGAATTCCCTATGAAGAAACTTCCTCTATCGGAGCATATGGCTGCAGGTGCAGCGATTTGCCCGGCGTGCCCTGGCAAGGATGGTGGGCAGAGGGCCCCGAACACCAGGCACCCTGACGCGGAGGCTCGTCTGCCATCCGCCCCGTCCCGCCGCAGTCACCCAGCGATCATTCAGCAGCTTGCTCGCGACTGGTCTGCGCCCCCTGCTCTCCTTCCTCCTGGCCCTGCCACCCCCCACCCTGAATGTTTTCAGGGTCCAGTAGCCCCTCCTGAGACAGGCAAATGGGAAAGCAAGGAGGGCAAACCTCCCAATCAGGCCTGTACCCGGCAGCCACCCAGACCCGAGGAGTTTGTCTTTAGAGGGGGCTGAAACCCTGGTCTAAAACTCTTCAGAGTTGAGGTTCCTGGGAATTTTTTATCCAGGCTCTTCCTATTGCTTGTTCCCACTCTAATCAGGCCCATTATTGGGGGGAAGTGAGGGGAAACCATGAAAATTCTGTATGATAGTTATTTTTCTATGTAATCAAACTAAAAGGCTCTGTTAATCTAATTCTTCATATTAAAAAGACACGTGCATGTCAAGTCTTTATTATGTTTATTTGTATAAAGAGTAACAAAGTGCATATAGGTTGTACACAGGTTCCAACAGGTACAGGTGTGGGCAGCGGGGGAACGCTCCACTCCCTGCATAAGACACTCACAAAGGTGGACAAGGGTAGAAAATGAAGTCCTTTGCTCACGACGCCCATGGGAGCAGCCCGGCTGGCCGCCGCCTCGTCGCCAGCCCCGGATGGTTCCCAAAAGCCTCGCCAAGAGAAGAAGGTGAAAAGTAATGTCGCGCTAGGACTATGGACTTTGGAATGATCCTTCCCGCAGCCGTTGCTCAAAGCCAACGTTCGAGCTGGCGATTCCCAAGCGGTCCCAAAGCTGCCGCCTTTCAGCCGAAGGCGCGAGACTCCCCGCGGGGAGATCCCTCTCAGGGGCGATCTTCTGGGCATCTGTGGGCATGTTGCTCATGGCGGGGTGCGGCCAACATCCAGCAGCTCCCCTGAGGGAGAACTGGCTCCGGGCCTATTCCCACCGCATAAAGGCATTTAAGTATAGGAACACCTAAAGTAAATGCGGTTTAAACCATGTATCTAAACGTTTCCAGGCAGCATATAAAACCAGCTTGACCTCGCGTGTGTCAAAACCCCCCAGCAATAATGTCTTTTTGTAGCAAAGTTTAAAAATAAAAAAGGTACATGTGCATTTTTACTTTTAAAAAAGAATGAAGGGGCACCTAGGTAGGTCAGTGGACCGAGCGCCAGACCTAAAATCAGGAGGTTCTGGGTTCAAATCTGACCTCAGACACTTCCTAGCTATGTGCCCCTGGGCAAGTCATTTCATCTTAGTTGCCTGGCCCTTGCCCCTCTTCTGGCTTAGAACTGACACTAAGACAGAAGGGAAGGATTAAAAAAAAAAAGAATGAAAAGGAAAAAAAAGCCTATGAAGTGGTATCGGGGCTCTTCTAGACCCGCTGGCTAGGACATGTGGCTAACAAAGTCAAGGCCATCCATCCAGTTCCCAAGTCAGATTCATATAGAAAAAGGCTCTGTGCAGTGGACACAGGCTGCATCCTTTGGCCCGGCCAAGCTTTTTTATAGACGGTCATCACTGGACATCAGGGATCCGAGAAGATGACGGAGGGGAAGCTCAAAGCCAAGTCAGTAGAATTCCCTTCGAATACAAAGAACAGTCCGTGATGTTGGTATTTGGCAGGGTTTGGTCCATTGTCTAGATACTCCACGTCTGTATGTACAATGCAAAGTAACTCGCTAAGCCTTTGCCTTGATTTGACAAATCAGGAAAATGGACTCATTGAAAGCAAATCATTTGAGAGAGGATTTTGGCGGGTCTCTTGCTTCCCGAAATAACTATTCTCATGACGTGTTGGGTCACTAAGATCATCAGCAACCAGCAGCCCAGTGAAATGAGAGTCCCCAACTTCAGTGGCTGGTGGTGGATGCCTTCCAGTAAGAGGAGTGTTAAAAATGTAGCTTTCTTCTATTTCTAACCATTCCGTCCTCATCACTTCTTAAGAACTATCCTTAGCACATTAAGCACCTCTGTACACAGCAGGCACTCGATAAATCTTTTATGAACAAATGACCAAGTTTGGGGAGAATAGAAACACTTCAGATTTTTTTTCCCAAGAGCCTTGTCGAGCCCCCCCCACCCCCCCACTTGAGCTTAAGTACTTAGGACTTCTAGAGAAGGCCAACTGCCAACTGCTAGGTGATAAAACAAAAGAATGCTTTTTTGGATGCCCAAACCCCAACATTTAGCAGAGTGCCTGGCACACAGTAGGCACTTAAACCAATGTCTGCTGGATGGGATTCTATTTGATAAGTGCTTCAAATCCATTGATGAGCTCCTGAAATGTTGTTCGATTGGTTGGTTGGTACTCCCAGCATTTCTTCATTAGTTGGTAAACCTGTAAAAGAGCAATTGCAAAAATTGATCGGGTTGGTTTTGCTTTTTAAAAAGGATTTTAAAAAAAAGAACGAACGTCATGAGTTAAAAAATAGATCCCTTAAACCAAGACTGGCGAGCTTCCAGCAGAAAGTTGCATCTGAGCTGGCTGGGACTGGCCAAGCTCAATCAAACACACGCCCTCAAAATGGTACCCGTCACTTCCGAAATCCACGTTGGGGAGGAAATCGAAGCGAGCGATAGAGCAAATTCCAGGCTGGAAACGACTCTGTTCGTGCTTCATTTCCGTCCTTCCCCCAATTCCCACTGCTTGATTAGAACCCAAATCACCATTTCCGCCATTTTGGCCTCATAGTTTGAATTTCATCATAAAATTGAAGGCTACAGAAATCACCCAACACGTATTTAAAGACAGAGAGAAGTCTGGGATGGGGTAGAATTCTGGCCGAAGGTGCGCAGTGACTTTCCGCCCCCGTGTCATGGCGTCTGAAAAGCATCTCGAGGAAAGCTTTATCCAAAGGAGCGCCCTTCCTCCCCTCCCCTCCCAGGATCCCCAACGCTGAACAGCTCGCCGTGCCACAAGGCGATGCCCCCCGCGTACCTCTTCTGGGCAGTTCTGTGGGCACGGCAAACGTTTTCCTTCCTTTAATGCACGCACGAGCCGTGTGACGGTCATCTGGCCTTGGGTTGGGCCGATCATCTTCAGGAACATCTGTGCAAAGCAAAGCATCAAAGCACTGGAGCCTGCTTGTGTGTTAACGATTTCCCCTCCGCTTCTTGCTCGTTTTAAGGAGAAACAAGAATCCGGGCTTCCGGCTTTCTTTGGCCGCTTCCCATGGCTGGGTATGGGGGGCCGTCACCAGTCTGGGGCCATCTTGTCTTCCCTTTTTCCCTCCCGCCTCTGCTGCTGCTGCTGCTCCTACTATTTACTGGCATTAGTACGACCAGGGAGCATTTCTGTAGCTCTTCAAGTAGGAAAAGTGCTCTATAAATGCTCTCTTTTGATCTTACAGCAGTCCTGGAAGGGAGTGCTATTATTCTTCTCATTTACAGATGAGGAAACTGAGGCACCCTCCTGTCTTCCCAGTCTTCTTATGCCTTATTTCCCAACACGTCCCTATTGATCCAGTCCCAGCTGCTGTCTTGGCCATTCCACAAACAAGACGATTCATGTCTTGGCTCTGGGCATTCTCTCGCCGTCCCTCTGCCTCCTCCACCCCAAACGCTGGCCTCCTCCCGGCTTCCTTTAGGCCCCGCCTAAAATCCTACCTCCTACAGCAAAGGATTTGGCGAGCTTTGGGGGAAAGGCAAGAATGACCATTACCGCCATGGGACTGGATTCGGAATCGCAGTAGGTGAGCAGCTCGTGCAGCGTGACCCCAAACGACCAGACGTCAGAGGCGATATAGAATTTGCTCTGAACTAAACATTCCGGGGCATACCTGGAAGGAGAGACGACACGGGTCATGGCGGCTTCTCGGACTGAGAAATTGGCGCGTGTCATTGACCATAAATAAAACTGACCAGGGGCAGCCGAGTAGCTCAGTGGATGGAGAGCCAGGCCTAGAGACGGGAGGTCCTGGGTTCTAATCTGGCCTCAGACACTTCCCAGCTGTGTGACCCTGGGCAAGTCACTTGACCCCCATGGCCCACCCTGACCACTCTTCCACCAAGGAGCCAATACACAGAAGTGAAGGGTTTAAAAAAAAAATTGACCAGAGTTAGTGGGACTTTTTAGCCTTAGAGAGTCAATAAAGGTGAATGGCAGAATTCTGGGACGTGAGCTGGGTCCCCACGGCCCACAGCGCCTCCCTTTGCTTTGGGGGGGGGGAGGTGGTCAGACTTTTGACTTCCTAAGTGTCCGGAGGACCCCGATGAGGCCAATCCCTTCTCCGAGGCAGATCTGCAGCGATTCTGGAACAGCGGACCTGGCTGCCTGGGGCACTGACTTTCACACAGACATTATGGGATGGAGGCAGCACTTGAACTCAGGCTTTTCTGCCCGAGGCCAGCTCTCTCCACGGTGCGACACGGCTTCATGAAATCTTAGCAAGTGGCTTAATGAGTTCCTCTGACCCATCTCAGGCTGAAGAGCCTTTCCAAATAGCCAGGCTAGTTCAAAGACAGCCGCTAGAAGTTGGACCAGGGGCAAGGCACTTCATTGCCAGGGGCCTCAGTTTCCCTGCCTGTAAAAAGAAGGGGGGAGGGCACGAGAGAGATCCTTTCCAGCTCTAGACCTCGGAGCCTAGGAAATGGATTGGGGGACCCTCATTGAAGCCTTTCCAGCTCAGTGGTCTTTGGCGGTTCCAAATCGCTTCCATTCTGCAGGGATGAGTGTTCTCCTCCATAAAATGGGGGCAAAGCTACCGCCTGCTTCAAAGGACTGGTGCCAGGCTCACGTGGTGTTCTACCTGCATCAGACACTCGGAAAATTCTGTTCAGTTGTGTCTGACTTCATAGCCCCACTTGGGGTTTTCTTGGCAAAGGTACTAGCGTGGGGGCCACTGCCTTCTCTGGCTCCTTTACAGATGAGGAAACTGAGGCAAACAAGGTGAAATGACTTGCCCAGGATCATCCAGCTAGTCAGTGTCTGAGGCCAGATTGGAACTCGGGAAGATGAGTCTTCCAGACTCCAGGCCTGGCACGCTGCGCCCCGCGGTGCCCCCCGGCTGCCTCGAGAAGCTCTTACAAGTGTGCCACCCCCGCCGTCACGATGACCCGGCTCCGGCTTTGCCCCTTACCAGAACACAGGACTGTCTCGGTCGTCCTTCACCGTGTAGTACTCCTTGTCGGTCTCGATGGCCTTCGTTAGGCCAAAGTCCCCGATTTTCACCCGGTGCTCGTTCTCCACCAGGACGTTCCTTGCTGCCAGATCTCGGTGCACATACTGACAAGACCCCAAGTAGTCCATCCCCTGAGGAAGGAGAGTCAGACTCCTGAGCCACCTTCCCCAAGCGACGCCTCCACAACCTCAAGGGTTTTGTTCTTCCTTTGTATTTTTTACCCAGCAGTGATCTCTCGAGGGGGAGCCTGGCCTGCTAGCCACAGGGCGGACGTGGGGTCAGGAGGGCCCGAGTTCAAGTCCTGCTCTGGCTACCCCCCAGCTGTGCGACCCCGGACATCACTTTACTTTTGAGGGCCCCCCCCCGGCCCCCAGCGACTCCCAGACTAGAGTTTAGAGAGGAGGAATTTCCCTCCTAGCCGATCCCTGCGCAGATGGAGCCGTGAGTCGTCAGGAGGACATGGGCTCGCCAAACACTCCATCTGTAGCTCCCCTGGGGCTTGGCTTGCTTCCCTAAGAAGGCTCAGGCCTCTGACCACTGGGCCCCAGCGCGTCCCTTCCCCGAGGTGGCCCTGCCTGAAACCCCAACTGCTGCCCCGGACTAAGCCACCGGACCTCAGCTGCCTCCTGGCCGGCCCGGCTCCTTCCCCCTTGGCCGAGTCTTCCCAGAAGCCTCATTTGGGGGAGGGGCCCGGATCCTCCAGGCAGGCGGGGTCGAACCCCCACTTAAACCAGGGCCACGAAGCCCTGCAGAAGGACCCCTGCACCCCGCAGACTGACTTGGAAAACCCCACCTGCTTCGAGCTCTTTTTAAGCACGTCTTTTGTGGTTCAGTCATTTTCATGGTGCCCAATTCTGTGACCCCAGTTAAGGTTTTCTTGGCAAAGACGTTGGAGTGGTTGGTTGGCCATTTCTTTCTCCGGCTTATTTTACAGATGAGGAAACTGAGGCCAAACAGGGTGAAGTGACCTGCCCAGGGCTACCCAGCTAGTGAGGGTTTGAGACCAGATTTCAACTCAGGTCTTCCTGACTCCAAGTCCAGCTCTACCCACTGTGCTCCCCAGCTGTCCTTTTATCAGTAGAACACCTTAAGATCAGGTGGGGCAGCGAAGAGCGCCAGCCTGTGGCATCCAGCACTTGCCAGGTGGGGAGCCCTTGGGCAAGTCACCTAACCTGCCTGCTGTACCTTCCTCAGCCACCCAAGGAGGCTAACAAGGGCCCCCACATCCCAGGGTTGTTGGGAGGGCCGAACGAGGCGGACGGGTCACCTGCTGGCCCGAAGCCTCCTTTTTCTCATGTAAAAATGAGGAAATAGGATTGGCTAAGCTACAGTCCTTGCTGCTTCCAAGTCCACGAGCCCAGCATCAAACAAGCATCCAGGAAAGGGGATCCCAGGCGGGCCGTCCTCAAACTCTGGCTCCCTCCCCGGCCAGCCTCCTTACCTTGCAGATCTGAACGGCGTACTTGAGCTGCTGCTTGAGGTTAATTTTGCTCTTATTCCGAGGAAGGTATTCCTTGAGGCTCCCAGAAGGCAGGAACTCCATGATGAGTTTGATCCCGTTTCCTCCTGTTCACAGAGGAGGTGCTTAATAAATGCTGTTCACTGACTGACTGACTGACCAATGCACGAAGAGATCCCAAACCAAGAGTAAGAAAACAGGCTGACACTGCTGGTTCCTGTCGGTCCAATCTGGCAGATCTCCCCCGAGCCGTGCCAGCTGGCTAAACCGGGGCTCTCCCCTTGCTGAGGGGAAGGAGCTGGAGGGGCTCGATACTGAGGGGAAGCCCGCTGCCTGGGGCAAGCATTGGGCACCGTTCCAAAGCGTGACGGGCTCTTTGCCGGCTGTGCTTTGGACAAGGCTGACCTCTGATGTAGGGAGAAAGGCCGGCTCACCCGGCCAGCGAGCCTGGGGGTGCCTTCTGTCCTGTGACGCCTCCAGCCTGGAGGTCCCCCCTGGGCCAAGTCCCACCCGCCCTGGCCCCCCGGAAGCCTTCATACCATCCTCTGTACAAATGCCCTTGTATTTCACAATGTTCTCATGGTAAAGTTTCTTCAGGATCTCGATTTCCTTCTTCAGGTCCGCTATCTGGTTGCCGCCACTCTCCGGTTTCAGGGACTTGACCGCAACCTGCTCTCCGGTATTGTCCCCCTCGGGGTCGTACCTGCAGAGTTCAACTTTCCCAAAGTGGCCCTGCGGGGAGACAGAGAGAGTGAGAGAGAGGCAGAGGGCAGAGGCCCAGAGAGGGGAGAAGGAGAAGGGGAGAGACAAGGAGGGGAGAAATGAGAAAGGAGGGAGAACAGGGGAGAAGGTGGGAGAGCGAAGGAAGAGGAAAGGGAGAAAGGGAGAGAGGGGGAAACAAGGGAAGGAGAAAGGGAGGAGGAAAGAGAAAAGGAGGGAGGAAGGGAGATAGGGAGGAGGAAGGAGAGGAGGGAAGAGGGGAGAAGGTGGGAGAGAGAGAAGGAAGAAGAAAAGGAGGGAGAGGGAAGAGGAGAGAAGGCGAGAGAGGGAGGAAGAAGGAGAGGAGGGAGAAAGAAAGAAAAGAAGAGAGGAAAAGGAAGGAGAGGAGGAGAGAGAGGAGAAGGAAGAAAGGGAGAAAGGGAGAGAGGGGGAACAAAGGAAGGAGAAAGGGAGGAGGAAAGAGAAAAGGAGGGAAGAAGGGAGATGGGGAGGAGGGAGAGGAAGGAAGAGGGGAGAAGGTGGGAGAAAGAGAAGGAAGAAGAAAAGGAGGGAGAGAGGAAGGAGGGAGAGGGAAGAGGAGAGAAGGCAAGAGAAGGAGGAAGAAGGAGAGGAGGGAGAAAGAAAGAAAAGAAGAGGGGAAAAGGAAGGAGAGGAGAGAGAGAAGGAGAAGGAAGAGGGGAGAAAGGGAGAGAGGGGGGAGGAAGAGGAGAGAAGGGGAAAAGGGGAGAGAAGGAAGAAGAGAAGGAGGGAGAGGGAAGAGGAGAGAAGGCAAGAGAGGGAGGAAGAAGGAGAGGAGGGAGAAAGAAAGAAAAGAAGAGGGGAGAAGGAAGGAGAGAAGGAGGGAGAAAGGGCAGGTTCAGATTCAAGCCTGTTTGCTTTTCTTCATACATAAGATCCATCTCCACACCTTTGCACAGGATGTCTCCTGTGACTGGTAGGCACTCCCTCTTCACTTCTACCTCTGTTCTAGAATCTCTGACTTCCTTCTGAGTTCAGTTTAAATACTCCATCACAGACTTGAGTTGGGAAGTCCTGAGTTAAAATCCAGCCTCAGATTTCCTAGCTGCGTGAACCTAGGCAAGTCACTTAACTTCTGGTTGCCTCCATTTTCTCATTGATAAAATGGGAATGATTTCTTTATCTACAGGCTATTTGGAGGACTGAATGAACAATAACTGTAAACTGCTTTGTGCCTGGCCCAAGGTGGGCACTCTATAAATGGGTAATTCCGCCCCCTCCCCAGTGCAAAATGATCAGGAAAGAAATGCTTTTCACTGCAAACGGATCCAACATTAGACTTTGGAAAATAAACCTGATTGTATCCCAAATTTAGAACTGAAAGAGATCTCGCAGGTCACTGACCATAAAGCGTCCAGCTCAGTGCCTGACACATGGGAAGTGCCTAAAAAATGCTTACACCACCCCCACCAAGAGTCCAACTCCCTCATTTTATAGATGAAGAAACAGGCATGACTTGCCCAGGGTTAAAGGGCTAGTAAGTATCTGAGGCAAGACACATATTCGAGTCTTCCCGACTCCTAGCCCAACATCCTTCCTACCAGCTGCCATCCCTCAGGTGAGATTAGGGCTCCTGAGTCACAGGACAAGCGTCACTGCCCAGTATGACCTTTTGGAGAAAGAGCCCTGGGCTAGGAGGCAGGAGCCTTGGGTTCTAGTCTAGACAGAGCTGGATCCCCGGAGGGAGTCACATAACCCACTCTCCCCCCCTTCCATGGTTAGTTCAAGTCCAAAATGGCACCAGAAATGGGAATGTGCTCAGAGAATGCAAATCGCTGTCCAGCAGAAGGTGACTGTTTACCTCTCCCAAGTCGCGGATCCTCTTTAAGAACCGCTTTTCAAAATGGGTCGGATCTACCTCGGTCATTGGCTGCTTCTCTGAAACGATATCTGGGTCTGGAAAAACACAAAAGGGAAGGCTGGCTCAATGTTCAGCTTTTTGTTTTTTCCTCTCGGGAGACGCTTTCCAAGGCCTCCAGCCTGCCCTCGGCCCAGACAGAGCAGTGAGCAGCTGGCAGAGCAAGGAGGGACTTACTCTGCTCTTCAAGCTTATTGATGTCCCTCATGATGGCTCGGAAGAAGGGTCTCTGGCTGGGGTTGTAGTTCATGCACTGGGTCATCAGGTTGGCCAGCTCCTTGCACGAGGGCGTGACGGGCATCACCCGACCTTCGTAAAAGCGCTCTTTCTGGAAGAGACACAAATGAGGGCTGTGGGTGAGGCACGGCGAGCAGCAAAGGCCCAAAGGAAGCACTTACCCAGCCATAAATGCTCCCCTGACCGAGGAGATGACCTGCCATTTCCCCATACAGATCTCCTGAGGTGTTAGTAACGCTGCTTCTCCCATTGGAATGGGAGCTTTTCGAGGGCAAACGCTGCTTGTCATCCTTCTTTGTATCCCTGGCACTTGGCGTAAAGCTTGTCGGTTTGACCAAATTGTGCTCTGTGCCAAATACTCTCCCTTGAACTCACAAGCAGCTTTGGGGTGGTGAAGCCTCTCAAGAAGGGACATCACCCACCCATATCGCCACCTCCTTTCCATTCATCATCCCCAACTCCTTTCCAATGGGAACTTGGAATTTAGCTCTGGGACCACTCAGCTTCTCATTGATGAGCTCCTGCCCAGATCCAGATCTCCATCTCACTTCCCAGCCAACCTCCCTCTCCGTCTCCCTCTCCGTCTCCCTCTCTCTCCCTCCCTCTCTGTCTCTCTCTTACACACACACACACACACACACACACACACACACACACACACACACACACACACACACATTTTCTGCCAGCTTTAGAATATAAACTACTTGAGGGCAGGGTCTTGCTGACCGACTGCTTGTATTTCACAATACCTGACACATGCTAAAGCTTCCTCTATCCATGTTACCTCTGCCAGCGTCTTATCTTTCAAGGGGATCTCTCCGTTGTAGCAGATCTCCCAGAGGGTTGTGCCAAAGCTCCATTTATCAGCAGCCACACTCAGGTTCTTGGAATCATCCACGCACTCTGGCGCAATCCACGGGATCCGTTCTACGCACTCTGTAAGAAAAGAAAAAATGGGATTCCCCTCCACACTGTAACAACACACACACACACACACACACACACACACACACACACACACACACACACACACACCAGTAAAATTCCCATTTTTGGAATGAACACTGAACTTGATTTAGGAGTTCAGAAAAACCCACATTCAAAGTCTGCCTGTGCCCCTCGCTCGCTGAGTGACCGTGGATGGTCACTCTGCCATCTGTAAACCCTCAGAAGCTCAAGGGAAAGGGTTTTCCTAATCTTAAAGGGTCATCTATGATTGCCCCCTATTCGACTACTCACTTACTCCTAGGACTGTTCTTGCTATTATTCATGTAGCCCAGCCACTAATTCAGCCTGAGGGAAACTTTTGGACAGATCTCGAAATCTGCCTGGTCTCAAGCCCACAAGAAAATCTCCTTTTTCTTTTGAACATAGGCTCAGTGTGATGGCATCACTGGCTTGGCCAACTGAGTGAAAGCACCATCCCCTGCATTAGCCATTGAATCCTGGGACCATAAATGTCATCTAGTCTCGAGATCTATTTATCATCTCTGATAATCTGATAAGGACAGTTTAGTTGATAAGGAAGTAAAGGACACTGAACATCTTTTAGCTCATGCTTCCAGCTCTGTCTCCAGGAGAATGGAGTTTATTATATATGTTTCAAGACTCATTTCACACAAAAGAACCCCCCCTAAAACTTTGCAGATGCGCAGAAGTTACAAATTATGTCATATCAAAATACAAAAGGTCTCATTGGCTTCAGAACAGAACAAGGCCAAGGCTGAATTTTGACTGGGTTCTTATCAGAAAGTCAAGTTGGGGAATATTTTTCTCAGGGTTGAATTGTCCCTGCTAAGGTTTTGGCCTTGGCTGTACCAGGCAGTTGTATTCCTGACCAAAGGAGGAGAGTGTTAACCTTTTAACTGCTGGCCCACTAGGAACCTAAAGCTCTTCAATAAGGCCACAATACTTTTCAACAAGAAATCACAAGGATCACAAAAGGGGTCAAAAGAAGAGTCTCAGATTTTTATCTATTCTCTTATTGGCTTCCCACATATTTCCCCCTTTTCTTTAAATTAAAATGATTTATTACATAGGAAAACTTTTTAATAATGAAAAGAGTCATCAATTAGTTATAATCATCAGCTATAGCTGGATCTGATAGGATTTACAGATTAAATTGTTTATTTCTGGCTCTCTACAATCTAGTCCAACCTCTTGTTTTGCAAGACCAGGAAATAGAGGCACTGAGAGACTCAGGCACTTGTCTAAGGTTCCCACCCCCCCGCCACCAGGTATCCAAGAACAGAGGCAGTATTCAAACCCAAGTCCATAGGCTGGAAATCTAGGACTTTACTGTCTTCCATTGCCCCCCCACTGACTCTTCCTAAAAACCTGAGAAAGAAGGTAATTTCTTGGGGTTTTTATCTACCCTTGTGATGTTGTTGCAGGGTTCCAAAGGAGACTGGTGCTTCCTTGGGGACTTATAATCTGAGAGTGCTGCCTGGGGGCATTAAGAGGTGGCACCACTTTTACAGAGTCACATAGCCAATATGAGACCAAATCGGGACCCCAAATATTTGGGATTCCAAGCTCTCCCTCTAGCCCCTACACTGTGCTGCTTCCTACCAAGTAGATAATGCCCTGTATTCTTATCTCTAGTCTACAGATGAGGAAATTGAGGCTTAGGGAGGCTAATGATCTGTCTAGGGCCACACTGTTCATTATATGATGGAGTTGCAATTTGAACCCAAGTCTCGCAATCTTTCCTAACTCCACCCAAGGCATCTTGGATTTCTGCTTGGAGACAAGGAGGAGAAGAAGGAAGTGATGAAGGAAGAGAACTACGGGGAGCCAGAAGGGCTGGAGACACGCAAGGAAATGTACCACTTCAGGAGGGAGTTTACCCTTTGGTTGGCAACCTCTGAACTGGTGTCAAAGGCAACCCAGTCTGCAAAGAGACCAGAATGCACCTGCTTTGGAGCCTGGAAACCCCGCTTTGATAGACACATCTGTGCTCGTGGGCCCAGCCACTAAGACACAAAGATGGCGTCCATCCACCGAGATGCTGGGAGCCCGGAAAGCCATTAGCCTGTACCTCTCTTGTACCCCCTCCCCGGCTCTGTGTCATGCTCTGATCATGACGTGTGGCGGTGGGGTGGGGGGCTTGTGGGTAATATTCCCCAGAAGGTTATCCGCTCTCGCCACATTTATCCTTGTAACTCCCCCGAGTCCAATGAGGGCTCTGAAGATGACACCCAGCATAGGAGTGCTTAGAACACAGTTAAGAACTTCCAAAGTGCTCCTTGAATGGATAGAATGGACTCGAGTTCAAGGGAACATATGGACGCAAAGTTTACAGACTGAGTTAATTGAACTGAATTCAAATTATTCAAATATATGTATGCAAACAATTCATACTGAATTAAGTGGATTGAATGTGAATTATTCAAATTAATATATAGGTATATGTAAATGGACATTGAATTGAATTCAAATAAATATATATAAATAATTTGAACTGAATTATTAGATTGAATTTGAATATTCAAATTTATATCTATGTATATATAAATAATTAAAATCAAATTAATTGAATTGAATTCAAATTATTCACATCTATGTATACAACAATTCAAACTGAATCAATCAGATGGAAATAAACCTACCATATGTACAAATAATTCAAATAGAATCGAATTAATTAAGTTGAATTCAAATGATTCAACTATATTATACATGCATGCAAATAAGTAAAATTCAGTGAATTGAACTGAAATAACTGAAGTCAGAGGTGGGACCTGCCACATTTCCTAGCCTCATTCTGGGCAGGTTTTCACCTCAGTTTTCCTCTTTCCTGCAGCATCAGGGCAGTTGATGGGGAATCTAAACAAGCCAAGTCAGCCGTTCTCACTGTCTCCCGCCCATAATCACCCTCTTGAGCCGCTGATGGCACCATTTCCTGAGGACCTTTGAAAGGACCCATTGGCTGGGTCTCTGGGCTCCACCTGTCACCTCGCTGGTCTACCATTTCCTCTTACAACACATTTTTTAAGGATTTAAGGAGAGCCGGCAGGCAGGGGAAGCCAACAGTGACTTTCAGAATGAACACGGCAAAGACATAAATCCAGGAGCTGCTGATATGGCTTTTCTTGAGTCATCCCTGGCCCCCCGAAAGGAGAAAAACCAATCTCCAGCCCCACCCTGACCAGAAAGCTAAGAGAGTGGCAGGAGGACGTACCCTGTCGAGACAGCACGGTGATGGGGATCCCGGGGTCACTGAGCTTGATGAAGGGGCTGCACTCGCCTTCCAGGCCCTCTCTGGCCAAGAGGACATTTTTGGCACATACGTTCCCATGGACTAAATCTTTGTCTTCCTGCAAAGAAGAGAGACTCCAATGGTGAGGAGACCAGCCAAGGCCAAACAACGAAGGCTGTTTTCAGTTTCCTGGGAGAGAAAATCTCCAGGAAATCTTGGAGACATTCTAGCTTCACTTTACAAACTCCATCTTTTTTTTTTCCCAGATGGCACCAAATTGCTAAGCATCAGGGATGATGTGGAAGATAATGAGCAGCCCTTGGGGTTAGGAAGATTTGAACTCAAGTCTTGCCTCTGATAAATGCTGGCTGTTTGATGGAGAGTAAGTCACACCATCTTAGACCAGCGTTGGCGAAGGTGTGGCGCGTGTGCATAGCCGGCACTCAGGGAGCTGCTCTGGTCCTCCTCTCCCCAGCCCTCGAGTGCATTTTTGCATGCCCTGCCCCTCTGTCCAGCCCCCCAAAGCAAGCACTTCCTCCCTCAGCTCTCTCTGGTGATGTGGGGGCTCACAGCTTGCATTTGCCCTCAGCGCACTCAAAACAGGTTCACCAACACTGTCTTAGACTATCTTAGACTAAGAGGTAGAGGACAGAGCCGGAGGGGAGCCCAGTGGCCAGTTAGTCCAACCCCTTCTAAATGGAAACAGGCCCAGTAAGTAGGGAACAGCACTTCAGGGGCGACGGAGCAGTTGTGGAGAAGGGGCCAGTCTGCATGGGTAGGAAACGCTCCTTGCTGAGAACTCTACAAACCAGTGAACTCCCAAGTGCAATCAGGTTTTAGAAGATCTGAAGATGAGAAACGTCAAGTAATCTGTACAAGTTCTGGGCAACGGCAGGACCAGAATTCGGACCTCAGTCCCCTCCTTGCACCCCAGAGTCCTTTCTGCTACTCCATCATGTCTCACTTGTCTGTTTCTCTTCGTGAACCTCCTCAGGAAATGCCTGAGATCTCAGGTACCAGGAGTGGGGAGCCAGCAGGGGAACCCACCTGCCCCTTCCTCAGCCTTCTAGACCTCTGGGGAGCGGCTGAGCCCTGACCACCCCATCTTCATCCATACTGTCTCTTCCCTGGTTGGCATGCTGTGCTCTCTCCTGGTCTTCCTCTCACCCGCCTGACCACTCCTTGCACTCCATCACTCTACAATTGTCCCTAAATTCGTGCTCCTAATGCCTAACCCAAGGCTGTGCCCTAAGTTTCCCGGTCTTTTCTCTGCATACATTTCCTCCTGGTTACCTCATCACCTCTCTTGTCTAACCTGGAAGCCGATGACTCACAGACCAATCTCCCTCCTCCTAAGTCCTCGCCAGTCTTCAGATCTCCTTCCACCTTACTCCTTGCCATGTACTCTGGGATCCAGCAACCCTGGCCTCCTGGCCATTCCAGGAATAAGACACTCCACCTCCTGGGGCCAGACATTCTCTTCCATACCTGCTCTTCCTTCTCTGCTCCAACGACTCTCTGGCTTCCTTGAAGTCCCAACTAAAATTCCATCTTTCACTGGAAGCCATCTCCAATTCCTCTTAACTTCAGTGCCTCCCTTTTGTTAATTATTTCTTTTTCTTAAAAAACCCTCACCTTCCAGCTTAGAATTAACACTCGGTATTGGTTCCGAGGCAGAAGAGAAGTAGGGGCTAGGCAGTGGGGGTAAATGACTTGCCCAGGGTCACACAGCTAGGAAGTGTCTGAGTCCACATTTGAACCCAGAATGTCCCATCTCCAGGCCTACCTCTCTATCCACTGAGCCACCCAACTGTCCCAATTATTTCCTATTTGTCTTATATATAGCTTGCTTCGTATAGAATTGCATTAAACTATAATCTCTTTGAGGGCAGGGTTTATCTTTTGCTTCTTTTTGAATACCTAGTATCTGGCATAGTGCCTTGACACACAGCAGGTGCTCAATAAATGTTTAGTGGTTGATTAATGGACATCACCAACTGCCTCTTGGCTATTTCAAATGGAATGTTCTACAGGTATCTTAAGTTCAACATATTGAAACCAGAACTCAAGGGACAGCTGAGTGGTTCAGTGGATGAAGAGCCAGGCCTAGAGACGGAAGGTCCTGGGTTCAAATTTGACATCAGACACTTCCTAGCTGTGTGACTGTGTGACCCTGGGTGAGTCACTTGACCCCCATGGCCTAGCCCTTATTGCTCTCCTGCCTTGGAACCAATACACAGTATTGATTCTAAGATGGAAAGAAAGGGTTTAAAAAAAAAAAAGAAACCAGACCTTGGCTCATCCCCCAAACCTCTCCTCTTCTCCCCATTACTGTCATCCCAGTGAACCTGGTTTTCTGTCTCCTTGTTTTTGTAGGGATCCCCCATGTCTGCCTTCTGTATCTTCCCAAGGACCACATCTACCATCCGGAGCCCTCGGCTTCCTCTGGAGCTCAGCTCCTGCGGTCTTTGCTGCTCCTTGTTCCTCCCAGATAATGACGTGGGATTTCATCTATCTATATTGTTCTGTGTCTGTGTTGCCTTTGCCCGACAGAATATAAGCCCCTTGAGGGGAGGAACTGCTTCACTGTATTCCCAACGCCTGGGAACAGTGCTGGGTATAGACTGAGCACTTCGATGTCTGTTGATGGATTGAAAACCAGAGAAGTAACGAAGGGAGTGGCGCAGGCCACCACGAGCTTCTGCTAGACTCTCTGCACAGCTGCCGGCTTGGGTCTGGCCTGGGAGAGCCATCCCCATGCTTGAGCGGCCCCATCTTCCTGCCGACACTCCATCGAGTCATAGCCAGAACCAAGGCAAGGGGATGGGGCCCAGCCTCCCCCATTTCTGACCACAGCCCGCCACTTCTTAGTTTTCCGAATCTCTAGCAAGGGAAACCCCAAGGGTGCTGGCGCCCTCCCTGGGGCCTCTCCATCCCCACCACCCAATAAGACTGCATCTGCCTGGGGCAAATTTGCCTCAGAATCATGCTGTTCCACGGTATAGGCAGTATTAGGGAGGCGGGCAGGTGGGCGGGTGACTTCTTCAAGGTCCCAGTCGCTTCCTTCTTTATCTCTTTCCCAAGCTTGACTGGCATGATGAACTTCTGCAATGCCCACCCCGGCCCCGTTCCCTGCCCAACTCTGGATGTGGCACTGGAATCCCTAGATGCAGTTCTGAGCCCACCACCGAGGTTTCTCCCCCATATTCCTGGTTAGCATCTCCTCCCGATCGTTCCCATCACAAGGCCAAGTGCTTCTGGCAGCTCAATGCTTAGGAAACCAGCGCAGGGTGAACCTAATAAGGGTTTGGTCTTACCAAGTAACTCAGTGCACTGGCCAGCTGTTTGGCAACCTTAAATTTCCACGGCGTGGTGAGTTGTTCACTTTTCCGATGCATAAAGAGATCCAAGGGGCCAAACTCCATAAACTCTTCCACCATGATGTCTGAGGGCACAGAAGGGCAGGGGATGGCTGTTAGGGTCCTCACTGTCCACCTGGGCAAACCCCCAAATTCTCCCCCAACCTCATCACCACTCAAAGGGCTCAAAGGCAGGGGACATTTCTCTAGAGTTAATGAATATTATCTCATTTCAGCCCCATAACAATTCTGCAAGGGAAGTAAAATATGATATTATTGCCTCCATTTCGTAGATGAAACAGCTAAGTTTGCTTCACAGAGGTTAAATGACTAGCTCAGAGACACAAAACTAATAAGTGACTGAGGAAGGACTTGAATCCAGGTCTCTCTGCCTCTAAGTTCAATGGCCTATCCACTATGTGAATATACTATTTCTCTGTAGTATAAGCTGACAGAAAGAACTCTGGTTGGGCGTCTGTTAAGAGTTCCAATGGGGGCAGCTGGGTAGCTCAGTGGATTGAGAGCCAGGCCTAGGGACAGGAGGTCCTGGGTTCAAATCTGACCTCAGACACTTCCCAGCTGTGTGACCCTGGGCAAGTCACTTGACCCCCATTGCCTACCCTTACCACTCTTCTGCCTTGGAGCCAGTACATAGTATTGACTCCAAGACAGAAGGTAAGGGTTAAAAAAAAAAAAAGAGTTCCAGTGATGCCATTAAGTACCCATTAACCTAAGATGATCAGTGCCTAAGTCTCACCAAATGCAAATTAAGAATAGATAAATGCCTTCTCATAACTATACAGGTAGGGAGAGGGAGGAAAAGAGAGAAGGATAAGGAGGAAAGGAAGGAAGTGGGAGGAAGGTGGTGCAGACATACCAGAGAATGTGAGAGCTAGTCTAGTCTCAGCATCCCTTTCTTTTGTTTACTTTTGAATATGTCATAAGATTGTAGATTTAAAGGAGGTGGAGGAACCACAGAGGCCATCTGCTCCAACTTCCTCATTTTTGCAGATGAGGAAACAGGGCCCCAAGATAAGGATTCTCTCCCTGTCTCTGTCTATGTCTCTCTGTCTCTTTCTGTGTGTCTGTGTGTCTGTGTCTCTCTCTCTCTGTCTCTCTCTCTCTCTCTCCTTCCTCTCTGTCTTGCTTTCTGTTCTCTCTTTCTTTCCTCTCTTGGTGTCAGACACACATACACGCCCTCATTTTCGGCAGACCTATCTGAGGCGTAGGGAAGTCAAAGGTGGGATCCCAGGTCCTTTGATCCCAAATCTCTTTCCAATGTAGCATACTGCCTTGTTGTGTTTTCCCACAATCCTCCCTGCCCTCCCTTCCCCAGCCAGGGAATCATCTCTTCTAATGAAGCCCCAAATGGGAGGAAAGCAATATGGGAATATATTTTGCGAGCTCATGGATGTAGAACCCAGATTGAATTGCTTTTACCACCTCAGGGCAATGACTCAGATCTCCTAACTTCAGGAAATGTAGGTAAAAGATTGTCATTACGTGTAACTGGGGAAATAAAATATGAAACTAAAGAAGAAGGAAATAAGCCAGTTCAATGGGCATATCGATTGTGCTGACCAGTGTCTGCTCTATTCCACACCCACGGCCCCCCACCCCTCCGCTTCCCTATTCGCTGAACACGCCAGAAGAGATACTTTCTGAATGCTGGCATCCTCCCCAGCCCAGCCCCCACCAAAAAAAAGAACAAACTCACTTTCCACATCCCGGACACAGACGCCATATAGATACACGATGTGCTTGTGGGAGACTTGTCTCATCATGCTGGCAGCCTCGAAGAATGCCTGTTTGGGGAGTTGAGGATGGAGAATGAGGCGAGAGAGAAGCACGTGGAACAGAACAGCAACCTGGGAACCCCAGGGAGGGGCTCTGGTCCTGGCCAGGGAAATGCCATCCCACCCCAAGCATGCTGCTCCCCTGTCAACCCCCGGCCTTCACGCAAGCACACATACGCAGGAGTTATTCTAGAAACAAGATTGCAATTTGACTTCAGGACATGCTGAAAGGATCTTCCTGCACCCTGAGCCTACCTTGGGGCAAAGGGTACAGGACATGCCAGATTCCAGACAGTCAAAGCAGAGGGGTGAGGTGGGGCAGTCCCACAGGAGGTACTTGCCAGAGAAATGTCCCTGTGACTGGGGTCCAAGACTTTGAGGATCACTTTCATCTTCTTCTCATCGGAGCTGCCTTCGTCATCCTTGTAGTCCAGGGTCCCCGAGTAGATCTGGGTCCGAGTGCCTCGTCCCATGTGGTCTCCCTAAACAAAGCCGATGAGACAAGGGAGAGAGCAGAGAATCAGAGAAGGCTACTGGACTGGAGAAGAAGCCAGGACCGGAGCTGGAGGGGCCATCCTGGAGGGCTTGATAGAACCAGGTCAGGTACAAGGGAGTCTCAGCATTCCAGTTTCCATGATGCCTTAAGGACAAGGCTTCTACAGAGAAAAGACCTGGTGGGCCAGTAAATGGTATAGAGCATTACTGGCCCATCACTACCCTTGCTGTCCAAGACTCCTCTGGGTGCCTTGAGATGACCACTGACCTAAAAGAATGAAATTCTGACTCAATCCAACTTCAAAAAAGGCTTCATGAGACAGCTAGGTGGCTCAGTGGATTGAGAGCCAGGAAATCCTGGGTTCAAATCTGTCCTCAGACACTTCCTATCGGTGTGGCCCTGGGCAAGTCATTTTACCCCCATTGCCTAGCCCTTACCCACTCTTCTGCTTTGGAACCAATACATTGTATTGATTTTAAAATAGAAGGTAAGGGTTTAAAAACAATACTTCCTAACACTCCATTCTATTAGAAAAATTTAGGGAGGAAAAAGGGAGAGAATAAACATTTACATATCACCATTTGTGTGCCCAGCACTGTACTAAGAGCTTTACTGTTATCTCATTTGATCCCCACAACAACTTTGTGAAGTAGCTGTTACTATTATCCCCATTTTAAAGTTGAGAAAACTGAGGCAGAGGTTAAGGGACTTGCAATGCCCATGACTGAACCTGAATCCTTGGTTCTGAAGCTTAACATCTGTGTAATCTTGGGCAAATTGCTTCCACTCCCTGGGCCTCAGTTTCCTCATCTATAAAATGAGAAGGATTAGATTAAATGAACTCTAAGGTCTCTTACCCCTAACAGCCTTTCTGTGTACTTTATGCTACTTTCAACTCCCTCCTTCTTACAGTGGCTCACACTGATCCTAAACTGTGGGTTACCTCCACCATTGGTTTTCTCTACCAGTGGTGCAAAGAACACTTGGGGAAAAAAAATGTTGAGCTCTAATTCTACATCTATCTTCTCTTATCTCCACCAGGAGCAACCATTTTCTTTGTCTCCTCCCCACATCCCTCTCTCTGTCTCTGTGTCTCTGTCTCTGTCTCTCTCCATCAAAAGACTAGACTTGGGGGGCAGCTGGGTAGCTCAGTGGATTGAGAGTCAGGCCTAGAGACGGGAGGTCCTAGGTTCAAATCCGGCCTCAGACACTTCCCAGCTGGGTGACCCTGGGCAAGTCACTTGACCCCCATTGCCCACCCTTACCACTCTTCCGCCTAGGAGCCAATACACAGAAGTTAAGGGTTTGAAAAAGAAAAGAAAAAAGAAAAAAAAACTAGACTTGTTCTGTTTCTCTCTACATCGCAGAATCACAGCTAGTGAACATCAAGGGCAGAAATTAAACTCCATCTTCTGGAACTTTACGCACTCTACCACAATGCCCCTTTCGCTTTGCCAGGAATACACACTTCATGACTTTTTTCTTTTTTTTGGTTAACTGATTCTCTGAAATTAGATAAAGACTTCAGTGGGGGCTCCCAAATAGTCCATAGAAACATGGATCATTATTTGCCAGACTCCATTAATTTGGATAATAGCTGCCTGCCATTCAAGGAGAAGGGCTCCATTTCCACCCAACACCTTCTCCTCCACTGAAAGTCGTTCGAGGGTGATTCGCTCGGGGTTTATGGGCATTCATGTGCTTGCAGCATCCCAGAAATGCCATTGAGAGTTCAATGGAATTACTGTCATTGAGATGGCCATTTGGATAATGGGGATGCTCTGAAGCGTTCACATTCCTAAAAATCATGAGCCATCCCCGAGCCATCAAAGGAACAAGGATTCACAGCAGATGGCTGAGGAGTGTGAGAGCAGTGAGCAGCCTGGGCCCAGGAAAGACACAGAGAACCTGGCCTGGAATGCTGCTTTGCTGCTGACAGACAAATCATTTCATGAACTCCTCTACCTCTCTCTAATGCAGTGATTCCCAAAGTGGGCACCACCGCCCCCTGGTGGGTGCTGCGGGCAGTGATGGTCACACATGCATTTATCTTTCATATTTATTGCTATTAAAATTTAAAAAAATTAATTTCCAGGGGGCTGAGTAATATTTTTTCTGGAAAAGGCAAAAAAGTTTGGGAACCCCTGCTCTAAAGAGAGGAAGCTCAATCAGAGGTCCCTTCAAGCATTAGATCTGTTTCCATTCTGCTGCTCTCTGCGGGGAGGTGGGAAGATGATCCAGAGCTGGGATTTCAGTTCCTCACCGGGAACTCTTCAGCTCCACTGTAAATGAACACCCATGCTCTTTGCCTCCACGGCACCCCCCCAAAGATCTACCTTGTATATTTTATGTATGTTTGTATGTGTAGACACTTTCTCCCTTTATGGAACATAATAGGATCCTCAAGGGCTAGGCCTGCTCCATTTCTGACATTGAATCCCCAGTGCCTAGCACGGTGCCCAACACATGGCAGGTACTTAATGAATTCTGGAAGACTGTCGTAGGGGGTTGAAAGTGAGGGAGCTGCCCAGGGCCGGCCAGCCAGGAAGTGTCAGAGGCAAGGCTTGGACCCGGCTCTTTCTGACTTTAAGTACACCATGCACACCTCTCTGTCTTGCTCAGTATCTTTCTCTTTGAGTTTTTTATAATGGTCCAAAGTATGTCTATGGACGTGATCCTGTTGGCATCATTAGTCCCTTTTGAGCCTTGTCTTTCCCTGGAGAGAGCTAGAAACTTGGCCCAAGACTTGCATGGGTTCCTAGCCTTGAGCAGGAAGAGAGCCCAGCGGTCATCTGGTCCAACCTTCTCGTTCTACGGGAGAGAAAGCCCAGGGCCAGGGCCGTCAAGTGACCTGCCCAGAGTCTGCCAAGTAAGGGTCTCCCAAGGCAAACTACACACCTGGTTATTCCAGGTATCACAAGAGTCAGAGCCTGGCTGAATGATTCCATCAAAATGGCGAATTTCCTAGATGAAGAAACTGCCTCTACCCACTCCAGTTGGCACCTCTCTGCCACTGAGTCTTGGCCAACGAGCATTTATGAAGCACTTGCTGTATGCTGGGCACTTTGCTAAGCACTAGAGATACCAAGAAAAGTTAAAAAGGTTCTCTGCCTTCAAGAAGATCACATTGTATTGAAGGAGAACGCATGTGTGTAAACAGATGGGAACAAGGTATAGACAGAGAACATGGAATCCCAGAAAGGAAAGCACCAGCAGATGCCAGGAGCTCATTCAGAAGGTGGGATCGGAGTCCCGAAAGAAGCCAGAGGAAACCAAGAGGCTGAGATGAGAAGGGAGAACATTGCAGGCATCCGGCAAAGACACGGAGACAGGAGATACTCTAATACTCCAGCACGTCAAGGATCTCACTCTTCATCAGGATGGGTGCTCCTTTCACGGATGCCGATTGCAACTCCTCTACTACTGTGGAAAAATCCACCCCTCGCAGCCAACCTGCTGATGGGTCTTGCCCTATTGAACCAAGTCAGTCCTAAGTTGGCCAATACAGAGTTCTGTTGCCAGGCTCATGCTAGTCGTTAGTCAATAAACGTTTATTCTGTGCCAAGCACACTTCAAATGTCATCTCATTAGATCCTCACCACAACCATAGAAGGATGTGCTCTTATTATCTCCGTTGTACAGATAAAGGAACTTGAGGTAGATAAAGGTTAAGTGACTTGCCGGGTTTGTATAACTAGAAAATATCTGAGGCATGATTTGAACCCAGATCTTGATGGCTCCAAGACCTTTCGCTTTATGCACTGTTCTACCTACCTGCCTCGAAGGTGATGGAGGAAGGGGGAAGGGAGAGAAAAGATCTCTAGTAGGAAATGAAAATGATATAGAAACTAAACTGAGGGGTACCTACATGGTTCAATGGATAGAGAGCCAGGCAGAGAGAGAAGAGGTCCTGGGTTCAAATCTGATTTCAGATACTTCCTAATCGTGTGACCCTGGCCGACTTACGTATTGCCTAGTCCTCACTGCTCTTCTGCCTTGGAACCAATACTCAGTATTGATTCCCAGAAGGAAGGAAAGGATTAAAAAAAGAACCTAACTAATCAGCAAAAATTTCTGAGTTACAAACAGGGCTCTTCTGTCCCCATGTTGAGTTTCTTCTCTCTGGCAGATGGAATCAGATTTGGCACACTTGGGTCTCTCTCTCCATTTGCTGTGGATCTGGGGGGCCTGGATGACCTTGGAGCAAGATACCCTAAGCCTCGGGTGATGTCATCTTTACAGGAACACTTGCACGTCTGTGTCTTTACGGTAATGCTGAAGAATCTTAAGCGTAATTCCTAGAAGTCATGTTTTTGGATGCTCGTGTTTATACTGTCCTCAGAATTTCCCTGAAGGTCCATATTCTTGCAGGCTCTCGTCCAGTAATTAATGGTAGCCTCTCTCTCCTTAGCCAAGTCATCCGTGTTGACTCAGTGATATTATTTACCTTTCTATGGGAAGGTTATGGTTCCATGACAAGCCCAGTCATCCAGCTTCCCTTCTGTCTGGGTCTAATTGCCTCAGAGTCAGAGATTCTGAGATGTACCAGATGGAAGGGAAGGAGGTCTGTTGTATCCCCAAATTCCTTCCCAGAGCAGTTTTCCCAGCATCACAGAAGCCTTCCAGGCCCATCCATTCTTGCCCGAGAATCCCCACTCCACCACGCAGCCTTCACGCATGCACCTCCCATGAGAAGGAGACGTTCACTCCGTCCCTTCCCGAGGAAGGCGACTGAACCCAAGAATGATACATTTTATTCACAAAATGGGAAGTCCAGCTTCATGCAGGGTTCACACCTCTACAGTGATGTTTGCAGGGGGCAGGGAAGGTACCCTAGAGCTGATGTACCAGGGCAGGAGCAGGGAGCTGGGACAGGGAGGGACCCGGACCCAGAGAGAAGGGAAGGCAGAGGACACTGGGCTATAGGAAACTTGGAACCCAAAAGGCCCGTGGAGGCTTTGAGAGAAACCATGCGAGGTTATTATTCCCCTCAGAGGAGAAGTGATTTACCCAAAGGAGCAAAAGTAGACTTTCTGCCCGGGTCATCCGGTTCCAAACCCATCGCCCTTTCCCCGTCCCCTGCTGCCAACAGAAAGAGTGATGCTGGCCAGCACATGAGGCAAAGGAGTGGATGGAGACGAGGGCAATGCTCTGGGAATGAAGACACGCTAAGGTCCAGTCCTGGGCCAGCATTAACTCACTGTGTGATTTTTACCAATCACGTCCTCTCTCTGGGCTCTAAAATAAGGGACTGAACCGAATGGCTTCCAAGATCTCTTCCAACTTTGGCGGTCTCTGGTGGGAGATGGGGAAGCTTTAGTCAAAACTCTAGTGTCGCCCCAGATCTTCTCCATCTTTTCAGTTCTTTGTGAACAAAAGCCCTAAGAGGGAACGTTCACCTTTTCCCATAGGAAGGTAAATAACGTCTCTCAAATAAAACCAGATAACTTCTGCTTGTTCCAGCTCACTGCTTCTGCTGCCAGCACAGCTGGCAAGCTCAGGTCGTACAACTAGAGCTGGAAGAAACCCCCCCGTGCCAAGAGCTCTACACTGTTTTACAAAGAGCCTTCTTGGTAACAAGCCTGTGAGATAATGCCTGGCAGCGGTACTAAATGCTTTATCGATGATTCACGGAGACGGGTAGAGTAAATATCATCATATCTGTCTTAAAGATGAGGAAACTGAGGCTCGCAGCCATTGGTGGAGATGGTGTGGAAGTAGGAGATGATGGTGAGAGGTTGTGCGGGTTAGAGAGATGCACTAGATTTGGGTTCAATTCCCCTGTGTGTTAGTACTTTTGTGATCTTGAACAAAGCAATTGGACTTTATTTTTCTCGTTGGTAAAATGGGAAGGTTGGGCTATCTCTAAATCTATGACCTCATGATTCTTTGATACTTGAGAGATTGGCTTCTGGTCCTTTAAGGCTGGTAGGGGACCTGCCCAACCTGATTTAACTCCTACAGGAAATAAGGCCTTGCCCTTCAGTTTTCCATGACCACATCCCAAAGGGAAGGAAGAGATCCTCATCTCAAAGATGACCGAGATATTCCGCTCTTTTGAGTCCTCAGATGGAAAACAAGGCTGAGGTGGGAAATGTAATGAACTCACCTGAATGATATCTTCCTTAAGAATGCGATGGAAACTCAGCTGGCTCATTGTATACACTGGCAAGCATTCCTGGGCCTTCTTGGTGGCCACAAGCAGATTGGAAATTTCTGGAAAACAGGGAGGGTACATTCGTGAGACGGGAAAGCCAACGGCTTACTTCTGCTAGAACCTGAGAAGCTGGCCATTTTGTAGAAGGCAAAGCAGGCCTCATGAACTGTCGGGAGCCACTCAGAGAAACAGGATCTTTTAATAAGGTCTTTTATCTGGATCCCATCAAGGTCAACACAGTTTTTGGCAAAGCCCTGTGCTGATTCTCAGGACCTAAAAATTGGACCATAGGATGGATGGCTTATCCAAAAACTCTGACCCCTCTCTGTGTCTCCTTTTTGATCAACACCTTTTATTACTGAAAGCATTATAATCTGGATTTTTTGGATAGCCTCAAGTTTTATAGAAAGCCCCTAAGTACCCTATAGTAAAGCAGCATGTAATGAGTTAACAGCCCTTTCCCTCAGCCGAGAATAGCGGAAATTAGCAGAAGCTGTTTGTATCTTTTTTCTCTGTTCCAGACATCCCAAGGACACTGCATGGCAGCTCCAAGCAAATTCCACTCTCACTTAGGTACTTTTCCATGACAAAATACACCCCACAATCTTAAAGGCTCATTCTTTAACATGAATTTTGAAGTATGGAAGCTTTTACTAAAATAAAACTTAGATAAAGTAAGACTCATTCTTTAACCTTGGGCAAGGTTTCATCCGGGCATAATCTACATGAAAAAAAAAATTATATGTTACGTAATTCTTTTAACCTCGGGTGTTTCTATACAGCTTTTGATTGATTTCTAATGTGCTTTTTAGAAAAAAACTGTTCTTGAAAAAAATGTATAAATAAATGACAAGCTCAGAGACTATTGGAGCAGTCATGAGCTAATGTGTTAGACAGACGGTTCCCAGTTTTTGCTTCGTTCTTTCTCACCTAAACCGTACACCTTTCCAGACTCTTGGAGCTGCTGGCTAGCTTACAGCAATGAACGACATAAAGTAAAAACAGAAGGTTCAAGGCCTGCTCTTGAGGTACTGGGGAGACTAGGCATGCAGACATACATATTCTAGGGTCATTGGGTCAAAGCTAAAACAGTCCTCGCCCTCATAGATCTTACATTCTACTGGATGATAGGATAGATGGGGAAGGTAGGGAAGAGAGATACAGAGACAGAGAGCCTAGGGAGGAGAGAGAGAGATTGAGACAGACAGAGAAAGAGAAAGAGAAAGAAAGAGACAGAAAGAGGGAGAGATAGAAGGAGTGAGAGGGAGAGAGGGAGGGAGGGGAAGAAGGAGAGAGGGAGAGAGAGAAAAAGAGGAGGAAAGAGACAGGGGAGAGAAGGAGAGACAGACAGAGAGAGAGGGAGAAAAAGAGGGATGGCTAGACGGATGGATGGTGACATACAGAGATAAATGCTTTACATCTACATATTTTATATTACTATAATAATTTATTATTTATATATTTATGTGTGTCTATATACTAACATATGTATATATACATATTAACTGTCTCTGGAGCTACCAAGCTGCCATGAACATTTCGGTGTAAAAAGAAAAAAAAAACTAAGCCTCTGTAGAAATGCTCTTTAATCCAGTAGAATGCAAACCCTCCAGGGGAAGGGACTTTTGGAACTTTGTCCTTGTATCTCTAGCATCTGTGATGGCGCCTGGCAAACAGCAGAAGCTTAACAAATGTCTGGACTGAACTGATTTACTGAATGCTTAACAGAACATTGTGACCTATGAGGGAAAGAAAGAGATTAGAATTCATTTTGAAGGGAAAAGTATATGGATGGCATTTGCTAGGGAATGCCTGCACAGAGATCACAGGCTCCTAGAATCTCAGGGTTGGAAGGGGTCTCAGAAACTACCCGGAATCATTTGTATCTAGAGCAGTGATTCCCAAAGTGGGCGCCACCGCCCCCTGGTGGGTGCTGCAGAGATCCAGGGGGTGGCGATGGCCTCAGGTGCATTTATCTTTCCTATTAATTGCTATTAAATTTTTTAAAAAATTAATTTCCAGGGGGCTAAGGGATATTTTTTCTGGAAAGGGGACAATAAGCCAAAAAAGTTTGGGAACCACTGCTCTAGAGGGATAGAGGGAGGGAGAAAGGAAGTGAGGAAAGAAGAAATAAAAGAAGGAAAGAGGAAGAAAGGAAGGAAGGAGAGCGGGAAGCAGGGTGGGAAGAATGAAGGGAGGAAGGGAAGGAGGGAGAGAAGGAAGGAAAGGAAGGAAGGAAGGAAAAAAGGAAGGA
>NC_058133.1:12893504-12915396 GCF_016433145.1 Gracilinanus agilis | reverse complement strand
AGAAGGAAGGAAGGAAGGAAGGCAGGAAGGAAGGAAGGAAGGAAGGAAGGAAGGAAGGAAGGAAGGAAGGAAGGAAGGAAGGAAGGAAAGGAAGGAGGGAGGTTCCTCCCAGACTAACAGTACCTCTTGGTTTTGGCTGGCAGCATTTCTTCAGGACAAAACTGATGTTGTCTGTTTTCAGGATCTGCTTTTTAAGATGGTCCATCAGGTCCTTGAGGGAGGGGAACACTCGGTCTGAGCCGTGTAGAGAGTATCTCCCCTTCTTCACTTCAATCTGGAAATTCTTGTACTGTTTCTGGCTCGTCAGCATCTGCTATGAGGACAATGATAACGGGGTGTGAATATCAGGCTGTGCTCAAAGGGAGCTGGGGGAGAGCTCTCGGGGGACAGACATCCCCAGATCCTAGCCTAGCACCTGGCATGTAATAACTACCTGATCTCCCATCTCCTTGCCTTTGCACTGTCTGTGCCTCACACCTGCCATGCTTTCTCTCCTCATCTCTGAATCCCTGTTTCTTCGAGGCTTGGCTCCAACCCCATCTTCTTTCTGCAGGAGCTTCCCTGCCGTCCCCCGCAGCTGTTCATGCCCTCCCCTCTCTGGCCACCTTCCATCTGCTTGGTGTATGCCTTGTCTACACCACTATGTGTCCATTTTGTGTAGGGAGACTGTCAGCCCCTGAGGACGGGGGCTGTTTCGGCTCTGGCTTTGTATCTCGGCCCTTCGGACAGAGCCCGGCACACGGAACATCCCTAATCTAGGCTTTCTGGATGGCCGAATGCTGGCTGAACTCGATGGAATGGAACTGAAGGATTCTTTGGGGCTCCAGAGCCGGGACCTCCCTGGTGCAGCAGCCAGTGGGGAGAAAAGGCTCTTCTAATACGAGCCTGACCGTGCTCTGGGTCTCGTCTCACAGTCGGTCTCAGTAAGACCCCAAAGCCAGACCGGCCGTCACGGATTAATGGCTTTCATGTAACCCTAAAATCTCCTCCACAGAGTGATGGCCGGAGAGAACTGGGCACGGCCAGGCCAAGCGTCCTTCCCGAAGAGAGCAGACGTGAAGAGCCCAGAGAGGACGCTGATAAGAGGGAACAAGCCGAGGTCCCGAGGTCCTGGCTCTGGAGTTTCCGAGCTTTGGAATCTTGGGGTAACCTCAGGTTTTGTCATCTATAAAATGGGCACCCGCAAAACTCACATTACCAACCATTTTGAGGTTCAAACGAGATCATGTAAATAGTGTTTCGTGAGCCACAAAGCCCAGCAGACATGCCCGTGGCTGTTCTTATTACACTAAAAGTACTTTTCGTAATGATCTCACTTGATTCCCATAACCCCCCTGTGAGACGAGGACGACAAGTATTTATTATCCTGGGGAGTGGCATGGGCCGATGGAGGAAGCAGACTAGAGTCCGAGGACCTGGGTTCAAATCTCATTGCTAAAGCTTATGACTCGTGTGACTTTGGACATTTAAGCACCACGGACCTCAGTTTCCTCATCTGTAAAATGAGACAGTTGTACCACATGGTCTCTGAAGCCCCTCCCAGCTCTAGATCCATGATCCCTGCTCTCCTGAAGAGGAAACAGATTAAAATATTTAAATCTTAAAAAAAAAGGAGGAAACGGAGGCTGAGCAGACTTACATGACCTGCCCAGAGCTCCCGAGGTAGCGTGTCAGAGGTGAGACCGAGCCTCGGGCTGTGTCGAGGCACCCGTTACACCTGCTAAGGTAGGAGGGAAAGTCCTCCCGACACGGGCACCAGAACTGCCCTCCTGAAGCCACTCTCCCCCGGTTTCCTTTTCTCGGGTGATCTGGCTCTCTCGGGCCTGGGCCGCTGCTTTCCTTCCTCGTGTCACCCTCCTGGTCTCTGGGGTCCTGATGCCTCGGCCCAGCCAGCTCATCCTTTTCTAAACTGAGATCGTTACTTGGCCTAGAAAAGGGTTTCCAGTTCACTGAGCCCTTAACAGGTAGAACTCGCCATAGATTCCATTTATGGTCGGGGTCCAAAAGGTTCTGAGCCCCAGGATCTCTGGGTTGGATGGATCCTCCAAAGACCTCAAACAGGCCCAAACAGGTCCTGAGCAGAAGCCCATCTGCAGCATCCTGAGAAAGCCATCGTCTGCTCAGAGACCCTTGGGGGAGAGAGCCACCCCCTCCACCCATTGCCACATCCTTTTCGCAAAGGGTTTTGGGATGCCTGTTTTTTACAGCACAATCATTTCTAGAAATTGGATCCTAGACTTTGAATGGAAAGGAACCTCAGAGACCACCTAGTCTAACTCTCTCCTTTTATCGATGGGGAAACTGAGGCACAGAGAGGGGAAAGGCCACCTGCCTGCCTCCGATTTATAGGCTTTTCCTAGCACCAAGCTGAAATATGTCTCCCTAGAACTTCCCCCCCCCCCATCCTCCCACAAGATCCCTCTGGCCAGGTCACTGGGCACTGGACAGTGGAGACCAGCTCTCAGAAACAACTCGGCTTCTGTCCCTCGCACTCGACTCCCGTCTTCCATGGGAGAACCAGGTGCCCCAGACCCGGCTCCAACAGAAGCCCCACCCTGGTCTCCCCAACCCTCCCCAAGCCAAGCCCACCGAGAGAAGCCAAAGGCTGGCCTGACCTCAGATCTCTCGAAGCAGGTCACGGTCATGAGGATGTTGTCAAAGTCTGTGCAGCTCCACCTGAGGACGTACATGCCCTCCTCACTTCCTTCTTGTCTCAGCTTGTTGATGGCGTACTCGGTGCTGAAGGAAAGAAAAGGGGATCCAACGCTGAGCCGAGGCGGGCCATCGGGCCGCCGGACCCCCCGACCTCCCCCTGACACCGACCAGGGCTCCCCAGCCCTTCTCTTCTTCCCCGGTGCCTCTGGGTCGTCGTTTGCTCCTTAAACACTTTAGTTCAATGGATGCCTTTGTTTTTGATCACATCGATCTCAATCACACACACACACACACACACACACACACACACACACACACACACCTGCCTTCTCTTGGAACAGAGACATGAAAAGAAAAAGCCAGTTCATCAGAATGGACAGACACATGGAGCACCGCTCACAGCACATACAACAAGCTTCCCCCAATGGTCTTCAAAAGAAGGAAAAAAGGGAGCTTCCTCGTGTCTTCTGCGAGGTCCAGCGTGGCGGGTCCCATCCCCGTCAGAGTATTATTCTTGTTCATTTGAAACCAGGCAGCAGGAGGGACCTAGAAACGGAGGGCTTCGTCCATCGGGCAATGGCCGAAGCCATCGTGGTAAATGATGGTGACGGAGGACTTCAGAAAAAGCTGAACGGAGGCAGAGCGAAAGAAGCAGAACCAGGAGGAGGCGGACCCGGTGACAGCAGAACTGGGCGGTGATCGCCCCGGAACGCCTTGGCACTCCCAGCAAGACAACGAGCCGGTTCTGAAGCGTTTCAGACAAAGAAGGCTCCCTCCGTGCCTCGGGGAGGGAACTGCTGGCATTGGGGTGCAGATGGAAGCAGAGGGTTCCCCCTTTAGTTTATTCGGCTTTTATTGGGGAGGTTTTGTTTTAGCGGAGTGTCTTCTCACAGAGCCCAACATGGAAAGATGTTCTGAATGATCACACGTGTATGATCCAGATCAAGTTCTTTACCATCTCAGGGAGAAGCAACGGATGAGGAGGGAGGCAAAGCCTTCGGCTCTTATGATCTCAGAGAGGGTGCGCTGAAAATTGTTCTTTCATGTAGTTAGGAAAATAAAATATTAAAAAAGAAAAATAAATGGAAATCGGAAGTGAATGGAGTTGCTCAAACTCTCCCAGGCACAGTTGGGATTAGAACTCTAACCCTTGATTCCAACGTTAAATGACTTGCCCAAGGTCACACAAACAGTATGTGTCAGGGGTGAGACTTGAACCCAGGGTATCCTGATTCTAAAGTCAGTTTTTGATTTACTATATCACACTCCTTTACAAAAAATAACATGTGGAGGGAGGGAGGAAGAGAATGTGCCTGAAAGGTGGAAGACTTACCAAAGCCTGAAGGATCTTCCCTTGTAGCCCTACAAGGATGTGCTCCTATCAGCTCACAAAGGCAGGTGGTTAGATTTTCAGTGTGAGCATTTATACCTCAAAAATAGGCACACGTCACAAATGGGAGCTAGATTTATTGTTTGTTTTTTTAATGTCTAGCCTGGTGATTCCCAAAGTGGGCACCACCGCCCCCTGGTGGGTGCTGCAGCGATCCAGGGGAGCGGTGATGGCCACACTTTTTTGTATTACATTCTATTCTGAGTTCAATAAATAGTTTCCTAATTTCCAGGGGGCACTAAGTAATATTTTTTCTGGAAAGGGGGCGGGAGGCCAAAAAAGTCTGGGAACCCCCGGGCTAGACTTAAGGAAATGATGGGGAAAGGGTTAATAATATAGATTAAAAGGAAAAGCGTGTTGCGTGTATATATTTTTTGTTTCGTTGTTAAATATTTACCAGCATACCATTGCTCGTAAGACACAGATGATGTGAGCTGACGAGAGAAGTTTATCCTTGTTTAGTCATTTCAGTCGCGTCCAACGCTTTGTGACCTCATTTGGGATGTTCTTAACAAAGGTCATGGAGTGGTTTGACATTTGCTTCTTCAGCTCATTTGACAGATAAGGAAACTGAGGCAAACGGGATTCAGTGATTCCTCTGAGGTCAACTAGCTCCGAAGTGTCTGATGTCAGATTTGAACTCTGGAAGACGCGCCTTCCTGCTCTAGGTCGGGTGCTCTACCCACTGCCCCAGCTAGCAGCCCAAGAGAAGTTCAAACTCTTCTTTCTTTGCCAAGAAATCTCCAAATGGGGTCACGGAGAGTCAGACATTACTGAACAACAGCACCATTTCGGTTTAGTCTTTGCCTCAGTGGTTGCTTATCCCTCTCGTGGTCTTTACTTTTTCCATTTATAAAGGATCAATCAACTGAATCCCTAAATCTTGAAGCTCTGAATCTCAAAATGGATCCTTCTCGTGTTGCACTTAGAGATCCTGGTAGAAACATGGGAGTGGCCACCCGTGAGCCCTTCTTCCCATCTGGTGAGATTTTTGCTACTCCCTGCAGGATATCTGGAGGTGGTCCTATGGGGAGCCCAAAGGGGCTGGCCTGGTGCCGTGTGCCCACGGGAAAGCCAGTGGCCTTCTCGGTGCCCAGGTCTTCTTGTTGGTAAAATAAGCACAAATTAGATGAGGCGTGGGCTCCCTTCCAAATCTAAATTCCAATGTGCAAAACTACACCAATGCATCGTCAGCACAGAGGGAGTGGGAATAGAGAGAGTGCTGGACAAGGGAGTAAGGACGCCTGGGTTTAAATCCTGCCCGTCCCGTTTCCTGCCAATCATCACCCAGGCTTGAAACTTGGGTTCACCTGGACTCTTCACTACCAGTCAGCTGCCAAATCCTTTCTTGCCCTTGCTTTCCTTTCTTCACATGGCCGCCAGTCTAGATCAGGCCCTCATCGCCTATCTCTAGCAAGACACCCCATCTTTGTGCCTCTCCCCACTCCCAGCCATCCTTCCTCCATCCTTCCTCCGCCTGCCAAAGGGCAGACAAGGCTACTCCTCTGCTCAGTAAGCTCCTTCTTAATAGGCTTTTTAATAATGCCAGAAAGAACTATAAACCCTTCTGCTGGCCATTCAAAGCCCTTCGCAATGGCCCCTCATTTTCCACACCCGTGACACGGACTCAGCGGCCTCTGCAGGCTTTTCCAGCTCTGGTCTCTGGCCAGCGGAGCTTCACGTCACAGCCTGTGATGAAGAAACAAGTTCATATTCTCTACCCTTGGAGGGCGGCTGGCCGGAGGCTGTCCTCACCATGTTCCTCCAAGCTCAGCCGCGGGACCGAAGGCCGGGAGCTGGAGAGACGCGGCAGCCCATTGAGTCCAATTCCCTCATCTATAAACGAGGAAACGGACCTAAAAAGGAGTAAAGCGATGCAGCCACCAATGAACATTGGAGCCGGGTTCAAGACCGAGACGTCGCGACTCCCAAGTTCCACGTTCGGCCCCTGCACCAGGCGCCCACTTTACAGATCGGGAAAGGAAAGTCTAGAAGGAGCTCACAGAGCTGCTCACCTTCGCACAGCCTCGTACGTGTGGAGGCCAGACCTTGGACCCGAGGCCTTCGACTCCATGACTAGCGTTTATCCAACGCTGCCAGGGTGCCAGACACGGAACTGGATCCCTCAGTCTCACATAACAGAAGCAGAACTAACTCAACATGCTACCCTCATACATGCACACGTTAACCTACACACGTGTACACAAGCACACCTCTACATACACACAGGCACGCATCTCCCACTGCTAGAGAATCATCCAAGTCAAAATGGCCCGCAGGGCACATCCCCGGAGCCCCGGCTCCTTCTCTTCCCATTAAAGGCAGCTCAACAGGCAATTGGACCAACCAGATCGGACCGTGGCAGCCATTCTCGATGTTGTGCACGATCAGCGGAGGGGCGACGTCCGTGCAGAGGTAATGATGGGCGTCTGCCGTGAGCCGGAAGTACCCGTCCACCAGAGACACGAAGGACAGGGCTTCCTCGTGGGAAGACAGGCTCAGCTCCTGCAAGGAAACGAGAGAAGCAGAGATCCACCGGTCAGCTCTGCACATGGCAGCCCACGAAAAGCTTTCAGAGCTTCTTCCTGGGAGAAGAAATCAGAACTAGGTGGGAACGGGCTGAGGCACGTCTCGTCCCTGTCGGCCTGCCCGCGGCTGGAAGGCTCCCAAAGACACTTTTACTGAAGCCACAGCAAATGAGCCTCCCTTCCTCCATCCATCCATCCATCCATCCCTCCATCCATCCATCCATCCATCCATCCATCCCTCCCTCCATCCCTCCATCCCTCCATCTATCCATCCCTCCATCCCTCCCTCCATCCCTCCATCCATCCCTCCATCCATCCATCCCTCCATCCCTCCATCCATCTGGTGGATGGGTACTTCCGGCCCTGCAGCGTGGAGAGGAGGCTCAGAGAAATTGGGCTCCGTGTCTGAACAAGTCGGGCCTCTTGTGGCTTAAGCACCGGTTTTAGGCATTCACTCTATTGCTGCCAATAATATTAGTCCTACAGACGGCACTTTCACATCTCTCTGTGTGCCATTTGGTCCTCCCAAGAGGCTACTGAGGTGGTGGCTCTCGAGTCCATCTCACAGATGAGGAAATGGCCCTGAGGACCCCGGAATGAATGTGTAGCTCAGGCAGAACTGGCATCCAGGGCTCCCGAGCCCTGACCAGCTGGAGGCCAGAGGAGCTCACCTTTGCATGATACTTTGAGGTCTGCAAAAGGCTTCCCTTACAACAATGCTATGGAAAAAATTGTTCAGTCGTGTCTGATTCTTTGTGACACCACGGGGGGTTTTCCTGGCAAAGATACTGGAGCAGTTTGCCATTCCCTTCTCCAGCTCATTTTACCAAAGAGGAAACGGAGGCAGAGTGAAGTGACTTGCCCAAGGTCACACAGCCAGTAAGCGTCTGCGGCTAGATTTGAACTCAGGAAAATGAATCTTCCTGATTCCAGGTCCTACGCTCTATTCTCTGTGCCACCCGTAGATGAGGAAACTGAGGCAAGATTCTGAAAAGGGCTTCACCCCACTGCCCGAGGGCTCCGTGACACAAAAATGCTGCTCTAAGATGCTAAGAGGAACCCTTGCTCAGGGAGCCTTAAAGGTGGTGGAGGGAGTTTCCTCCTCTGAGATAGACGCTGCATCCCCCAACTAAATCCATCTCCAGGCTTCACCCCCTGGACCCCAAATACACATATTTCAGCATGTACACTCTGTCTCTCTGTCAAAACAGAAGCCCCTACAGAGCAGGGATTGCGCCACTCCTCGCACCTGTATCGCCATCCCGTGAAACAAGGCTGAATAAATCCTTGTTGGTTGACTGATGGACAGACACAGGTTTGGGACTCGCTGAAATCCTACAAACATCCCAGTGAGGCACGGACAGGAGGTGGCGCGGCCCTGGTCCGAGGGCAAAGGAGGGCGAGAGAGAGCAGAAGTGTTCCTTGGTGTGAAGCTGGCCTTGCCCTCTCAGAAAGCCTCGGGGCAAAGATTCTGCCTGAGAAAAAGGTCTGGCAGTGCCCTGGCTGGCTCTGTGGGCACAGCGACGTGCGGCCAACGGAGCTTTCCAACCAACCATTGAGTGCGTCTTTGCAAACACACGTGTGCCCGCTTGCTCCCAGTCTCTGGGAAAGAATGCTGATCGTTCTTTTCCTACCACACTTACTCTGGGGAGAAGGGCCGGAAGGCTAATCCTATGCATTGGATTATACTGGTTTATTCCTCCAAAGAGCTGCCGTAAAGACTGGGTTCATGAGAAAGCGATGAGCAGAGAAACAAAATGGTAGCCTGCTCAGCTGCCAAATGGCCATGCCTTGTTGGCCAATGGAACGGAATGGGTAGATGTGAGGAGTCCTGGGGGTGGACGTGCCAAAGCCTTAGCCTCCCACATCACATTCACGGCCTCTCAGAACTGGGAGAGATCTCAAAGCCCATCGAGTCCAACAGAGCCCCTCGACAGCATGCCTGATGAGTGGTCATCTGGCGTCCAGGGAGGGGGAACCCACCACCTCCGTTTGGGAACTTCTCCCTGACATCAAATCGAAATGTGTCCATTTGCTGTTTCTCCCCACTATTCCTGGTTCTTCCCTGGGGCCCAACAGAACAAATCAAATCCCATTTTCATGTGTCACCTGTAGAAATAACTGAGAATAAGCTAGCAGGCTCCCTGAATCTTCCGGCTTTGTTAGCTACCACTTGTGAGGACGTTGGACAAGCCACTTTAGGCCTCAGTCTTCTCCTCTGTAAAACGGGGGAATTGGACTGAATGGCCACAGAGGTCTTTTTCAGCTCTAAGTCTGCTTTTTAAATAAAATGAAGTTTTATTTTCAGGTCCAAATGTTCTTCCTCCCACCTCCTTCCCCGATCTATGAAAGCAAGAAAAAGACGACCAGCATGTAGAGTCACGCAAAACGTTCCTACACCGCCCGTGCGCTCTCCCTCGCGTCTCCCTCGGCCCCTGTCTGGAATGGAGGTGGGGAGATTGTCTCACCCCTGTCGAGGGTCCTCCGGAACTGGGGCTGATCACTGTGTGGACCAGAGTTCCAAAGTCTTTCTAAGGTGTTATTTTTTTTTTGAATTATATTTTATTTTCCAAGCCTCTGATCTTAGAAACTTCTCCCAGTTAAGGACAGGCTCATCTCTGTGGAGAGGACCTGGTTTGTCTGTTTTTCTGCTTCCCTCTGAAATCCTGCTGCCAGCCCAGTGCGGGGCATGCAGTAGGCGCTTCATAAATGTTTATTGACTGACTTTTCGCTTTTCCAAGTGAATTTTGTTATTATATTTTGTTCAATAAAATCCTGTTTTGGTCATTTCATTGGGGTGGCATGGAATGAGGAAGCGAGTTTAGAGCTGCCCTCGAGGTTCCTTCGGCTGGTTTCCATATGGCACGGGCTGAAAGGCCTTCTTTCCCCCTTGACGCTGACCTCTGCCCCACGCAATCAACCAAGAAGCATTTACTGAGGCCCCGCGAGCTGCCCAACATGGTGTAAAGAACAAGGGATGGGAAGACACAATCCAGGAAGTCTCTGCCCTTGGGGAGCTCCCACTGTATGTGGGGGAACCACGTGCAGCTATACATAGGGATAAACCCCCCAGATCTATGCAAGACACTAGTGAGCATGGCTTGGAATCCCCAGAATCCTCTTCTCTCTCCCCTTCCCTTCTCTTTCCTGATCTCTCCTCTGCCTCACGGTCTGTCCTTTTTTTTTTTAAATCTCAAGCAAATCCTGAGTTACAGGAAAGGGAAGGGACCCCCGAGGCCATTCAGATGGGGACGGAGGGGCCGAGAAACATAAATGCTTCATGAAGCCCCTCCTCTGTCCAAGACACAATCCCAGGCACTGGGAATAAAGGCAACAATCAGGCTTTTCCATCAAAAAGCTCAGAGAACCCAACAGAGAGACCGAAGTTAATACAAAGTCATAGGAAGGCATTTCAAGAGGGGGAAGCCCTGGCCATGAGGGGGATCACAAAAGGTCTTCTGTTGGAGGCGCTTCAATAGGATTCAAGGATGGCAAAAGGCACCAGAATGCAGAGGGCATTCCTGGCTGGAGGGACAGAGGTGGGAGATGGCATGCGAGACACACTAACAGAGGACAGAAAGGAACACAGATGAGTGAAGGGCAGCAATTTGAAATGAAAATAGAAAGGTAGGAGCAGCTAGGTGGCTCAGCAAAGAGAATGCCAGGCTTGGGGGGTGGGTCCCACATTCCTCTCTGGCCTCAAGTGCTTTCTAATTGTGTGACCCTGGACAAGTCACTTAACCCCAATGGCTTAGCCCTTACTGCTCTTCTGCCTTGGAATTGATGCTTAGTATCTATTAAGAAGAGAAAGGTTAAAAAGAAGGTATTGAACTAAATTTAATCTCCCCCATGTTGTTTTCCAAATTTCCCAGCAGTTTTTGTCAAATAGCAAATTTTTGTCCCAAAAGCTGGGATCTTTGTGTTTATCATACACTGTCTTGCTGAGATCATTTACCCCAAGTCTATTCCACTGATCCTCCCTTCTGTCTCTTAGCCAGTACCATATTGTTTTGGTGACTGCTGCTTTATAGTATAGTTTGATATCTGGTACTACTAGGCCCCCTTCCTTCACATTTTTTTTCATTATTTCCCTGTTTTAGATCAACATCTCACACCCTACACCAAGATAAATTCAGAATGGGTGAATGACTTGAATATAAAGAGGGAAACTATAAATAAGTTAAGTGAACACAGAATAGTATACTTGTCAGATCTCTGGGAAAGGAAAGAATTTAAAACTAAGCAAGAGTTAGAGAAAATTACAAAATGTAAAATAAATGATTTTGATTATATCAAACTAAAAAGGTTTTGTACAAACAAAAACAATGCAGCCAAAAACAGAAGGGAAAGAACAAACTGGGAAAAAATCTTTATAACAAAAAACTCTGACAGGGGTCTAATTACTCAAATATACCAGGAGTTAAATCAATTGTACAAAAAATCAAGTCATTCTCCAATCGATAAATGGGCAAGGGACATGAATAGGCAATTTTCAGATAAAAAAATCAAAACTATCAATAAGCACATGAGAAAGTGTTCTAAATCTCTAATAATTAGAGAAATGCAAATCAAATTCTGAGGTACCACCTCACACCTAGCAGATTGGTTAAACTGACAGCAGGGGAGAGTAATGAATGTTGGAGGGGATGTGGCAAAATTGGGACATTGATGCATTGCTGGTGGAGTTGTGAACTGATCCAACCATTCTGGGTGGCAATTTGGAACTATGCCCCAAAGCTCTAAAAGGCTGCCTGCCCTTTGATCCAGCCATACCACTGCTGGGTTTGTACCCCAAAGAGATCATAGGGAAAAAGACATGTATAAAAAATATTTATAGCCACACTCTTTGTGGTGGCAAAAAACTGTAAAAAGAGGGGATGCCCTTCAATTGGAGAGTGGCTGAACAAATTGTGGTATCTGCTGGTAATGGAATACTATTGTACTCAAAGGAATAATAAACTGGAGGAATTCCATGTGAACTGGAAAAACCTCTAGGAATTGATGCAGAGTGAAAGGAGTAGAACCAGGAGAACATTGTACATAGAAACTGATACACTGTGGTAAAAATCGAATGTAATGGGCTTCTGTACTAGCAGCAATGCAATGATCCAAGACAATTCTGAGGGATTTATGGAAAAGACGCTACCCACATTCAGAGGAAGAACTACAGGAGTGGAAACACAGAAGAAAAACAACTGCTTGAACACATGGGTTGATGCAGACACGATTTGGATGTAGACTCTTAATGACCACCCTAGAACAATTATCAATAATATGGAAACAGGTCTTGAATTGATGAAACAGGAAGAAACAAGTGGAAATTCGTGTCAGTTACTGGGGGGTGGGGGTGGAGGTAGAGAGAACAAGAACATGAATCATGTAACCATGGAAAAATTTTTTTTCTAAAAAATAAAAAGAAATCCAAAAAAAAGAAGAAGAAGAAAGAGGAGAAAGGCAGGGGGAAGGCAGAATGGGGAGAGTCTTCATGCCAGGTTGAGGACATTGTCCTCTAAAGGTACAAGCTCCTTCCCTCCCCCCATGAGCACTGCTGACAGCTTTGAGGACAGAGAGGAGGAAGAGCAAACTGGCTGACATACCATCTTCTTGTTATCCTGCTTGTTAATGCTGACCATAGATTCCTTGATGACAACATGAGTGATTTCAGGAAAGTAGGAGAAGTTGTTCCACTCCTCTTGGGTTTTGTTTTTCTCATCATCTTTCCTGTGCTTGCCATCCTGTTTCTTCCTCTTTAGTTTATTTTTCTCCTTCTCAACAGGAACCACCTAAAAGACAAATGAAGATCCCCTTCGATGAGGTGGGCCCTGCCTCCCCTTTGGGAAACCAAGAACCATCTCTAATAAAGCAAGGACTGCTCTGTGTCTGATGGGCTTTGGCTAAGCCTGGGGCAGGGAAGCCATCTGCTTGGTAGGACAGAACTGGGTCTTCAAAAGGCCAAATGAGGACCTCGGCAGAGGGTCAGAAGAATCTTTATTGCTGGATAGAACCTCTGAAATCTATCAACAGAGATGGATGACATCAACTCCAAATCCTTTATAAATATACATACATATATACATATAGCTCTGAGCACTGGAAGGAGCCCTAGAGAGACATCACTGGCTCCAACCAACCACCAATCCCTGACCATTTGATCATCCAGCCTTGACTTGAATATCTGAATAAGCTTTTTTGACTGTCATATCAAAATCTCCTTGTCTTTGTTTCTCTCTCTCTCTCTCTCTCTCTTCCCCCTACATACACACCCACACCCACACATGTGTGTGTGTGTGTGTGTGTACAGGTGTATATACATGTGCACACATCATATATAATATATAGAAGCTAGAAAAAGAGAGGAAGAGCTAGCTATTTATAGTGATACAATATACATTTCTCCAAAATGTTATATTTAATTATATATGTACATAATATTCAATTGGCTAGAGAGCTTGCAATATCACTCCCCCTGGATGTCCGAGCCCCACTTTTGACAATTAATAATTATGTGACTGTGACAGGTCACTTAGCATCTCTGAGAAGAAGCCAATCCACAAGGGTGAAGGGAATTTAGTCATTCAGGGGTTCTCTCTATCAATAACTACACAGGACCTGCCCCAGTCCATGCTCCAAGCCTTTCTCAATGGGTAAGACCTGCCACATGTTGTGCTCCATTAGCAAGGCTTTTGAGTTGCTTGATTGTCTTTTGAGCAAGGGCAATAGTACCTCTAAACCCATGAGAAGACATCAGAGGAGGACTCTGGTAGAGAACACATACCCACACCCACACCACCCATGCCACCATCATCCTCATCCTCATCACCATCACCATCATCATCATCACCATGACCATCACCATCATTACCATTATCATCACCACCTCCACACCATCATCCTCATCATCACCATCATCATCATCACCATCATCATCATCACCATCATCATCATTAACATTATCATCACCACCACCACCATCATCCTCATCACCACCATCATCATCCTCATCCTCATCCTCCTCATCCTCATCATCCTTCTCCTCCTCATCATCGAGGGAATTGTCAGTATCTGCCATCTTTTTTTCAATAAATGATAGGTTCAAGCTAAGCATGAACTTGGCCACGCTAAACAAAATCCGCAGATCTAGGCTATTCCATTCTGATCATGCATTCACACTCATACTTACAATTGGTTTTTGCCTCCACTGTATGCCAAGATTGCCGGTCACCATCACTTCGTAGCGTATGACGTCCCCGCAGTCTTTTGAGATGAACTTATTCATTTCATTTTCGGATGAAATCAGCAGGAGGGAAGTCTCAAAAATTTCGGCTCCATAATGTTTGGTGAGAGTCTCCAAGGTGGACAAGTATTTCACCTTCAGGTCATGGGGAGTTACGCTACTGTCACAAATGGTCTTGTTGTTAAATTCCTTAAGGAAATCCTTGAACACATTATTTATTCGCATTCTGGTTAAGAGATTCCTTTGTCTGATGGTCCTGTTCAGGGTTTCTGGAATATATCGCTTGTAACTACAAAAGGAAAATGGAAGAGGAACGAGAAAGAGAAAGAAAGTGGGGGGAAGAGGGAAAGAGAGGAAGAAACAGAAAAGAGAGATGGAGAGGAAGAGGGAGAGAAAGAGCAGAGGTAAGAAATGTGTCTTTAACCAATAGTTAGATGAGCAAAAATTATAACTAGATGGCCATCGTCCAGGAAGCTTGGAACATCATCTACAGTCTCACAGACAAGTCATTACATTCTGTTATTCGTTAAGCAATCTGATCTACATCCGTCTGCTCCTCCTCCTCCTCTGAGGGGGAGGAGGAGCAGGCTAATGGACATCAAACGGTGACCGGTGGGCAATCCATCCATAAGCTGAGCCGTGTCTTGGCCAACTCTTTCAAGTCTTGCCAAATGTCTTATCAGGGACTCCAGAGTCATAAAACCAACTGACCTGTGTGCCTTTGTTGCCTTTTGTTGACTACCCACACCTAATGTGCTAAGCAGCCGCCTTCTGGCGGTACTCAGCTGAGCTTCTGGGCTATGGAAAGGGCACAGAGAAAGTCCGAGGAGCCGAGTTTGAATCCTGCCTCTGCTAGGTCTCAACTTTCTAGTACTGCACACATCACTGAAACTGTTTACCAATTCTTCTTTGGTCCTCTGTTTCCTCATCTGTAAAATGAGGGGGTCAGACTAGATGATTTCTAAGCTTCCTTCCTTCTTTAAAACTAGACTCCTAATATGTTTTCTAAAGGCTCATTATTAACTCACTGAGAAGCAATGCGATGCAATGAGATAGAGAGACCAAAATTTGGAATCAAGAAGGCCTGTGTTCAAGTCCCATTTCTGACACATATAGTCCGTGTGATCCTGGACAAGTCACTTGACTTCCATCTGTCTCAGTTTCCTCATCCATAAAATGGGGAGGATAATAGCACTAACCTCTAGGGTTGTTGTGAGGATCAAATTACTTAATATTTGTAAAGTGCTTTGCAAACCTTAAAGTGCTAGATAAATGCTATTATTATGACAAAATGTCACAGCAAAGCTAGAAGCTAAAAGATGGGCTCCTCATCTCTCTAACAGATATAGCTTTAGAATCATAGGTTTAATGTAGCTTCCAAATCATAGAAGAAACCATCTTTTTAAGCTTAAGGTTTGTAAAACATTTTATATGTATGATCTCATTCACTCCTTCCAGATAGGAAGATGCTATTATTATCCCCATTTTACAGATGAGAAAACTGAGGCTGACTTGCCCAGTGCCACACTGCTACTAAAATTCTGAATCAGAATTTGAACTCAGGTCTTCCTGACTCCAAGCCTGGTGCTCCATCCACAACATCACTTGGCTGCCTTATAAGTTAGTGACTTGCCTAGGGTCACACAATCAATATGGCAAAGCCAAGATCTGAGTGCTCGTCTTCCTGGTTCCCTGTTGAGCACCCTAGTCATTTCCCGATGTCATCTTCATGTGATGTCGACTTTCCCAAGAAGGTTATCAGTCTGGTCAAAGGCTACATTCACCCCTCAAAGGGGGTGCTTCAGGAGTCCATTCAAGAGTGGAAGATCCATTGTGGGTTCACTCCTCTCTTTGTACCTCTGATGTGTGGCCTTTATACCTGAGAGTCGTCTAATAAATGTTTGTTGAATGACCAAATAATGGTATTTTTGCTCTGTCTTCTGTCCTGATCAGAAATTTTGGAAATCACGTCCTCTTTCCCAGCAATGGTGACAATCGTTTTTTGGTCCACTCAGCACTCCCAGAGTGGGGCAGGAATGAAGTCTCTTTTCTCTTTTTTTTGATGCCAAAACTAAATAAAGGAACCGGGGGGAGGGCTCAAGTGACCTACAGTCTGGGGGTGGGATGGACCCAACAAGCTGTCAAGGATTGAGTAAGTGCCTTTCCTCAAACCCAGATCAGGGGCAGCTGGAGACGGGGAGGAGACGTGTTTGGTGCCAGGAAAGTCCTCATGATCACAATACAGCGATTCTCAGCAGGGCCCAATGAATGGAGTCACCGCTTGGAAGGGGAAAGATCTGGAATAGGGAAGTACTTGGGTTGCCGGTGACGACAAACCAGGAACTAAGAGTCTCCAGGCTTTAGTCTCCTCCTCGGTAATAGGAGAGGGGTCAGCGAGGTCAACCTTTAGAGCCTCCAGCTCGCCAACACGTCCATCCTTTGTTCTGGGGATGTTAGGACACAGCTAGGCTAACCATCTGACAACCTGCCAAGGGATGACGTCAATACACCGACAACGCACAAGCTCCTGCCATCTGCCAGGCTTAAATCCCATCCAGAGCAAGTCTTGCCCTGGTTCTTCCATGGATCCTCCATAAAGATCTGCCTCGATCTCTTTTCACATTATATGCCTGGGTTCCAGTATGGCCCGAGACATTTCCTAGCTGGATGACCCTGGGCAAGTCACTTAAGCCCACCCGACTGCCAAGCCCTTACTCCTCTTCTGCCTTGGAACCAACACTTAATATTAATTCTAAGACAGAAGGTAAAAGGTTTTTCAAAAAGAGTCAATTGAGGGGCAGCTGGGGGGCTCAGCGGATAGAGAGCCATGCCTGGAGATGGGAGGTTCTGGGTTCAAATCTGGCCTCAGACACTTCCACACTGTGTGACCCTAGATAAGTCATTTAAGCCCACTTCCCTAGCCCTTACCCTTCTCTTCTGTCTTGGAACCAATACTCAGGATCGATTCTAAGACAGAAGGTAACTGTTGAAAGAAAAAAAAAACACTCCTGGAACACACGCCATCACATGTAATATTAACATGCTAAGAAGGTCTCCTGAGAGACAGGCTCAGCCTCACCTGACGTCCTTGGGCAGGTCCGGGAGTTGTATGCTCTTCATCATGGCGTAGTGCGAGATGGCCAGCACCGCCATCCCCAGACACTCGTTCTCGATCTCGTGCACTTCCTGATCCGTCTTTGGGTCTCGGACAGGAGCCAAGCATTTGACCAAATCATATTGTCCCTTCAGGGAGAGAAAAGGTTCTGTTAAGTAGGAAGTGCATCCATCATCTCATTCAAGGCTCACAACAGGCCTGTGAGGGAGACGCTGTTGTTTTCATCTTACAGAGGCTGAGCCTTTTGCCCAGGGTCACACAGCTAACTGAGAAGCTTAGGATTCGAACTGTGGTCTTCCTGATTCCTGATCTTGCCCTCTTGGCACGGCATCGCCCAACACTAAGATCATGTGCAAACTCTGGTTGCCATTTCAAACCCTTTCCAGACTGGACCCAGCCATCTTCACCTACATGGCTTCCCTTCATGCACTCTGGCCAAGACGGCCCATTGGCTACTCCAGGACACAATTCTATCTCTAATCTCTTCCCTTTGAAAAGGGAAATTAAGGAACTTGCCTGGCATCCCAGTTTGTACACACCTGAAGAAGAACGTGAACCAGGGCTTCCTGACTCCAAGTCTGATGCCCTCCCTACTGCACCATATTTGCTCTCTCTGTGTCTCTCTCCCTCTCCATCTCTCTGTCTCTCCCTCCCTCTCTCCCTTTCTGTCTCTCTCTCTCTCTCTGTGTCTCTCTGTCTGTCTGCCTCTGTCTCTCCTCTCTCTGTTTCTCTCCCCTGTCTGTCTGCCTCTCTCTCTGTCTCTCTTCCTTTCTGTCTCTCTCTATCTCTCTGTCTGTCTGCCTCTGTCTCTCTCCTCTGTCTGTCTGTCTGTCTGTCTCTGCTCAGTCCCCCTCACTCTGCCCACCATGGAGCAGGCACCAAAGACAGCCCTGCTGGCAGACTCATCAGGTCCCCTTGTCAGCCTGACAGCCAAGGAAGGCCCTGAGGAGTCCGACCCCTTCTTACCTCCACAAGCGCATCTTGGGCAATTCCCTTCCATCTAGTCTCGGCTGGACTACATGCTGTGACTTAAACATAACCCACACGGCCCCACCTCAGGGCCTTTGTCCACGGCATTCCCATGAATACCTTCCCTTTGTATCCTGACTCTCGCCTCACTTAAACGCCATTCCCTCTACGTAATGCAGGGGAGAGAACGCTTGACTTAGACTCAGAAGCTCTGTATTTGAATCCTGGCTCTGCCTCTTCCTAGGTGGATGACCCTGGATAGATCATTTAAACTCTCTCTGCCTCAGTTTGCCCACCTACAAAATGGTAAGAATGAGCTAGATGGTATAGAGGTGGCTCAAGGATGGAGCCCTAGGCCTGGAGCTAGGAAGACTTGAGTTCAAATCCAGTCTCAGGCATGCATCCGCTGTGTGACCATGAGCAAGTCACTTACCTATTTGCCTGGGAAGAGCTAGATGGCTCAGTGGATAGAGTGTTGGCCCCAGAGCCAGGAAGTCCTGAATTCAAATCTAGCCTCTGATACTAACCAGCTGAGTGATCCTGGGCAAGTCACTTATCCTCTTCCTCTCCTTAACTGTAAACTAGGAATCATATCGCTCTATCTCAGGGCATTCTTGTGGCTGTAGAGGTGGGAGGGCAGGGAGGAATGGCCAAGAAAGGCTCTTTGGGCTCCGAGCTGAGCCTTGGAAGATGTTGGGGATCCAAGGAGGGAGAGCCAAGGAAGCGCTTCCGAAGGGCTGCAGCCGGAGCCATCGATGGCCTCCTGGGTCTCCCCCTGACCGGCCCAGGACTCCGCACAGAGCAGACACTTAATAAAAATTGGTGCGACCGTCTGGTGGAAGGCAGGACGCCAATGAGTGCCGACAGCCCCGCTGACGCCTGGAAGTCTGCCGCCCACAAGCCCCTTCTCTCTCCAGGGGCCCAGCAGGGGCTTCCTCACACTCTGATAATCACGTCCCGACAATCACTTTTTAAAAAAATCTAAAGCAACTTCTTGGTTTTCTTTGGCAGAAAAAGGTCAGCCACCATTTCCTCGAGCAACCCCAGCCCCCGGGGCCCCACAACTGTTATCTAGGGGCAGCCGGGGGGACTCGAGGGATAGAGAGCCAGCCTAGAGAAAGGAGGTCCTGCTTCACATCTGTCCTCACCTACTTTCTGGCTGTGTGACCTTGGGCAAGTCCCTTAACCCCCTGCCTAGCCCGTACCACTCTTCTGCCTTGGAACCAATATTGAGTATTGATTCCAAGATAAAAGGGAAGGGTTAACCCCCCAAACCTTCACCTGCCACTTCTGCCTAAAATCTACCGGCCACTTCACTCATTGAAGGGCTGCTTAAATGGGCCTCTAATTTGGAGATCAGCTGAGTGACCCTGGACAAGTCCTCATCCTGCTTGCCTCAGTTTCTTCATCTGTAAAATGAGCCACGGAAGAAAACGGCCAACCACTCCAGTATCTTAGCTGTGTGACCCTGCGCAAGTCACCTCACCCTATTTGCCTCAGTTTCCTCGTCTGTAAAATAAGCCCTCCAGTAGCTTTGCCAAGAAAACCCCCAACGGAGTCCCACAGCATCAAACAAGACTGGTAGGGATGCGGCCCCTTCCAGCTCCCGATCTGGGATCCTCTGAAACACGGTTCAGTGCTCGGTGGCTGGTTTCCATTTCTGAATGGAAATGGAAGGGTCTGCTGGGAGCGGCCGATCGGGGTGTTCTCTGAGGGGCCCTTCCCGCCTCTGGTTCCCGCATCATCTCCCCCCACCCCACCCCCAAGGGGATGCTGCTGCTCCTCGAACCCAGGCCCCAGGCAGACGGGCTCGGCAAGAAGAACGGGAGGATGCGCCAGCTGATGCAGGTATTCCCAGCTCCTCAGCAGAACAGAAAAGGAGGCCGAGCAGAAGCTCTACATCGCCCTCCCGCTCGCTCCTACATGACGGAGCTCCCTGGAGACGACCCGCTCCTGCCACTTCTGTCTCGCCCTCCCACAGCCCCGGGTGGCCTCCCAGAGGCTCCCGCTTGAGAGGCCCCTGCCTGAGAGGCTCCCACCTGAGCAAACAGGTACTCCAGCGAGAAGGCGTCGAGCAGGGGCGTCCCGTCCAGGACGCGCCTCCTCTCGTAGCCGTTTTTCTGCTTCTTCGGGGAGTGTCTCCACACTGACTGCTCGTTCTCGTTGGTGCCGTGCCAGTTGGTGAAGTAGAACCTGGAAAGGAAGAAAAGAGCCCGTAATCACTGCGCCGGACTCCGGCTCCAGGACGAAGCTCTCACGAGAGCGAGAACCTGGGAGCCCTCGTGGGGTCTTCGAGGCAGCCTCTGTCGGTTAGGGGTGACACTCACTCACAGCAGTCAAGGCTGACTCTTTGGGGCCCTGTTTGGGGTTTTCTTGGCAGAGACACTGGAAGGGTCTGCTATGTGCTTCTCCAGCTCCTTTTCCAGTTACATTATACAGGGAGACAAACAGAGTCAAGTGACTCGACCAGGGTCACACAGCTAGTAAGTGTTGAAAGTCCAGACTCCAGGGCTGGCACTCTGTCCACTGCACTATCTAGCTAGCTGCCCGAAATGTAAAGCCAGAAAGGACACGGGAGGTGATCTAGTCCAGACCCATCATTTTTCAGAGGAGAAACAGCCCCAGAGAGGTCAGGTTAGTTGTCCAAGAATTCCTGAGAATTAACAAGTGAAAGCCGGGATTGGAACCCAGGTCCTGCGCTTCTTTCCCACTGTACCCCACCGCTCCCTTGGAAGGATGAGCCAAGGGACGGGGACAAAAGAGGCCGAGCAGAAGAAATCTCATTGTTTCATGGGCTATTTTTTTCCACGTCTGTGTTCTGTCCACCCAGTTTCACCAAGCGCACTGTTTAAACGTCTCTGAGACCCCGAGCACAGACCACGCCACACTCTAGTTCTCTGGTCTGCAGTCCAGCTCAGTCTCCACTCTTCAGGCTTCCTTGACCCTCACGTCCAAGCTGTGACCAAGGCTGGTCAATAAACATCTGCAGCAGCCCCCGCCTTAGTGCAGACCTCCATCACCTCCCACCTGCCTCCAGCTCCAGCCCCCACCTGGCCTCCCCACCTCGCACCTCTTGTCGTGCCCATCCACTCGGCTCATAAAAGGACTTTCCTTCCAAAGAGAACTGACCTGTTACTCCCCTGCTCAATAAGCTTCCATGGCTCCCTATGGCCTCCAAGAATAAATAAGAGAACTTTGTGGCACTGAAATCCCTCCTCCCATGGCCCTGACTTAGCTGTCCAGTGAAGTTATGCACCCTTGGTTTCCTTTTGTGATCTCTTCAGGCCAGCCAAACTGCCCTTCCTGCTCTTTCTCCCACCTGAAATCTCCCCTCTGGGCCTTTGCCTGAGAGGTGCCTCCTCACCCTCTCCTCTTGGAATACTTCCTTTCAGTGTTCAGCTCCGATTTCTTGAGCCACCCAGCCCCCACTAAAAATGATGCTGTAGATTATAGAGGCGAGGGTGTGTTTTTATATATACAAATAGGCAAAGCCTCCTATGCTTGCCTCATTCGCACCCAGAGCCCGGCCCATGCCGAGCCCTTAATGAAGGCTGTGTGTGTCTGGGGATGGCAGGTGGGGGAACAGGGAGACAAGACAGCAGGGAAATTGTTTTTAAACGATTCAGAGACGTGACGTGGCTCCTGACCTCAAGAAACGTGTTTCCCTACTGCAGCAGGAAAGGAGGCTGCTATGGGCCCGGCTTCCAGGAGGTGCTAAGAGGAGTGTTTCCGCAGGGGCTCAGCCAAGCCCACATCCTTGTGAGAAGGGATTCCAGCACCGCGGCCAGGTGCCAAAGCGAGCCTCCTCCTCGTCTCTCCCCTCCGTCCCTTTGTCTCCACCCCCACAGCGGGGCCCCCCAGGCTCAGACAGCCCCCCACCCCCACCCCCGTTGTCAGTGGACCCAGAAACGTCCGCGGTCACTCCTCTGCCGAGGTGCCCCTGAGTGCGGGCCCTCCCCAACTCCTGGCCCTTTGTGTGCCCGCCTCGGCCCAGTCCTGGG
>NC_058133.1:12871782-12888732 GCF_016433145.1 Gracilinanus agilis | reverse complement strand
AGATAGATAGACAGACAGATAGATAGACAGACAGACAGACAGACAGATAGATAGAAAGATAGATAGACAGATAGCTAGACAGATAGACAAAGAGAAAGATAGATAGATAGATAGATAGATAGATAGATAGATAGATAGATAGACAGACAGATAGATAGACAGACAGACAGACAGACAGATAGATAGAAAGATAGATAGACAGATAGCTAGACAGATAGACAAAGAGAAAGATAGATAGATAGATAGATAGATAGATAGATAGATAGATAGATAGACAGACAGACAGACAGACAGACAGGCAGACAGACAGACAGACAGACAGACAGACAGACAGACAGATAGATAGATAGATAGATAGATAGATAGATAGATAGAAAGATAGATAGACAGATAGACAGACAGATAGATAGATAGAAAGATAGATAGACAGATAGATAGACAGATAGACAGATAGAAAGATAGATAGACAGATAGATAGACAGATAGACAGATAGACAAAGAGAAAGATAGATAGATAGATAGATAGATAGATAGATAGACAGACAGACAGACAGACAGACAGATAGATAGATAGATAGATAGATAGATAGACAGATAGATAGACAGATAGACAAAGAGAAAGATAGATAGATAGATAGATAGATAGATAGATAGATAGATAGATAGATAGACAGACAGATGGCTAGATAGATGGAGATACAGACAGACGGACAGACGGATGGATGGATGGAAGGAGACAGAGAGACATAGATGGATACATAGATAGGTAAATAGATAGGTTGGTAGACAGAAAGACATGAACATGGCAGGGGAATAGTCTCAGTTGTAGATTTAGAATGAGTATGACATGGACATGGTAAGTGGATAATGATGATAATTATTATTGCAGCGCTCTGAGATCTATAAAGCACTTAACAAATATTGTCTCCTTTTGATTATCACAAAAGCTCTGGGAGGGAGGTGCTGTTATTATTCCCATTTTACAGATAAGGAAACAAGGCAAACAGGTGAGGTGACTTGGCCAGGATTACCCAGCTAGTCGGTGTTGTGAGGCTGGATTTGAACTCAGCTCTGCCAGACTCCAGACCCAATGCTCTGTCCACTGAACTGCCTTAGGGATGGGGTGTCCTCTCCCAGTTTGCAGCTGGCTTGGGTTGTGGCTGGTTTCAGAATACTCACAGCACTCCTGTGCAGCCTTGATGCAGAGTTCTTCCACGGTGTACTCGCCACTGAGCAGGTGGAGGGGCTTCCTATCGGACAGGTAGAACACCACCTCCAGCCCTGGCACCAAGGCGTCCAGATTCACCTCGTTCTTCTTGTAGCTCCTCATTTTTGCACAGAACGCCATGGCATTGCAGTCCTCTTTGAAATTTAGATACTGTTTGGGAAGAGAAGTGGAAATTAGGGAAAGCTTAAACACGCTCCTGGAGCTCCAAAAGGGACCCCTGGAGCAAGTCTAGGGTCCCCTCTCCACCTCCCAAAGAAGAGGGAAGCCAGGAAAGCTTACCCCTGAATCCCATCCAATTCCATTTCAAAAGCATCTGCTAAGCTTCCATTCTGATCTTCCACCCTAAATGCTGAATCCTCTGGTCTCAGGACCCGCCTCGAGCTTGGGGCCCAGCTTCCCCTTGATTTAGCTGCCTTTTGAGGCTCCTTTTTTGCTTCCAGATGGAGTCCCCCAAGAACCAGCTAAAGCACGCTGGAGAGAGACCCCAGACCAACACACTCAAGTCATGGGGCTTCTCTTGACTGCTCAGATTCCTTTTTGCTGAGACTGTTGAAAAAGGTCCAATAATGCCTTCAGAGAAGGTCCCCGAGAGGGTAAGGTGGGCATGAGGGCAATTTTCCACCTCAAAAAACCAACTAAATAAGAAAAGGCACTTGGGCAGGGTCTTCCCTAGCCTTCCCACCAGGCTGCAGAGCTTTCTTTCTCTGGAAATTACTTGGCAACACATCCCCCCATTTCTTTGTTTGTTTTGTTTCCCCAAACTTGTGACTCCCACCATGGTGGCATCTCCTGCTGAGGCTGCCTTGATGATACAAATCAGCGGGCACCGACTGGGCACCTTGTACTCTTACAGAGTTTCTTAAAGCACAGAGCTACCGTGACTCATGCAAGGTCTCGCAGCTAGTGCAGGTCAGAGACAGGACTTGAACATTCCGACTCTCAGACGGACGCTCTCTACCGCACCACTGTGACTCAAAGAAATGCAGCTAATCAGTTTTATAACTGAGGAAACTGAGTCTTGGAGAAATTAAGTGCTCTGCTCAGGGCAATGTGGCTGGTCTGTGTTTGAGGCAGGACTAGACTCCAGGGGTCTCGAACCCCAAGACCAGCTCTATCCATTGTTGCTGTTCAGTCATTTTTCAATCATGCCCAGTCCTCTGTGACCCCATTTGGGGTTTTCTTGGCAGAGATACTAGAGTTCTCCAGTTCATTTTACAGATAATGAAACTAAAGTAAACAGAAGGTTTGCCCAAGGTCACACAACTTGTTAAGTAAGCATCTGTGGCCACATTCAAACTTGGATCTTCCTAATTCCAGGTCCAATGCTGGTTGATGTGAGGCTCAAATAAGATGACATCTGAAAAGTGCTCTGTAAACCTTAAGATGCTATACTATGATTATTATCATCCTCCTCCTTCAGATAACAATAAGCAAATGAACATACCTGCATTTATTCGGCTGTCTGCTGCCTCGTCCTCAAGCAGCTGAATGAACTGTCTTCACCTTCTCTGAGTCACTTCACAAGCTGATCTGAGCAGGGAAAAAAAGGAAAGAAAGAAATGAGCCCAAGAGTACATCCCTTCGAGACAAGAACACAAGACATCTCAACCCGCACTAATAAAGAACAACCAGCAAAGGAGCATCTGAGCAGGAAGGAAAAAACTTATATTAAAAAGCCACCATGGTCTTTGAGGGACCAAGAAGGTATTGTTGTAGAGACTTCACAGCAAATATTGTCTTGTTTGGTCTTAGAAATGGAGCCGGGGCTTTTGCTTCCTGGAAGCAAGAACTCTGACCAGTGTAGGAGCAAAACCCACCACCATTTGGTTAATAACATTTCTGGTTAATAACTGTAAAACAACTCCCCAAAAGACTTCTGTCCACTTTCTTAGGAATTCTCCCATCTCCACTCAGTTCTGACCCTAGTTAACAGTTAAGTAAAATACCTTTATCAGCTCTCCTACTCTAGGGATAGGAACCAATTGATAGACCCATCAGTAAGCATGTATGAAGTGCCTACTATGTGCCAGGCACTGGGTATCCAAAAAGAAGTAAAATATCACCCCTGCCCTCAAAGAGTTTATAATTTAATGGAAGGAAAGAAGGAAAGGGAAGCTGGATCTGCGGAGTAGAGAATAAAAATTCACTGCTCCAGAAATTCCAAGTCAAAATCAGACTGACCAAGGGAGATTTAGAGATTCAGATGCAAGGAAATGTCAAGTAGTTCAGCAAGATTCCATTCTATAGACTTATTAAGAATCCACTCCATCAGTTCTTAAGGATTTACAACAGGGAATACTATCCACCTCCAGAGAAAGAACTATTGAAGTCTAATGCAGATCAAAGCATATTATCTTCCATATCAGTTTATTTACAGTTTTTATTTGGGGGTTTGATTTTATATGAGAATCCATGTATGGTCCAGATCAAAATATTTACTATTTCTGAGTGGGGTAAGGGAAGGGAGAGAGGGAGACAGTGTGGATCTTATCATTTTGTAAAACAACATATATTGAAAATAATTATTACATGTAATTGAGAAAATAAAATATCTTTGAAGTTTTTTAAAAGTGTCCATTCCATGAAGGGGACTGTGCTTAGGACAAGGGGAAAAAATGGCATAATCCCTGCCCTCCAGAAATATACAGCCTTAGAGTAGATAATTAGAGCCCTGCACAAGTAGCTTTTATCCAAAGTGCATGGGATAACATACAGAGGAGATTCAAACCAAGTTGCATAAGAAAAAATGAGAATACTTTTAGCAGTGGCAAAAAAAAGCCATCTGGAAAGAAAGTGGGTGCTTATTGATAGGGGTAATCACAGTGCCAACAGTAAGCCTAATACAGAGAAGCCCGGGACGGTACAAACTGATGAATAGCCAAGAAGAACCAGGATAACAATATTACATAATGATTACAAAATTCAAATAGGGAATGGAATAATATTTATTAAGCACCTACTATATACCAGGCACTGTGCTTAGCACTTTACAATTATTATCTCATTTTATCCTTATAACAACCCTTATCTCCATTTTACAATTGAGGCAACTGAGGTAAACAGAGAAGTACCTTGATTAGGGTTGTACAGCTAATGTCTGAGACCAAATTTGAACTCAAGACTTCCCAACTCCAAGAATGGTGCTCTCCTCACTGAAAGAACTGTGATTTCAGCAACATGGGGAGGTTCTGCTGTAAAGACTTCTTCCTCATAGGTCATTTGTAACTGTTTAAGACAGTGGAGACATCACATACTTGGAGTCAAGAAAACCTAGATTCAAATCTTACCTTGGACACTCAGCTGTGGCACCATGGGCAAATCATTTCCATGATCTACAAAATGACAAGGTTGGACGAGATGGCCGCTGTGGTCCTTCCTAGATCTCAATTTATGATTTAGGAAGGTGCCAAGACAATGACTTGCCCAAAGTCATATAACTAGTCTATCAGAGATTGTTTTGAACCCAGTCCTTCCTGTCTGAGACAGACCTAAATAACTGGAAAAGATATTAATTGCTCAAAAGTAGGATGAATCAATGATATAAAATGACAATCTTGCCTAAATTAGTTGACTTACTCAACCGAATACCAAACTACCCAAATATTATTTCATAGAACTATAAAAATAATAATAATAATAATATTCACATGGAAGCAAAAAAGGTCAAGAATCTCGTGGATTATCATGAAGAATAGGAATGAAGGGAATTTAGCAGCAAGTCTCCAGTTATGCTCCAATTATACTATATTTCTTGAAATAATTCTGTACTGGCTAACAAATAGAAAGATAAGATCAATCTGTGCAATAAATTAGGGACACAACTTATAGAAGCAGATATATCTAATAATCTAATATTCAATAAACAGAAACACTCCATATAGAAGAATATGGAGTCACTGTCTGAAAAAAAATTGCTAGGAATAGCTGAGAGTTGTATAGAAGAAATTAGATTTAGATCAAAACTACATGTTTTACACTAAGATAAGTTCCACTGGTATGCATGGCCTAAATATTAAAAGGTCACATCATAAACAAAATTACAAAAATACCCACCACATCTATCAATAAAAGAGAAGTTTGTGACCAAAAAACAAGATACTGAGATTTCTAGAAGAAAGAACAGATCATCTTGGTTACATAAAATTTAAAATTTTCACCAACTCAATAAAACCAAGACCAAAAGGGGGAAAATGAACTGGAGGGAAAGTCTTTCTAGCAAATTTCTCTGATTGAAGCTCATAAGAAAAAGGGTCATTCCCCAATGGATAAATGGCCTAAAGATGTGAATGGGTAGTTCTCAAGGGAGGAAACTCAGGTTATCTATAGATAATCACGTGAAAGCAACAGTCTTAATGACTACTAATTAGAGAAATATAACTGAAGGCAATTCTGAAATCCCACCTGACTCCCATCAAATTGGCAAAGATGACCAAAAAAGGGAAACAGTCAGTGTTGGAGAGCCTGAGAGAAGATGGGCATGTTGATGTCTGGCCAGGGGAATGGAGACCACCATAGTGGAAGGCCATTTGGAATTATACACAAAAGGTTATTAAATGGTACATCTACCCAGCAACACCTGTAGCTAGACCTATGCTCCAAAGAGATCAAAGAAATCAGAAAAGGTCCTATATACACAGAAACAGTGATAGCCGCTCTTTTTATGGTGGTCAAATACCACCAACTAAAGGGATGGCCATCCATTGAGGAATGATCAAATGAGTGTGGGACGTGAATGGGATGGTACCTTAGTGTGCTGGAAGAAACAAGGGAATGGATTTTAAAGACCTGAAAAGACTTTTATGAATCTATGCAAAGTGAAGTGAGCAAAACCAGGCGAATAATGTATACTAAACCTCTACAGCAGTGATGACGAACCTTTTAGAGACCGAGTGCCCAAAGGGCATGTGAGTCGCCCTCTTACCCCAGACAGGGGAGGGAGGAAGCGTTGTTCCCCCTGGGCTGCTGGGTAGAGGAGAGGTTGACGTGAAAAAATGTCCTCCGGCGCAGTGGAGAGGGGAAAGGAGCAGCCATAGGTTTGCCAACACAGATCTATAGTATAAGAACAATTTATGAGGCAGGTGCTAAAGTTACTGGAACCATTGCCATTGTATTTATATTTCATGTAGAATATTTTTATGCCATATATTATATTTCATATATAATATGTGTCATATATTATGTTTGCATATAATATATGACATATATTCATTTATGTGTATGTGGTATGTTTATTTATATTTAAATATATATTTAAAAATTTATACTTGATTAAATATATTTATGTATTTAAATATATAGTTTTTATTTTTTATTTTGAGTTCCAAATTCTCTTTCCTCCTTCTGTGCCTCCCTCGCCTATGGAAAAGGCAAGAAATCCGATACTCATTCTACCTGTGAAGTCAAGGAAGACCTATTTCCACATCAGCTATGAAGAATGGGCAATTTGGAGGACTTCTACAGACCTATCAAGAATGAAAGGAGCCGAGCCCGAAGAACAGCTTCGCCAGGAACGATACTATGAAGACACACAAGTCTGAAAGCTGTAAGAAGCAGGACGGTCCCGGATTTCGGGGGACCGACGAGGACGAGGACGAGGAAACGGGCTGCCCTGACAGAGATGATGGCTTTGGTGGGCGGCAGGAAACCTCCATATTTTCCTGTTCAACCAACGAGGCCATTTCCCTGCTTTGCTGAACCTATTTGTTAGGAAGAATGCGGTGAGTGGGCTGAGGAGGAGCGAACACGGATTTCAGTTCATTTTAAAAAAACAATTTAAAAGATGGAAGGGGGAGCCCCAGACAGGAGCGTGGCGCGAGCTTTCAGGTGAGGTCGCTGAAGCATTGGTCGTGCTCCAGAGTTCGGCTCGGTGCCAAGGGACCCCGCAGAGAGGGGGGCAATCGGTGTCTATAAGGTGAAAACAAAACACGCCCTTAAAACGTTTTTAAAGGAAAAGAAATAGTAGCTGATGTTTCAGAGACATTCAAGGCGGGGAGAGATCCCTTTCGGGAAATGTTAGAAGCTGGCCAAGGGGGGCTAATTCCCACCCTCTGGACCATCTCAGCCTGAGGAAATGGCCGCAGCATTCATCGGGAGAGAACCCGGGGGTTTGTTTACCCTAAATGCCAGGGCAGCTGGAAGAACTATAGAGAGGTGACTTCGGGGGTCCCTCGGGAAATCACCCCAATTCCAGCAATGGGCTGAAGGTCAGATGGGAGGGTTCCACGTCATAGGCTTAGCCAGGTAACACCACTGAGCAGATGCTGCTGTGTACACAGCACTCTCTCAAGCACCTGCAGGGGAAGGGCAAGAGAGTTCCCCAAAGAAGCAGAACTGAGGACTGAACTGAGTGGATCCCGAGGTTCCTTCTCTGTCTCCGAGGCCTTAGAAGGATGAGGGGGCAGCCGGGTGGTTCAGTGCATTGAGAGCCAGGCCTAGAGATGGGAGGTTCTAAGTTCACAAATGGCCTGAGACACTTCCTAACTGTGTGATCTTCACTGTCTAGCCCTTCCCGCTCTTCTGTCTTGGAAGCAATGCAGTATTGACTCTTAGATGGAAGGTAAGAGTGTAAAAAAAGAAGAAAGAAAAGCACAAGGTGGACGAGGCCCAAAACCCAAAGACCTTTCGTAAGCCGGTTTGTCAGCGCTTTTTAGGATTCTCTGGATCTCAGCCAGCCATTGGAGGCATCTTGCCCCCCCCCCTGCTGCTGTCCCCCTTTCTCCCACTCTGAAAAGCGCCCTCTGGCCGAGACTCCCCCTCGTCTTGGGGAGGCAACCCAGCTCAGCCCTGAAGCTTTGCTCTGGGACTCAGCGGTCCTGACTGGTGAGGGAGAAAGTACAAACACGCTTCACCGGTTACCTCAACCTCTGGCATCTTCTGTGACTTGCACACGTGGCCCCCATCGGCAGACACGGGGCATTTTCACGGGCTCCCCCTCCCCATCTCTTTGTCCTGGCCTCCCTGGCTTCCTTCGAGTCCCAGCTCGAATCTCCTCTTCCTGATCCTCTTAACACAAGAGCCTTCCCTGTCCTGTCATCTCCAATTTTGCCTGCATGCAGCCTGCTTGTACAAGGTGGTTTGCACAGTGTCTCCCCCATTAAACTGAGCCCTTCCAAGACAGGACTGTCTTTTGCCCTTTTTTGTATCTCCAGCGCTAAGCTCAGTGACTGGCACATAGTAGGTGCTTAATAAATGCTCACTTACTGCCTGACGAGGTGCTTAATAAATGCTTATTGATTAACAGACTGCCTAATGCACCCCTGATTTTCACCTAATAACCGGGAATCGATGAATAAAAAACTAAGCACTTATTATGTGCCGGGCACTGTGCCAAGTTCTAAGGATACAAACACAAAAAGGAAGCTGGTGATAGAATCCACGCCATCATGGCTTCTGGAAAGGGGCATCCGTCTGTCCCACTCATCACCCCTCAGACTGAGTCCTGGCACCAAAAGAGCTTTGCTCTCCCTCCCCCCACCGCTACTCCCTATGAGAAGGTGAGCTCCATTCGGGCTGGAGCCGGCTCCTTTTAGCACTGGTATTCCCAGAATTTAGCCCAGTGCCTGGCACATGGGAAGCATTTTCTAATGCCTTTTCCATTCATTTCTAGTTGGTCATAATGCCTTGTGAGGTGGGGACACAAGCAAGAATGGGCTTAGCCACGAGTTCACTGGAGCACGGGCGCCATCTCAAGATGAAATTTATCAATAAAACAGTGATGCCACTACAAAAGGGATGGATGGATGGATGGATGGATGGATGGATGGATGGATGGATGGACAGAAGGATGAACAGAAAATGATCAAACTCACAAAAAGGAGAATTTCTGGTTCTTCTGCTCATGATACACCCCCACCAAGTACATTTTGATCTTCTTCCTAGATAGGGAGACCTGGAAGGATCGTGTCTTTGAGGCCATCAAACCAAACCTCCTATGGCCAGAGATGGGCTAGAATTTGACCAGGGACCCACAACTGCTATATGCTAGCCCCAATAGTTGAGCCCACATAGAATGGAAGAAAATCCATGACTTTGAAGGAGCAAAAAGGGCTGTTCAAGCCTCCCATTTTAACCCATCTCTCTAGCATTGACCGCATTCTTAAGAAAAGGATTCCAGTGGCATTTGGAGAAGCCAAGAGAAAAGAAGGGAAAGAGTGAAGGAGTTAAGAGTCACATCCTAACTCTGTCCCTTCCTTCTCCAGATGACCTTGGGCAAGTCAACTCCCCACCTCAGAACCTCAGTTTCTACCTGTTCAATGAAGGGCTTGGATGTGATGGTTTCCGAGGCCCCGTCCAGCTCAGTCCCAGATCTTCTTTCTGCCCTGACCCAAGCTGCAGCTGAACATACCTTAAGCCCACACGGCTTTGCTTCTCTGGGTCTCGGGTCTCAAGCATTTGTCCCCCACAAAGCCCAGCAGCTCCCTTCACGCCGGTGGAACTAGCCTTCCCGTACAGGGAGACTCCAACCAGCAGAACTCACTGTCAGAATATAAATATCAAACCGGCTATTTTCTCTTGGCAGCAAGAGAGAATGCTTGCTTCTCTCCATGCCGCTCTGCTTTCCAATTATAGTCCAGATTCCAGGAAGGCCTGAGAACACTGAGTGCAGATTCACTTACAATAAACTTCTAGGGATGATCAAACAATCAATGTCTGTTCAATCGCTTGGCGGTTCTTGCCTCCCGGGCCCGGGGAGCCTGCCTTCACTCAGAGAAATCGACTTAGCCAGATGAGAGGAATCTTTGCAGCCACCAAAGTCAATACCATTTTCCTAAAAGCTCTGTGGTGTCTGGGAGGCTCTCCTGCCCTTCCCGTTCCCCTGAATCTGAGGACAATTAGCGGGCCTTGGAGCAGAGAAAAGAGGGCTCAGCAGCCTACGAAGAAGTCAGATGTGCCCGATTCAGGAAGCCTGATGACAGGACAAAAAGGAAGTGGGCTGCCCTGGAAGATTCCCCCTCCCCACACCAAGGACTTCTTTCAAGCGGATAATCAATTGAGTTCCTTGAAGGCAGAGATCATCTTTGCGCTTTTCTTTGGATCAATACTTGGCACAGTGCCTGGCACATGCAGTAGGCGGCCTGACTGGCACATAGTAGGTTCTTAATAAAGTCATGTAGTTAAAGTTCCTTTAGGACAGAAATGATTTTTGCTTTCCTTAGTATCCCAAGTTCTCGGCACAACGTTTGACACACAGTAAGCAGGGAAGAAATGTCTATTAACTGACTGACTTGTTGGGAACGTTGTAGGGGTAGAGACGTGCTCCGTGGTGGTTCCTTCCTCCTCTGGGATTCCATGATGGTCAACGGATATGAATGAGTGATGATGGCTGGGGGTAAAAGGAGGTCCTCCTCCCTTTGCATCTTGAAACTAATCATTCATTCATTCATTCATTCATTCAACTTTTGTTGAATGTTCTCTCTGTGCAAGGTCCACCTAAGCGACAGGGAACTAACAATGATTTGTTAGGAGGGAGGTGTTAAGTGTTCATAGAGTGATGGAAAGAACCTAACCTGAGATTCCAGAATCTCAAGTTCTAGTTCTGTCCTGTCACTAACTAGCATTTAGTGACCAAAAAGAAGTTTCTTACTTCCCTGGACTTTACTTCCTCATCTGTATTTGTTTGTAGATAAACAATATCTAATATATTTGAATATAAATAATCTTATGTATTGTATTTCATATATTTATATAATTATAAAACAAAAATATAATGACTACTAATAAATAATATCTAACATTCCCTTCAGATCTAAAGTTGGGGATCTGAAGATGGAAACTCAAGGGAGGGAAACTCCACCATAGCCTCGCAATAACACTGACAATTCATGCCAACGCATTCGCAGGGCCCCTTTCTCTATTCCATGCTTGGACACACCAAATGGATCAGATTATAATTTGGGGGCTGAAGCTTCAGCAAATCACTCTCGGGCTTCCACTTTCTGGTCCTGTTCTATAGATCAGTCAGCAAGCGTCAAGTGCCTCCGTGCCAGGCACCAAGCTAAACTACCACCGGGATAGGAAGACAAGAGACAAAAACAAGGAGGAAAGAGAGAGACAAGAAGAGGGGCTGGCCTTCACGGAGACTGGATTCTATTAGGGAAGAGAACAGAAGGCATCTACAGGAAGAAGCTACAAAATAAGTCTGTTCAAAAGAGAAACAAGGCACTAAGGGGAGGAGCAATCAGTAGAGGGGAGATCAGGGCATTAGGAAAGACCTCAGGTAAGAAGTGATGTTTGACACAGTCATCTCCTTGGTAAGAGCCGAGAAGGAAAATGAGTCCTGCGCCTACAGATAACATCAGGGAAGGACTATGAAGTGCCCATTTCCAAGGTACATTCTGTCGGACATGCCTGGATAGTCCACTCTCTTTATTTCCTCCTACTCTTCGAATACCTCTCTTCTTTCAAAACCCAACCCAGGGGCTGCCTCCTACATGAGGCATTTCCTTATCCCCTCCATTAAGTTCTCTGTGTAATCCTCTGAAGAGAGAGAGAGACAGACAGACAGACAGACAGACAGACAGACAGACAGACAGACAAAAGAGAGAGACAGAGAGAGACAGACAGACAGACAGACAGACAAAAGAGAGAGACAGAGACAGAAAAACAGAGAGAGAGAGAGACAGAGAGAGAGACAGAGAGAGAGACAGAGAGAGAGACAGAGAGAGACAGAGATAGAGACAGAGACAGAAACAAAGAGTGAGAGAGGGAAAGACAAAGAGACAGAGACAGAGAGAGACAGAGACAGAGAGAGACAGAGACAGAGAGAGGAAGGAAGAGGGGTGGGGAGAGAGAAAAGAGGGGAGAAGAGGGAAAGAGGGGGAGAGAGAGAGGAAGAGAGAGAGGGAGAGAACAAGATGGGACAGAGAGAAGAGGAGAGGGAAGAAGGGGAGAGAGAGAGGGAGGGAGGAGAGAGAAGGAAGGGAGAGACAGAGACAGACAGACAGAGAGACAGAGATAGAGAGAGAGTATGTGTGTATCCTGCAACAAAGGATACAGTGCTAGACATGGAGGTAGGAAGACCTGAGTTAAAATCCTACCTTGGAAAATTACTAGCTATGTGACCCTTGGCAAGTCATTTAGCCTTTCTCAGTCCTAATTTTCTCATCTATAAAATGGGTACATTGATAGCACCAGCTACACAAGGTTGATCAAATATATGTGGGTATGTATAAGAAGATTACCTATGTGTAAATATACCTTAAAAGGGCATAGAGAATATGTGAGTCATCCTTACATTGTTGTTTCCTTCAGTATAATTCCACTTTTGTCTTTGTGTCCCAAGGGGCTGATAGAGCATCTTAGCACACAGCAGGTGATCAATAAATGCCTACTGAACTGGTGTGGACAATCATGGCCAGTTGGGATGGAAATCAGGCTCTTTAACTGGGACAGAAAAGGCTACACTATATGCTCACACTCAAGTCTACATGGAAGTTCTGAACATTCTTAACGTTCAGAGAAAAAGCCTGGAAGAGAAGAGGATGAGCCTCCATAAGGCAAGGAGGGGACCTGAGAAATGGGCTCTCATTCCATCTCACCCTGGAGCACTTGACACAGTAGCTGGACCAGCTTTTCCTGCAAAGTCCAGGATGGAATTCACTTCTCCATGCTGTACCCCAAGGGGTCCGCACACACAAAGCTGCCCGGAGTTCTCCTGGGCCCCAGGACTACTCTTGTGTCTCCAGGGAATCATTCCTGGGGCAGGGATTCTAGAAGCTGCTGCTGTGCCTAAGGGGGCAGCTGGCCTGAAACCATCATTGTGAGGATTAGAAAATCACAGCTTCCTTCATCAGGCAGCCCATTTCCCTTTGCCCCTGTTCCCTTCCACTGGGCAATTGCCTCTGGAGTCAGAGGACCTGCCTCTAGTTTTGCTTATGCAATCTTGAGCAAGTCACTCCATCTCCTTGAGCCTCAGTTTTCACATATGGAAAATGGGGGGAGGCGGATTAGGACCCCTTCAGCTCTACATGTCCGCCCCTATGGTTTCTTCAGATACTTAGAGGCATTCTCCTATCTCCCTCGAGTCTTCTCTTCTCCTGACGAAACACGCCACAGTTCTTTACGCGTCCTCCTATGGCATGGATGTAGGGCCTTCTCCATCCTGGCTGGCCTCCTCTGGTTCCGGGTCCTCCAAAACTGAGTCTCCCTCCCTTACGCTGAGCAGAGTATCCCAGATTGGATCAGACTAACAAAAGAGTGTGCGGCTCTTCTCTGTCCTTTGCGTGGCCTACAGGGTACAGGGCTGGAGTCGGAGCCAGGAAGCCCTGAATTCAGATGCTGCCTCAGATGCTCCATGATTTGAAGCCAATGACTGAATCTTCCTTAGTCTCAGTTTCTTCATTTGTAGAATGGAGATCAGAAAAGCGCCCACCTGGGAGGGTTTTTACACTATTTGTAAAGTGTTTGCAAACCTCAAAATACTACATAAAAATTAGCCATTCCTATCCCTACCTAGCCTAGTCCTAAACACCAAGAGCATTTGAGACTTGCCAAAGACTGCAAATACGATTTCACTTCATCCCCACTAGAACCCTTGGAGGAAGTTTCCATTATTATTCCCATTTTTCAGATGAGAAAACTGAGGCAAGTTCAATGACATCCCCCTTGGAGGAAGGTTCCATTATTATTCCCATTTTGCAGACGAGAAAACTGAGGCAAGTTCAATGATATTTGCCTAGGATCACATCTCTTGTGTCTAAATTGGGATTTGAACTCAGGACTTCCTCGCTCCAGTTCCTGTATTGCATTCATGAGACCACCTGGCTGCCTAATTAAGTTATCTTGGGTGATGGATGAGATGAGCCTTAGTCAATGATCCTTCCAAGTTCTCAAAGATCCGGCCCATTCCGGGGCAAGGTCCAGAGTCCCAGCGTGCAGAAGTAAACTGGGCTTTCCTTCGTGGGCTTCTGCCTTTTGTAAACCTTTTCCTTCTGTCTTAGTATCAAGGCTGGATATTGGCTCTCAAGGCACAAGAGGGGCGAGGGCTAGGCCACTGGGGATCAGTGACTCGCTTGGGGGGGTCACACGGCTAGAGAAGTCTCCAAAGTCGCATTTGAACCCGGGCCCTCCCGTCTCCAGGCCACCAAGCTGCCCTCGCGTGTGCTTCTCTTCTCAACACTGGAGAAGATAAACAACGGGGGATGGCAACTCAGGGGAAGCATTTGCCTCATTGTACGCTTTGCTGCCATCTCTCCCATTTTGCTCACCAGCCGCTGTGGCTCCCAGGGGCCGCCTTTCAGAACACCCAAAGCAGCCTTTTCTCCTTCGTGAAGGAGCTCCCAGGAGTCGGCCCCAAGAGGCTGCAGGACGCACGAGGCCTTCCCCACCTTGTCCTCGGCCTCCTCCTCTGTACAGTCATTAGACTGAAGCCCTTTTCCAGCTCTAACGCCCTAATACTAAGTTTCCAACGATGATATTTTGCAACACAAGAGAATAAAAATCGAGTCCGTTTTCAAATGAAAAATCTGCTGACGGAAAGCGCGTTCTCTACTGTCTACAGAAGACTCGAGAGGGAAGGAAGTCGCTGGCGGCATAAGCCCGATTCTGCTCTGAAACGCCAGGATTCCAGGAGCCACCGGACACAACGCATCTGGCCAGCCTCAGTTTCCTTTTCTGTGGCGAATGTTTATTTTCCTGTCACAATTTTTAGCAGCAAGAGGACACCAGCAACAGCGTATTTTAGGATGTTCCGGGACGAGGAGCGGAGGGCTTCCGGGGAAGTCTCGGGGAGAGCCCAACAATGAGAGGACCACAGGATTCTCGTCGGAGAAGACGGGAGCGAGAAAGCGAGAACCCAGCTTGAGCACTATCTTAGAGACGAGGAAACTGCGCAGAGCTCCGCTGGTTAAAGGGGCCATTCCGAAGACGACACCCCTGGGCACGATTCCACAACTGCCCTCCCCCCGTCTACACCACCTAGATGTAGAGGGCCCTGCCCTACGTGGAAAATGTCTGCTTGACAAATGACCAAGACACCAAATGCCTACTATGTGCAATCAGTGACCAAACACCTACCTGGTGCCAGGTAGCACGGGAGGGATCCAAAGACCCAAGTGAAGCAATCCCTTCCTTCCATGGTTTATGTGGCATGGGGGAGGGGGGGTGACATGGGCAGGTAAATGTATCAAAAATAATACAAGTTTAGGGGGTGAAGCACTGGGGGGGGGGAGGGGGGAGACCTGGGAAGGAGACATGCTGAGCTTTAAAGAAAATCAGCCTGGAGGCAGGAGGTGGAGGAAAGGAGGGAAGAAGGGTAGATGAGTTGTACAAAGGTTCAGAGGTGGGAGATGGGTTGAAAGGGAGAGGAAAAAAAATAAATAAGATACTGGGGGGGGGGGGGGGGAGGGCAGCTGGGTAGCTCAATGGATTGAGAGTCAGGCCTAGAGAGGGGAGGTCCTGGGTTCAAATCCGACCTCAGACACTTCCCAGCTAGGTGACCCTGGGCAAGTGACTTGACCCCCATTGGCCACCCTTCTACCTAGGAGCCAGTACACAGAAGTTAAGGGTTAAAAAAAAAAGAACCATCCTAGGCACTAGGGATAGAGAGAAATAAGCAAATCTAGTCCCTGACCTCAAGGGATTTCCATTCTAAAAAGGCATCCCCGCATGACCTCACCGGAAGAAGGAAGTGCCAGATGAGAAAACTCCCACTGTGCTACCCGGGCAGGAGGCATCTGCTCTTCCATTTACGATGGAGAGAGTCTTCCCCCGGCCCTGGATAGTCAAGTGAAATGCCCAAGGTCACACAGCCAGTACCTCTTGAACCCAGGTCTTGCTGCTGCGAGCCTGGCTCTGGATCCACATCCCAGAATGCCTCTTTCTATGTTTAAAAACCAGGATTAATCGCGTTATAAGGTGGGCGCCCCGAATTCTTCCACTGAGAAGAGGCGGCTTGGGGTAGCGGACGGAGCCCCCGCCTGGGAACTGGAAGGATTTCGGTCCCAAACCCCTCCTCAGCTCCTCCCTAGCTTTTCTGGGTGACTCGGGGCAAATCTCTGAGCCTTCGCTTCCGTGGGGTTGGAACGGGGGCAAGAGGGGCACCCGGCCCGCAGGCTACGGCGAGGAACGAGCGAGACGCCAGGAAACCCCGCAGGACCCGAGAAACTATCATGGAGCTCCCACCCAAGCCGCGGCTAAAGCTATCGCTCTCGGGGCTCTGTTTGGACAGGGATGGGGGCTTCATCCACACTGGGAGCACCAAGTGTAGACCTTCTTCCACCAAAGCCTATTCGTGCCTAGTCCACAACTGGGAGCCTTCCAGGGCAGTGACTAGCTCAAGGTCACACACACATTGCGTGTCAGAGATGGACCGAAGCCAGGTGTGACGGGGCGGTCACTACCGGCTCCCCTGCAGCTTGCTCGCCTCTTATAAAAAGCTAAATAAATCCCATGGAAGGCTTCTGCTGACAAACCCGGGCCCGCAGGCTCTCGCACTTCCCTAGTCAGAGTAACCCCAGTGACGTACACAGGCACGGATGAATCACGAACAGAAAAAGGGCCTCCGAAGGGGGCCCGGGTTCCCAGAATGCTCTTGGGGATGACCTCATCGAATCCAGGCAGCCGCGTTTCCATCTTTCTGCCACACGGTGGCGAGAGAGGTCACAGAGAGCTTGGGGGCTCGGAGCAAGACTCCCGCCTTGTTACTGACTGTCCTGCGATCATGGACTTAAGAGCTGTGAGGGACCTCGGAGGGAGGGGGAGGGGGAGAGAGGAGAGAGGGAGGG
>NC_058133.1:12854309-12866851 GCF_016433145.1 Gracilinanus agilis | reverse complement strand
AAGGAAGGAAGGAAGGAAGGAAGGGAGAGAGAGAGAGGGAGGGAGGGAAGGAGGAAAAATGGAGGAAGGGAGGGAGCGAGAGAGTGAGGAAGGAAAGAAGGGAGGGAGGGAGGGAAGGATGCCTCTGAGTGCCACTGAGTGGTTGAGTCAGTTAAGTGATATGTCAATGGCAGAACCTGAACCCGGGTCTTCCTGGCTTGGAGGCTGGCTCTATTCTTTCTGGAAGACATTTTTATTCAGACTTTTTTGAAAGTATTTTTCTTTTTTATGCTCCACAGGCTGCCTGATTCTGTTGGCGGATCATCAACTGGAGATGAGTCAGAGATAAGTTTCCCAAAGCATTTGCCCCTGTTGCTCCAAGAAGCTCTCTTGGGAGATTCCAGGGGCCCCCACAGGCTGCTCCGGACAGTGGACAGGCCATGTGTTACTTGTGAGTCACTCCTCCTCCTTCTTCCTGAATATCGCCACACTCATGTGACTGGCCTTGAAGAATTCTCTCCCATCTGTGCTTAACCAAAAGGGAAGGCAAAGGCCGCAGGTCCCGCGTCCCCTGGGTCCAGGATATGGCTAACAGAGTCACTTTCTGTTATCCAGCAATAACATATTTACCAAAACTGAGCCTGGGCCGCCAAGTTCATATCAGTTATAGCAGGAGACATCCTACGAGACATCAAAATTCCACAGCACAGAAGGAATCCTCTTAACCTGGCTGTCCAACACCTCGAACTCAGGGCCAGAACGGACAGTAATTGCCAGGTATCTTGTTACATGAGAGTCTGGGCAGAAGAACCCCTGATGGTTCTCAATTGCTGAAAAATCAGCTTCCACCCAGAAAAGCTAACAGGGTCAGGAGCGAACCCCATTCCTCAATCCACAACTGGCACCGGTAGAACATTTCAACTCCTCCTCAACTCATTATCTGCAACGAACCAGGAGAGATGAAAAGTGATGTGAAGGAGGCAGGTCGGTGGTTTGGTGGTTAGAGAGCCAAGTCTGGAAGTGGGACATCCTGGGTTCTAATCTGGCCTCAGATACTTCCTAGCTAGGTGACCCTGGGCAAGTCACTTTACCCCCATGGCCTAGCCCTTACCGCTCTTCTGCCTTGGAAGCAATCCAATCTAAGAGGGAAGGTGAGGATTTTTTAAAAAGGGATGTTAAACTATCGTTTCAGTTCCATGATGCCTAGTTCCACTTGCCTTATTGAAAAAGTAAGCAGCCAGAGTTGTTTGTTGTTGGGGGTTTTTTTAAGATAGATAAAGGGGCAGCTAGTAGCACAGTGGATAGAGGGCCAGGTCTGGAGTCAGGAGGACATGGGCTCAGATCCAGCCTCAGACAATGTGTGACCCTGGGCAAGTCATTTAACCCCCAGTGCCTAGCCCTTACGGCTCTTCTGCCTTGGAACCAACACATAATACTGATTCTAACACAGCATAAGCTAGGGGAGGCCTGGCTTCTGGATCCTTGAAGGATAAACTCTCCATCCTACTACTGCAGTAGCCACGATTCCCTGAGCCACAGAACAGCCATGCTTAACCCTCCTGGTGTCCTGGACCCTCGGGCAGCCTGGGAACCCCATGGCGCTCTCCCAGAAGACTGGTTCTGAATGCAGGTCTCCTCCCTTGCACACGCCACCAAAAACATCTAGAAACTCGGAAATGGGTAAAACATAGGGATGGTGGCCTCGTACGGCCGCGGCATATCTTTACACCATCACAAGATACAATTTCTTTTTTTCAAGTTCAGATAAGAAAAAAGTTCAAGTTTGCAGAAAGAATATGAAGGCAGCAGATGAGCCCCAAAGGCTAGAAATGGAGAGGGAGAGCTTGAAAAGTTTGGGAACTCATAAAAGCATCTAAAGTAGCACCACATCCCCTAAAAGACAAAGAAGAAGGCAGACTTCTTCTGTGGGGTGAAGGGAGGCCCACAAAGCGTACGTGGACTTTCCAGCTCGTGGGGCCTCCGTGGCCCCAACCCAGTGAAGTGAAAGGGAGAGCCGTACCCCCAAGAAGACAGAGCGGATTGCTAGAGAAATCAGCGATGTGGCGATAGATAGGGCGAGCAGGACTTGGGTTTAAAAAACCCACAAGTTCACAGACTCCCGCCACGGGGCGCCTCCTCCTTCTCCAATCAAACCAGTGAATATTTACTCAGTAAGTGCATGTATATTGTGCCCAACGTCTAATTAGAAGCCACCGATGGGGTCCCAGCCCTCGAGGGGCCAGATGTCTCTTTGAAGAGATGCCACTCAAAACTCGCAGGAGAGAAATTCGAAGCCGAGTGTCCGTGGCAATCCAGACAACAATGAAAGAGATGTCACAGGACCGTGAGCTGTAAGCCCTTACCTGAGAGACCATCTAATCGGAGACCCTCATTTTACAGGGCAGCAATACAAAGTCTAAGGATAGAAAGGGACTTGCCCAAGGTAACACAGTTCATGAAGAGGTGAGCCAGTATTGGTGGTCAAATGAGAAGTAAGCAGTCAGCAAAGGAGTGTCCTATGAACTCTCAGATGGCTGAGGGCATTGTGGGTGGGAGAAAGCTGGAAAGGCTCCCCTGGCAAAGGTGGGACTTGAGCTGGGTCTTCAAAAGAAGGATGGGGAGGGGGAGGCGGTACACTCTCTGGGACGAGGATGCTTTCGGCAGGCTTGCAGGAAAAGTCCAGGCCAACTTCAGTAGACAAGAAGTCAACCGGCTTGATTGGAAAGAAGGATTCATATAAAGGAAGTAAAATCCTTGAAGGCAGAGAGGAAGTAGCACCAAGGAAAGGACTCTGGATTTAGAGTTGGAAGACTGGGGATGGAACCCTGACTCTGCTAATTACTATCTCAGTGGGCCTTGAGACAAGGTCCTGTGCCTCAGTTTCCCTACCTGTAAAATGGGATTCAAACACCTGTGAGGACCCGTCTAGCTCTATATTCGTGATCCTCTGACTCTTTCCTTTGCATCTTCCAAACACAGTGCTTTGCCCATAGCAGGGGCTTCAGTGATATTTGTTGAACTGAAGGGGGATGAATTGTTTGATACCGACAACCCTTAGAGACCATTTAATGAAGGTTTGTGAGCTCTGTGGGAGGAGGAAGGACCCACACGGACCAATCACAGCCTTGATGGACAAAGCAAGTCAGCTGTAGCCATCAGGGTGGTCCTCCCAAGATGGGGAGCCGGCTCTGTGCCCCTGAAGGCTGCACGAATGCACTCGGACCCAGTCGTTCTGTCCTCACATCAGACAGAGGCAGAGGAGAGAAGTGGGGCTGAAGAAGCGTCTCCACACTGGATTTCCCAGTCGCCATACTGGAGAGCAAACAAACACCTCCAGAGTTCAGAGAGGGCTGGAGAAGGGCCGCCACTGGGCGCTCTCCATCCCGTCAGTGCTGATCGCCTCTGAGCTCTGGGCTGGCGAAAACGAGGAGGCGTTTGGGCTGCTCAGTGGTTGGAGCCAGGAAGACAGGAATGCCAGCTGTGTGACCTTGGGCAAATCACTGACACTTTCTCAGCCTCATTTTCCTTATCTGTGCGGTGAGGAAAACGGAGCCAAAACAAAAGTGAAGTATGTTTTCTCCAAGCAAGAGAAGGACGGCGGAGTAACACTGAGGCGCACGGCTGTGAATGAAGTGGGTCAGACTGACCCCTGAGGTCAGGCCAGCCACCGCGAGGAGAGTGGAAAAACCCATCTTATTGAGCCACCGGAAAGGAGGCCATCTGGGTGACTGGAGAAAGGTGGGTTGGCCTTCAGGTACACGATCACACCCTGCTGACAATGAAGGACATCAATTGCTTTATGAAGGCAGCCAGGTGGCACAGCGGATAGAACGCCTGGCCTAGAGTCAGGAAGACTTGAATTCAAATCCAACCTCAGACACCTACTACTCGTGTGACCCTGGACAAGTCACTTCACCCTGTTTGCCTCAGTTTCCTCTTCTGTAAAATGAGCTGGAGAAGGAAATGCCAAACCACTCCGGTGTCTTTGCCAAGAAAAGACCCAATAAGGTCCCAGAGAAGAGGAACAACGAATCCACTAAACAACAAGGAAAATCTCTATTGCTTCTGGTCCTCTTGGCTAGAAAGCCAGAACCATTCCAGTCAGGACCACAAGTCAGTGGTGCCCTTGGGGGAGGTCAAGCCATCCCCAACCTCACAGGAGAGCCAGGGCAGGGCAGAAGAACTCTGGGCTGAGGCTCAGCCTAAACTGGTTTTTGTTTTCAGACAACAAGAGGGATGTCCCGGGGGCTGGTGGAAAGGGAATGATGACATCATTGACGGAGAGATGACATTTGTGAGCTTGACGGAGGAACGAATTTAGGGCTTGACAAAATGGGGAAGAGGATCGATTATCAAATGATATGGCATTTCCTCGGCCGTAGAATGAGGCTATAATAAGAGCACTGACAAATTTCTTATTTTATCCTCACAAAATCTTGGAGAAGTAAATGCTATTATCAGCCCTATTTTACAAAAGGGGAAACGGAGGCACACAGCAGTTGAGTGACTTGCCCAGGGTCCCATAGCTAGTAAGTGTCTGAGGTGGGATTTGAACCTGTCTCCCAGATTTCAGTTGGAGCGCTCTATCCACCGAGAAACCTAGACGCCCATTCATTCTTCATGCTGCCTTTACTACTCCCCCAAGTAACCATGGTTTCCTCTGTGTGGGGACACCCCCACCCCCCGCAACAACTATTCCTAGTGAGCTGTCTGAAGCAGAGTAGTTCAGTGACTTGCCCAGGGTCACACAGCTAGTCCAGATCAATGCTCAGTAGTCTGAGCTACACAATAGTGACAACAAGCCGTAACCCTGATCAAACAGAAGGGCATCAAGTCACCGGCTCTGAGTTCTTCCAGCCAACAGCACTTTAGAGGTTGTCTGGTCGGCGTCAGAGGGAGGATCTGAACCCAGCGGCCGTGCCTGCAGAGCCAGCTCTGGCGAGGTGAATGGTGATGCGAGTTCTCGGGAAGTCTTATCTGGGTATTATCCAGGGTGGATCCCAGAGCAAGCAAGGGCTGAACCTATCCTACCTCCCACAGCAAAACAAGACGTCGTGTTCTCCCTGCCATTAGCCAAGATGTGGAAGAGCCAGCTTTGACCCTTCTGAGCTCCCATGGCTTGGGTAGGAGGCCAGAAAGCCCTGGAGTCGCTCGGGCACAAAGCTTTCCAGTGTTCTCTATTGCCCAGAAAGAGGCCCCATCATCCCCGGGAGGGTGGCGAGGAGAGAAATCCCCATCTGCCTCGACTCGGATTCAAAGCTCTTTATTCCAGGAAAGAGAACTTTGGACAAATGGCTACAAACCTAAGAAGCTCCGGGACCTGTCTCAGGCTTGATGCTCATGTTAGGTCAGGAAGCCAGGGGAGCTGGGTGGCTCAGCGGTTAGAGAGTCGAGCCCGGAGAGGGGAGATCCTGGGTTCCAATTTGGACTCAGACACTTCCTAGCTGGGTGACCCTGAGCAAGTCACTTAACCCCAGTGGTCTGGCCCTTAACTGTTCTGCTTTGGAGCCAATACTTAGCATTGACTCTAAGGCAGAGGCACAGAGCCATGCTAGGGGCCAAGTAATCAACTAGCATTTCCTCTGAGCCATAACGTTCCCACGGAAGAGAGGGGACCCGGACTGGTTCTTGAAAACGAAGGCGCTTCTCTTTAGTTCAAGGCAACAAGTGGAAACGAAGAATGTCGGTGAGTCTGTCAGTACGAATCTATGAAGCGTCGGCTGCGTGCCAGGCACTGTGCTAAGCACCAGGGATACACGGAAAGGCAAAGACACGATCCTGCTCTCCAGGAGCTGCCAGGCTAATGGCCGAGGCAGCCCACAAACAGCTATGTCTGAATAAGAGACGGAGAGAGTCAACTGGGGGAGGACAAGGGAAGCGAAGAGGTGAGGACGAAGAAGGAGAGCATTCGAGACCCAGGGATGGCCAGAGAGAATGGCCAGAGCTGAAGGGGAGGAGCCCATCAGAGGAGCAGCAGGTGCTGAGAGTCCCTGGACTGTTGAGCGCATGGCAGTGTACAAGGTGGCAAGCTAGGAAGGGTCTTAAAAAAGTCCCAGTAGAAGGGGTGAAATGGGTGGGGCCAGGAAGAAGACAGCACGATTTGTATTTACCAGGAAACAGAGGAAAAGACAAGAGGAAGACCAAAACAGGACAGAGTGAAGCCTGCAGGTATCAAGGAGACGATCCCTTCTTTGGAATTTCTTCTAACTCTTCCTGTTTTTCTCTTAGCCCACCTCGGACCAAAATGTCTCCTTTCTCTTTTAGTTACTGTTGTCACAAGTGGACACAAAGGGTAGATAGAATACAAAGGGTTTGCATTCTAAGTCTGGCTCTATTACTAATTAGCTGTATGGCTATGGTTAAATCATCTAGAACATGGAATGTTAGAGCCTGGAATGATCTTAGAACACAGGATGCTAGAGCTGGGAGTGATCTTAGAACATAGAATGCTAGAGCTGGGAGTGGCTTTAGAACACAGGATGCTAGAGCTGGGAGTGATCTTAGAACATAGAATGCTAGAGCTGGGAGTGGCTTTAGAACACAGGATGCTAGAGCTGGGAGTGATCTTAGAACATAGAATGCTAGAGCTGGAAGTGACCTTAGAACACAGAATTCTAGAGCTGGGAGTGATCTTAGAACATAGAATGCTAGAGCTGAGAGTGATCTTAGAACATAGAATACTAGAGCTGGGAGTGATCTTAGAACACAGAATGCTAGAGCTGGGAGTGATCTTAGAACATAGAATGCTAGAGTTGGGAGTGATCTTAGAACATAGAATGCTAGAGCTGGGAGTGATCTTAGAACATAGAATGCTAGAGCTGGGAGTGATCTTAGAACATAGAATGCTAGAGCTGGAAGTGACCTTAGAACACAGAATTCTAGAGCTGGGAGAGATCTTAGAACATAGAATGCTAGAGCTGAGAGTGATCTTAGAACATAGAATGCTAGAGCTGGGAGTGATCTTAGAACACAGAATGCTAGAGCTGGAAGTGACCTTAGAACACAGAATTCTAGAGCTGGGAGTGATCTTAGAACATAGAATGCTAGAGCTGGGAGTGGCTTTAGAACACAGGATGCTAGAGCTGGAAGTGATCTTAGAATAGCAACTGTTAAAGCTGGAAGGAAATTTAAAATACAGAATGTTAAAACTGGAAGGGGTCTTAGAAATAGAAGGTGAAAGCTGGAAGGGTTCTTAGAACATAGAATATTAAAGCTAGAGGGAGTCTTGGAAGAGAGAACCCAGAATGCCAGAGGTGGATTGGAGCTGAGAAATGAGAGTATTGGTCCAAGTGGAAGGCACCATTGAATGTCAAAGCTAGATAGCACTTTAGAGGAGGGAAAGTAAGATCAGCGCATGCCAGAGCCAGAAGAAACCCTAGAAGAGAAAATGTGAGAGTGAGAAGGAATGATCTTGGAGAACTTCTCATCAAACTCACTGGCTTTCCAGAGTAGCAAACAGAGTATCCCACCTCTCCTGAGAGGCCTCAGTTTCAACCTGTGGAAAACAAGAGGGTTGGGTGAGCCCACTTTCAGGAGCTTGTCCCAGATCTGGAACACTGTGTTTGTATCTGTAGATTTCTTTTCTCTCAGAAGGATCTCAGCTAAGTTTCTGGGGTCAGAAAAGCAGGGCTCAGGCGCTCGATGTGAAAAGGAGGAGCTTCTTTGAAAAGACTGAGGCAGGAAAGAAAGAATCACGTGGATGAAATCTTGGTGGTGGAGGGAGGGGGAAGCAGCTCCAGTCCACACTGAGCTGAAGTTCAACAGGTGTTCTTGTCAGGTCTGATTCCTAGGAAAAAGTGAGGGTAAGAAGTAGGCAATCCGGTGGCTAGATGGGTAAAATTCCTTTCAAAGGCCACAGAGAGTGCAAATATTTACAATCCGGGCTTCTGCCAGGCAGTATTCCAGGCTCAAAGATGGATCTAGTTTGAATCTCAGCTCTCTCATAGAATAGCTGGATTCCTAGCCTCGTGACCCTGGGGCTATCCCCTACCATCTTGGAACCTCAGTTTCCCCCATTGTAAAATGGGGAGGCGGGATAAGAATCTTTACCCTCCCGCCTCACAGGGTGGTTCTGAACATAATGCTTTGGAATCCTCAAAGCATCAAACAAAGCCCGAGCTACCTTGTTCCTAGTCCATGACCTTGGGTTGTGACCTCAGTTTCCTCACCTATAGAATAGGAAGATCATATTTGACTCTTATCCCACGGAGTCGGTGTGAGGCTCAAATGAGCTGCTTTGACCCTAGGAGCAAACATGGGGATTTTTGTAAGGGAAACAGGTTCATTGTTATTACTGTTCAATAAGTCGTTACCGGCTGGCCTTTGAGAGGTGCCCCCCACCCTCCCCTCCTCCTCTCAGCCTCCCTCCCTCTCCTCTGGGGTTCCTGTCATCTTCCACGTAATCCCGTGTTACTCATTTGGGGTTTTAGTATTCCTTGCTGCTTTCCCATGTCTCCTCTCTCTCTCTGCACCTTGGGACTGGGATGAATTATATGACATGTTGGCATCCAGCCATTCTGGATTCCCAGCAACAAGGGCCACTTTTCAGGAAAGCCTGCCTCCTTCCTGAGCTAGATAGATGATATGTAAGCCAGGCAGGGGAGGGTTGAGGGGGGAGGCAAGTTCCAACAGCATTGTGGGGGATCTGCTAGCAAAGGCTGAAAATGTCGAAGGGCATCAGAGGCTGAAAGATGATGAAAAGCTGGACCACGTCCCGTACTGACTCGCAGACACACATTTTGAGAAGAAAGATGATTGGTCCATCTGCTTCTCTGGCTAGTTTTGCCCCCTGATACACTGATACAGAAGCTGCCTCTATTCTAAAAGGCCAGAAGAGATCATGGAAAGAGTCCTGAAAAGAGTCAGGGTCTCTTGGTTTCCAGGCTCAGTTCCCCTGGAAGGAGCTGCATGACCTTGGGCAAGTCACTAGACCCTGCTCAGTCCTCTTCAGCTCTCAGTCTCTGCTATGATATGTGATAGACAGAGATGTCTTCCAGGCAACTTTTCCCATTAAGTGGGGGCAGTGGGGGGCAACAGAAAGAATATTCAATCAGACAATGGAAAGGACATTGGAAGGAGGGAAGGTGTAATTCGTCACCTCAGCTCCAAAGCTGACAAGCTGTGGGACAAGACATTTCATCTCCAGATGTCACATTTTCCTCATTGGCAAATTAGGGAGAAAAGAGATGCAGCGGCGCATTGTGGATAGAGAGGCAGCCTCAGAGTCTTGGGTTCAAGTCCCAACCTCTGATACACACTGGCATGATGACCCTGAGCAAGTCAGGTCACTAGGTCTCAAACTATGGAACAGTGGCTGATCTGTGTTGGGAAAGGGAATTCTCTTCTAGTGAACGCTACTCTACTGATGAAATCTTAAGTCTGACCCTAAAGAAATGGGGGTAGCACTGACACCACTTACTTGATAGAGCCCTTTGCAATAGTAAATACAACAGAAGTTCGAATCATCATTAAAAAATAAAGAACTTTTGGGCAGCTGGGTGGCTCAGTGGTTTGAGAGCCAGGCCCAGAGATGGGAGGTCCTGGGTTCAAATCCGGCCTCAGACATTTTCTAGCTGGGTGACCTTGGGCAAGTCACTTACCCCCATCGCCTACCCTTACCACTCTTCTGCCTTAGAACCAATACACAGTATCGATTCTAAGACGGAAGGTAAGATAAAGAACAAATAAACAGGTAAACAAGGAACTTTCAGAAGAAAGGAGAAGGGGCTGAGGCACAAGCCATAGAGCGCATGGGGGACAGATTATGCGTCAGATGGTCACAAATCTCTTCCCCCAATTCAAGAGCGAAATGACTTGAACATCAAGTATCTGTAATGATCTACTTACCAAAAAAAAAAAAAAAAAAAGCCAAACTATGAAAAAGGTAAAGAATAGAAGAGTTTCTCTCTTACAATTATAGACACATTTAAAACCATTCATAATAGAATTTCATTTTGAAACTCAACTTCTTGGATGCCATAAAAATGAGTAATTGTAGGGGGCAGCTAGGAGGCACAATGAATTAAGAGCCAAGCCTAGAGATGAGAAGTCCTGGGTTCAAATCTGGCTTCATATATTTCCTAACTGTGTGACCTGGGCATAGTCACAACCCCTATTGCCTCACTCTTACCACTCTTCTGCCTTGGAACTAATACACAGTATTGATTCTAAGAAGGAAGGCAAGAGGTTAAAAAGGAATAATTGCTACACAAATAAAACAAATGCAGCCAAAGTAAAAAGGAAAGAGACTTGAGGGGAAATCTTGCATGAAACATCTCTGATAAAAACAAGCATCCAAAATTTGGCAAATGAACACATCTCTAGACAGGAGTCGTCCTCCATTCCATAAGTGACCATCTGGGAGGCACTGCCACATCTTGAGAGAACCACAGAATTGTCAACGACCATTTTGAAAAGTGCTTACAACAGTTAATAATCCGAGAAATTCCCATGTAGCAATCTCCTGTATGATCAGAGAACCAACAAAATGTCAGAGAGCAGAAGAAAAAATCGGTGCTAAAAGGGCTGCTGGAAAAGAGGCCCCTTCATTCATTCACTGCTAGAGGAGTGGGGAGTTGGCCCAAATAGTTTGGAATTGTGCAAGAAGAGTTGGGAAATCCTTTGCATCCTCTGACCCACTTATGCCACCACTGGATTTATATCTCGTGGGGGCTATTGAGAAGAAGAAAGAAGCAAACTGCAGGAAAAGATTTCTCGAATCTCTGGTTTGGGGGGAAAGTCGGGCACAAACCACGCTCCATTGTCTGGGAAACAGCTGGGCAGATTGGAGTAAATGAAAAAACCCGAGTGGCTCCTCCTCGTATGGTCCAGAGAAAAATGAGAAAACGAGCATAGATAGATGCAGAGAGGAAAGCAGAACCAGGAGAAGCGGATTCGTACAAGAGAGACCCGAAGACCATTTTACAGGACACTAAAGACCAGATCAGAACCACCAGCCTGCAGCTGTATGAATGGGATGTGATATTGGAAATTTGGAGTCCTTGAACCAATTTTGAGGGCCCTGGTCGAACCTTCCTGTGGCCATTTAGATCTTTTTCAAACTACATTTCCCATGATTCAACTGGCTTCCTGTCTTACGTGGTGATGCAAGCCAACGTAAACAGAAAGTTAAATAGGGAGATCGGGATTGGGACTCGCTCTGTTTCCTGCTGAAGCTGCCAGGGGGGACGGTATGGCGCAGCATTTAACTAAATCTTAACAGGCACATGGCTTCATTGTTCTAAATGGCTTTCAATAAACCTTTAGAAGCCATGATGTTTTTAATTCTGTCCCTCTATATTAATTTTATTTCTCACAGGAGAAGGCAGGCGCCCTTTCTTTTCTTTCTCTGAACCAATGTCTAGAGAATAAGGCCTTGTGATGGTCATTTAGGCTTCTTGTCTGCCCATTTCCAAGGCTCCTCTGGGGAGCAGAAAGGGGGCGGCTATGAGAAGGCTACACTTTGGTATCATGACTCAAAAGAAAATTCACCACTTTTTTTTGAAGACAAGTTACGTGTCCCAACAGGCCTCCCAGCCTCTCCCAGCAGGCGTCACAGCCCCACCATGACGGAGGCTCGGCTACCAGGCGTCTGCGGTTTACCTCCATTCTTTATGCTTTGTGAGGCTGTTTGGACAGAAGACATGGAGCCCATCAGGGTGACTATCAGAGAGAAGACGGTTAGCTGTGAGAACATGCGTGTTGTAGAGCCAGAGAAGCTCAGGGTCAGAAAGGGCCAGCTCCATCCTGCCATGTTGCAGAAGACACCAAGGAACATGAGGGAGCTGCTCAAGGTGCTGGGAGTCAGGACAAGACTCTGCTTAATTCCTCTCTGGGCTCTGATCTTCTCTGGGCCCCTGGGTCCACCTCGCCCTGACAAGACCCCTGCGGGGCCAGCTTCCCCTGGTTCTTTCTTTCAGTCAAGCCACTCACACCAGACTCTTTGTGAACCCCTTTGGGGTTCTCTTGGCAGATACCTGCAGGGTTCGCCATTTCCTTCTCTGGCTCATGGAGGAAACAGAGGCAAATAAGGTGAAGGGACTTCCCCGGGGTCACACAGCAAGGAAGGGTCTGAGGCTGGATTTGAACTCAAGAAGAGGAGGCTTCCTGATGCGGAATCCAAAGCTCTCTGCATGGTGGTGTTCCCTCGTGGCCCGGAATTCCTCCCTTTAAGGAAGTGCCCGGGGCAGCAGGTTCCCTTCTTCGTTTCTCTCCAGGCTTCCCTCAAGGCCTTTCCTTCCCCATCAGGCCCCTGGAGAGGCCTGTCTTGTCCCTCTTATGCTTCCTCTTGGGGGTATCCCCTTCCCCCCCCCCCACAAAAACATCAATGCCCGAGGGGGGCAGGGGCTGCCTTTCTGTGCTTAGCACAGTGCCTAGCATGTAGGAAATGCTTGTCAAACTAACTGGAACTCCAGCTTCAGGCTTCCTAGGTAAGCAAATTTGTCCAGACGGGACTTATGCAATAGTGACATGAAAGTGTGTGTGTGTGTGTGTGTGTGTGTGTGTGTGAGAGAGAGAGAGAGAGAGAGAGAGAGAGAGAGAGAGAGAGAGAGAGAGAGAGAGAG
>NC_058133.1:12801659-12844514 GCF_016433145.1 Gracilinanus agilis | reverse complement strand
AGGGAGGGAGAGAGGGAAGAAGGGAGGGAGGAAGGGAGGAAGGAAGGAAGGAAGGAAGGAAGGAAGGAAGGAAGGAAGGAAGGAAGGAAGGAAAGAAGGAAGGAAAGAAGGGAAGTAGGGAGGTAGGGAAGAAGGAGGGGGGGAGGGAGAGGGGGAGAGAGAAAAGAAGGAAGGAAGGAGGGGGGGAGGGAGAGGGAGAAAAGAATGGAGGAAGGAAGGACAGTTAAACAGAAAGACAGAGATCCCTTCACAACTGCCAAGCACTTTGTAGCCATGATCTCCTGAGATCCTCACAACCTCCATGGGAGGCAGAATGTGCAGGTGGCACCACTCCCATTTTACTTTTATTTTTAGTTCCAGATTCTCTCCCTTACTCTACCCCTCCCTCATCCATTGAGAAGGCAAAAAAAAGGATCCCCATTATATAAATGAAGTTATGCAAAACATGTTGCCACATTAGCCACATTCTGGGGGAAGAAAAGCAAGAAAAATAAAGGTTAAAAATCTGCTTTGATCGTCCTGAGTCCATCAGTTCTCGGGCGGGAGGTGGGGAGCCCGTGCGATCCTGAGTCCTTTGGAAGTGGCTTATTGCCTTGATCGGAGGGGCTGAGTCTCTCGCCGATGACCGTCTCTCCAGGACTGCTGTGGCCCTGTAGTTGGCTTTCCTGGTTCTGCCCGTTTCACTCTTCCTATTTTCATAGTGGAGAAACAGGCTCAGAATGGAGAAGGTCCTTCTCTAGCTACAACATGAAGGAAGCAGGATTTAAACTCGGGCCTTCTCTCTGGCCAGCCTGCGGCTGCACCCCTCTGTGAAATAGGCAAATATCTAAAACTGGAAGGATCACAGAGCCTCTCGGATCAAACGAGACAGTATTTGGGAAGGTGCCTGGTACAGCCCTGAGCTCCTCGTAGGCATGATAGAAATGCTTATTCCCCTCCTTTCCCTTCCCTTCCCCATCTAATCTCCTCATTTTATGGAGGAGGAAACTGAAGTCTTGTCGACATCTGAACCCAGGCCTCTGACTTCAGATCCAGTGTTCACCCCCAGTCCCCAATGCTGCCTTTCTAGCTTCCTGAGAAGAAAACAGACGTCAAGTGGTTCATTGATTTGCTCATGACTACAAATTCGAGGGCCAAAGGAGGGCTCCAAATCAAGGCCCTTTGGGCCTCCTCTCCATCCCTTTTGCCCTCTGCCCACCTCTGGCATTCAATGATGACAGAAAGATTTATTGCTCAGTAGTTTCCCTTGAGTTTTGTTCTAGGAACGAAGGATGCGACAATCTCTAGAACGATATTAGATCCGGGTAGGTGATGGTGGTCAAAGTCAGTATTAGGATGGCAGACTGAGAACTAGCCGGGCCCCCATCTAGTCCCTCACTGTGTAGATGAGGAAATGGAGGTCCCCCAAAATCTGCTCAAAGTCCTCCATGAGGTAACTGAGAAGAAAAGCAGGATCCAGGAGGCACGTTTTTTACAAGCCGGAGGTCGCCCAAAGGAAGTGGGCCTGGAGATCCCACCATATGGAGACTGGTTGAGGGAACTGGAGCAGAGAAGGGGGTGGCGGAGGGGAGAGACGGGAGACGGCCTCAAGCATTTGAGGAGCTCTTAAGTCCAGAGACGTTGGACTTGTTCCGGCAGGTCCCTGAGGGAAGCAGCAAAAAGGGCTCTTAGGCTTGACATCAGGAAAAAAGTTCCTAGCATGGAGAGCTGTGCCAAAGGGGAACCGACTGCCGTGAGAGTTAGTAGATTCCTAGGTGACACCGTGGATAGAGTACAGGACCTGGAGTCAAGAAAACCTGAGTTCAAATCCAGCCTCAGACATCTTTTAGTTATGTGAGTCAGGGCAAGTCACTTAACATGATTTGCCTCAGTTTCCCCATCTATAAAATGAGCCGGAGAAAGAAATGGCAAACTGCTCCAAAAAACCCTCCAAATAAGAGTCCCAAAGAGTCAGACCCAACTGAACAATAACAACAACTCCTCGAGGGGTGACAAGCCCAGGTTGGGTGGCCGTTTGCTAGAAATGCTGTAGGGAGGATTCTTGGCAAGGTGTGATTTGGTCTAGATCAGTGATTCCCAAAGTGGGCGCCACCGCCCCCTGGTGGGGGCTGCAGCGATCCAGGGGGGCAGAGATGGCCTCAGGGGCATTTATCTTTCCTATTAATTGCTATTAAAATTAAAAAATTAATTTCCAGGGGGCTGAGTCATATTTTTTCTGGAAAGGGGGCGGGAGGCCAAAACAGTTGGGGAACCCCTGCTCTGGATGGGCTCTCATCCTCTTCAGGAAGGACCAAAGCGTTCGGTGGTCCTTGTGGCTGATGGGAGTGGGGAGTTTTAGGGCTGAAGCCAGGCTCCAAAGCCGCCCTGAGAGCCAGAAGCTCAGGGTCCTCCAGACAGACCTGTAGCCTGTAAATGGGCTCAAAGTCCCTCAGACTTCTGCAATTCTCTGAAATCCTGTGGCGAAGTGAATCATGAAAAGTCAGGCAGAAGCTAGTCCGCGCCCACAGGTGAGAGATGAGAGATGCTGCCTCGCTTCTGGGGCTTTTACACCAAGTTTCACTCCTCAACGCTTTTCGACAGATCAGCCCGCCAAGATCTCGAAGGAAGCCGAGCCATCAGTGACTCTTCACCCAGAAAGGCCAGGGTGGAGGCCACTGAAAGCCCCCCCTCCCCACTCGAGCAGGAGCCCACAAGCGGCTGTGACTCACAGCTCTGTGACCCAGGGAGATGTCACTCGTTATCTCATAGGGCGCCAGTAAACCAGACTACACTGTTGCAAGACCTTCTAATCATTGTAGCATGTGTAGCTGGCAACTTTCCTGGCCAGGCTGCCCTCCGTTGGAGGCTGGAAATACCACCTCAGGAAAAGGGGCAAATGAGGACTTCTGGGTCCACAGGGGCCGGGGATCTCGTCTCTCCCTTTTAGGCTTCGTCGTAATGGCACTCGAAGCTATCATCGAGCCTCCCTTCATCCTAGAAATTAGGGGCTACTACGCAGGGGAGGAAGCTGAAACTCAGAAAAGTTCAATGACTAGCCCAGGGTCACACAGTCAGTAAGTAGTAGAGCTGAAATCTGAACACAGGTCTTCCCATCTCCAAGTCCACTACCTGAGCTACAGAAAACCATTTGGTCCATTAGATGGTCAATAAACATTTATTAAGCATCTGCTACATGACAGGAGGCAGCGAGGTGGCACAAGGGACAGAGTGCCAGGCCCGGAGTCAGGAGTTCCTGAATTCAAATCTGGCCTCAGACATTTACTTAGCTGTGTGACCTCAGGCTAGTCATTTAAACCTGTTTGCCTCAGTTTCCTCATCTGTAAAACGAACTGGAGAAGGAAATGGCAAACCAACTTCCGTATCTTTGCCAAGAAAATCTCAAAGGAGGACGTGACTGAAATGACTGAATAACAATAAAAATGCTGCAGGCAGTGTGGACCTTTAAAGAATGAGGGGAAAATAAGTAATAAAAAATGAACTACTCTGGATAATTTTTGCCTGGACTCGCATTCATATCCTAGCAAGGGAGTGCTATTCTTATAACAAGCTGCAGAGGGAGGTCCTTTTCGCTCATGTTACCGCCAGACCCGGAGACCTGAAGGGTCCACAGAGCTAGCAAGTATCAGAGCTGGGATCTGAATGCAGGTCCTCCTGCCTCTAGATCCTACCACATGCACACTATAGCAGTCGATCAACAAGCATTGACTAAGCGCCCACTGTATGCCAAGCACCATATTGTCTCTGTGACATGGACTCACGAATTAGCAGACGAGTAGTGAGTTTAAAGGTAAGGAGTTCAGCCTGGGAGGGGCCTGTTATTCCCACTGACCTGAAACCAGGCAGGGCAGCGGATGTAAGAGGAAGTCTAGAACAATGTAGAAGAGGAGCTAACCTGCCCTGGTAGAGGGCGCTTCCTCCTCTGGGAGTTCCTTCTACCCAGGAAACCACAGGTCTAGTCCAAACCCCTAACCTTTCCATTTGTGTATCTACATATATTACGTCCCCCATTAGAAGATGAGCTACTTGAGGGCAGGAACATTTTCTTTGGTCTTTCTTTGAATCCTCAAAGTTGTTGTTGTTGTTGTTGTTGTTGTTGACCACAGCAACGCTGCACAAAATAATTGCTTAATAAATTGGTCTTTGCACACTGCTCTCCCTCCTTCTTGAAAATCTTGCATTTCCTTATTGGTTCGCTGCCTTTATTCCTCTATTTTCCCCTTCCTCCCCCCTTCTGCCCCCTTGAAGTCCCTCGAAGACCCAATCAGCTTCTCCTTTCAGGGTAGCCCCAGCCTCTAGCAGAGTGCCTGGCACAGAGGGGACCCTTCCTAAACCCCTGCATTGGCCTTTCGCCTCTTGGGACTGATTACTTTTGTAGCAGACGGTACCAAAAATTCACTCTGGAACTGTTCCCCGTCCACTTGGCTGCAAGAGGCAGAACCCGTCATTCATTGACTCCCTGAAGTTTACAGGAAGCCATAGTCAGGCTCAGGGAATTTCCAGGAGAAGTCAAAACATCAACGATAATCAACATTCACTTAGCGCGGCAGCTTCCACATGCGTCTCCAGGATTCGAGATCATTCTGCTCTGGTACCCCCAAATCCAGGACCTGGCGTTTCCCCCTCCCGCCACCCTCTCATCCACATGCCGCTTCGGGTAGTGCCTTCTGGCCAGGCGATTTCACATTTCTGAGGGACAAACCAGCTCGATAGAAGCAGATTCATTCTGGGCCTGGAGATCCGCCCGAGTGCTAAGCTGAAGCCTCCTCACGGTTGGGAGGAGACCTGCGGCCCTCAGAGGCTCCGATAGCAGAACACGAGCCCGGCCAGTGAGGACAAGAAGGAGAGGCTGCCAACGAGCCTTCTGGTTCTCGTGCAGAATCACGAGCTCAAAGGAACGCAGACTTAGAGCGGGACAATGAGGCTGGTCTCTTCTGTTTGGAGACGACGACACTAAGCGATTTGCCCAGCATCATCCAGGTAGGTAAATGGCAGTACTGGGGACACAGAGAAAAAGAAGAGCCTCCAAGTACTTAAGGAGCCTCATCCTCCCTGGAGCAAGCAGCACGCCACCGCCGTCCTCCTCCCCATCACGCCCAGCAGCAGCATCACTGCCAGCAGCAGCAGCAGAGCTGCCGGTGTTTCCATAAAGCTTTCGAGGTTGTACAGCACCATAACTGATCCTTGCAACATCTCTGGGAGGTAAGGGCATTCTTACACATGAGGAAACTGAGGCTCCTAGGCGCTAAGAGATCTGAGCAGCTCAGGGGTCTACTTGGGCTCTTTCCTTACATCTGGTCGTCCCCATCACCCCAAAGTATCCTCATCCCTCTTAGTTATTTTTTATTAATTCACATCCACTTTGCTGTGCCCTCCCCTTCCTCACATCCCCAACCCCCGTGCAGTAGAAGCTCACTGAAGAGAGCAGAGACCGATGTCTGCCTTTATACACTCAGCCAATTCCTGGCATAGAGGAGACACTTTTATTTTGCAGGTGAATTTCTGGTTCTCCTCCTCCTCCTCTTCAGCCTGGTCCCATCCCATAGGTCTATGCACACGCTCTAGCACAGTGAGGGCAAACCTTTTAGAGACCAAGTAGCCGAAGTACAGCCCTCACACTGCATGGGAGCCCCCCGCCTCACCCCAGACTGGGGAGGGAGGAGGCGCTCCCCTTGCGCTGCTGGGCAGAGGAACGGCTGATGTGAGGAATGTCCTCAGGCACGTGTGGAGAGAGGGAGGAGAGCAGCCCCTCCGGCATGCGTGCCATAGGTTCACCAACACAGCTCTAGCATCACTCCTGGCAGAAAGCAAGCTCTGAAGGCAGAGCTTGTCTGTCCGTTTGGTTTTTTTTTTAACCCTTGTACTTCAGTGTATTGTCTCATAGGTGGAAGATTGGTAAGGGTGGGCAATGGGGGTCAAGTGACTTGCCCAGGGTCACACAGCTGGGAAGTGGCTGAGGCCGGGTTTGAACCTAGGACCTCCCGTCTCTAGGCCTGACTCTCACTCCACTGAGCTACCCAGCTGCCCCTTGTCTGTCCGTTTTTAATCTTTGCCTCCCCAGCACCAAATGTGGAGCCTTCATAAAAGCTTCAGAACCGAGCTGAATCCACTTGGATGGCGTTTCTCAAACTCCAACATGCTGGAGATTAGATGGAGCTCACCCAGGACAGACACGTGGTTCCAGGGAGGCCCCGGCGGAGCAGGGCTCTTGCTCCTTCTTCTCATCAATTCAGGCCACAGAAGTCAACATTTTCTCCAAAAACCTTCACCCTGTCTGAGCATCTCAGCAAGATGGGAACTGCTGGGAGGTGACTAGTATGATGGTTCCAGCATCGCCAACCACGAATCCAGCTCATTGTCTGTCCAAACACATCAAAATGTGCTTCCAGCTGTCCAGGAGTCCTTTACCAAAGCCCCTCACACCACTCTGTTTACAGTCTACAGATCATGGGAAAGTAGAGGGCTTGGATGCTTATCTTTCAGACAAATGTATCAGCATCAGGCAGCTCAGGGGCTCTCTGGCTTGGAGTCAGAAAGCCCTGAGTTCGAATATCATTTCATGCATGTTCCGGCTGGCTGACCCAGGACAAGTTGGTTGGTCTCTGTGCCTTAACTGTAAAATGGGGGGATTAATCTTGTTGACTTTCAAGGCCTCTCACCTAGATCTAAATCTGTTTCCAGTGAATACATGGTATAAAGATTCTAGAGCTGAAAGGAACTTAGAGACCAACTCATCCAACTCCCTCAATTCTGAGGAGAAAATAGAGGTTCACGAGTATTAAGTGGAAGAACTGGGATTTGAACTCAGTTCCCAAGACACCAAGTTCACCAGGAAAATTCAGTGTTGTTGCCTCTGTCAGATGATTTCCCATTTAACAAAAAGACCATGTTGATGCTTCAGGAGGGTGCTCGACCGAGGGTCAGAAGCCCAGGCTGGGGTCTCCCTCTGCCTCTGCCACTGCCTTTGTGGCCTTGGGAAAGAGATCTTTCTAGGGCTCCGAGTCCCTAATGTAACCTCAGGGGGTTAGACTGGAGGCACTTCAAGGTCACTCAGCTCCAGAGTCTTCCCACTCAAAGTAATCAGGTGGATTTTATGATACCTAAAGAAGAGATCAAAGGAGGGATGCCTGGGCCTCCCGAGTCTCACTGCTCAGTCTCTCTAGAGCCACAGCTGCCTACAGGAACATGGATCGCTGGAAGGTTGGGGCTCAAGCCCATGCTCCAGCCACGCTAAGCCAAGAGACCGGACTTCTTCCCGCAGTCCAAGCCAAGAACAAAACTTACAACATCCTGATAAGGCAGGTGCTATGATCATTGTTCCCCATTTTACAGATGAGGAAACTGAGGCTGGGAGAGAGGATAAGTGACTTGTCCTGGATCTTACATACACTGGTAGCAGGTTTGAACTCTGGTGCCTGAAAGCTCAACTCCAGGGGCACCCCCTACTGGTGGCTTTTTTTGGCTGCTCCTATCCTTAGTGCTCAAATGCCAGTTCCAGGGAGCACATCTACTCTTTGCTGCTTCTGTGCTCCTGGAGGGGAGCCTGTGGTTCATTACCTCATAACAGTGCCGTGCGTACAATAAGTACTCAGCGATGCTGGTTGGGGGGGACCTTCAACTGGGAGAAGTAAAGAAAAGAGAGCAGTAGAGGCAGACAAGTATGGAAAATGGAACCATCTTTGCACAAACTAAGCCCCAGAATTCAAAAAAGGAAGTTACCTAGGCAAGGTCACACGTAGCACTTGTTATTCTCCAAATCTACAGCCACACGGATGCAGGGCAGTATCCAATCTGGTCTCCTTTGAGTCCAAAGCTTGGTCCTAAAGAATTTCCAAGAAATTCGCTCTTAAGAAGTGGGAAGGGGGGCAGCTAGGTGGCTCACTGGATTGAGGGACAGGAGGTTCTGGGTTCAAATGTAACCTCAGATACTTCCTAGCTGAGTGACCCTGGGCAAGTCACTTAACCCCCATTGCCTAGCCTTTACCACTCTTCTGCCTTAGAACCAATACCCAGTATTGATTCTAAGACAGAAGGTATGGGGTTTTATATAAAAATAAAAATAATTTTAAAAAAAAGAAGTGGGGAGGGGCAGCAAGGTGTCTCAGAGGATAGAGAGTCAGCCCTAGAGATGGGAGTCCTGGATTCAAGGTTCAAGTATCTGGTCTCTGACACTTCCTAGTTGTATGACCTTGGGCAAGTCCTTTAACCCTAACTGCTGAGTCCTTCCCTCTTCTGCCTTGGAGCCAGTACTTAGTATGATTCTAAGACAGAGGGTAAGCTTTTAAAAAGAAGAAGAAATAGGAAAGGAAATTGAGATGGCAGATGAAATTCTGAATCAGATAGTCCTGAGAAGACTTCATTGGTTAATGCAAGAGAAGCGAGTCTACAGTCTTTCCATGTAGCACTGCTAAAAAGCACATAGAGAAAATTAAACATGTCTCATTCAAATCAAAGCTGGCTGTTGGAAAAAAAAGTGCCCCAGACGGGAAAAAAACCTTTCTGAAACATGATGCAAGCCCTTTGGAAGTCCTCTCCCACAGAGACTACAGAAATTGTTGTCTCCAGAAGGCTGGAGAGTGTAAGGAGTTACCACTATCATGCTCACTCCACAAGTCATGAAGCGTGTGGGGGAAAGTTACCCTTTGATCTGTGAGGAGGAGCTCTGGGATAAACAAGGAAAGAAGATGGAGAGAAAGAAGGTGAGGAGAAACAGCTTCCTTTTCAGAACTGTCCAGTGTTCTTTTATAAGGAATCTTCTCCAGGAATGAATCTGGAGAGAAATGACTGAGATGGAGAGCTGAAAGAGTCTCAGCATTTTGGTGTTCTGCTGTCACATCTGGAGAGAAAGAGAGAAGATGGAGAGAACTCTTCTTTCTCAATGAAATCTTCCTAATCTTGATCTTTCTAAGAGTACTAAGAAGATTCTTATGAAGAGAATGTGTTATCCTGAGTGAAGCAAACAGTGTGGGGCTGTTTTCAGCAGTGAAATCATCTCCTATTATAACGAGAACTTGAAATGACTCTGCCTGACATCATTCTCATAATTAAAATATTGTAAATGATTGTCTTCAGTTTATGACTGACTTCGCTGTTAACAAATTATATATTTAAGATTTTGTTTATTGAATCTTGGGAACTGAAAGGATTTATATAAAAAAAAAGAGATGTAGGGAAAGGAGTTTTCTCCAGTTTAGTAAACAAATAACATCTGATAAACTGGAGTGGGGGCCCAGAGTTTTGTTAATTGAGAGATAAGTTGAAATTTTATTACTTGATGAGAAAATATACAAATACATCTCCTGAATTACCCCGGAGCATAGAATGATAATATTAAATATGAGAATGAGTCAAGTAGCAAGCTGGGAGTGTCATAATAGGGAGGTCAGAGACCTATATAACCACATTATTAGGAGGGTCATCCTACTAACCTGATTGCCAATATGAGGCAAAAAAAGCGAAACCAAGATAAGAGTTCACACTGTTTATGATTATATAAAAAGAAGACAGCTTGGTGGCTCATTAGATAGAGCAATGGGCCTGGAATCAAGAAGATTCACCTTCCTGAGTTCAATTTTGATCTCAGACACTTACTAGCTGGGTGACCCTGGCCAAGTCACTTCACCCTGTTTGCTTCGGTTTTCTCAACTATAAAATGAGCTGGAGAAGGAAATGGCAAACCACTCCAGTATCTTTGCTCTGGAAACCCCCAACTGGGATCATAAAGAGTCAGATATGACTAAACAAATACCAACAAGAATGAATGAAAATTCACAAATGAAAACCCTGATTGTAACAGAGGAAGCAATATTTGATTCAGTCCAACAAGTACTTATCAAACAGCTAACATATGCAAAGCGCTTTGCTAACCGTTGGAGAAACAAAGGCAAAATGGGAACGATATTTGTCTCAAGGTACCCACAACGTTCCATTCACAGTATACTTCATCTCTTAACTCCTTGCCTTCATACTGAAGCCTTAAATGTGTTCGATTCCATTCCCTCCTTCTTACAACACCTGGTTTCCTTTAAGATTCAACTCCAGGGCAGAACCCCCATTGCCTAGTACCTACCATTTTTCAGCCTTGGAACCAATACATAGTATTGCTTCTAAGATAGAAGGTGAAGGTTTAAAAAAAAAAGACTCAACTCAAGGCCCCCTTTACATGAGATACTTCCTATTCTGTCTTCTCCCATCCCAGCTACTAGTGTCCTCTCACTCCACAAGACTCTTCCAGACAGAAGAATGTGTCTAGAAAACTGATTCTCCCCAGTGTGAGCTCTAGAGACAGTTAAAACCGGGGAGCAGTGAGGCTCCCAACGTTAGCAATTTCTAAGGTTTGGAGCTGTCACCGCATTCGTAGCTTCTAAAGAGGGTTAGCCACAGGCAGATGAAGGTTTCTGTCCCAAAAACTTTCATAGAGGGTTGGGATCTCTGCCGGTCAAGAAGAATCCCCACGTCGATAAAAATCAGAATGCTGTGATGTAGGCAAGTCATCTCAGGATCAAGGTAAAATCAGATCTACTTTCTGAGGAATGCTGAGTTCTTGATCTTTATTTTTCACTGTCTCAGTTACTCAGAAATTGTCAGTTTCTTCCTGAGATTGGGGAGACAGATAATGGGTATCTTTTTTTCCGCTAAAGATACGACCTGGTGAATATTATTTCTTAGACACTTTCTTAGACACAGTTAAGTAGAGAAATTTAGTACCTCCTACGTTCTGACCATAAATCATAAAATTAACTTTTGATAGCATTTACTGACAGAGAGCAGCGAAGATCCTGTCATGGAACCACAGTTAACTATTCGATGATTCATTCTCTCTAGATGTATGTTCTCTAGGGAAATGGGCGGCACCAACCTCTTGGATTATTGTGAAGATTAAATGAGACACTGTGTGGAATGATTTATATAACTTTAAAGCACTATATAAATATGTATATTATATATATATATAAATAAAATACTATATAAATATAAAGACACTATATATATGTTGTTTGACTTTGTTGTTTAAAACTCTAAATTCAGGTATTATACCATAGAGACAATGCTAGACCCCAGGAAGAGGTCCCCGGAGTAACCCCCAAAGTCTGTCTAAATAAGTAATAACGTACCTGACCTACACCACCAAAGATTCTAGTTGGAGTTCTGGGCTCTGGGAGGAGGAATCCATGGATTGGGGGAAGAGGATGCTGGGCCCGTTGGAGACAACATTTCCAAACAAAAAGGGATTTTCTTTAGCATTCTTGCCATCTCCTTTTCTTTTCTATGTTTTATCATTATTTTATTTTAATAACAAATTTCCACATAAGTTTTTCAAAGTCATATGATTCATGTTGTCTCCCCCCTCACCCAGAGCTGACAAGCAATTCAATCTGGGATCTACATGTATTATCACACAAAACATATTTCCATGTTACTCATTTTTGTAAGAGAATAATCTTATAAAACCAAAAGTCCAAATCATATGCCCAGATAAACAAGTGATAAATCAGATGTTTTCATCTGCATCTTGATTCCAATAGTTCTGTCTCTGGAGGTGGAAAGCATTCTTCTCCCCAAGTCCCTAGAACTGTCCAGCAATGGTATTGCTGTCAGAAGCTAAGTCTCTCACATCTGATCGTCCCACAATGTTTCAGTTACTGTGTACAATGTTCTCCTGGTTCTGCTGATTTCACTCTGCATCAGTTCACATTGATCTTTCCAGTTCTCTCTGAAACCATCTCCTTTTCTTCATCTCTCTACCATCTCTACTGCACGGGTAGATTTTAGAAGTAAGGCTAATCAAGATGAATATATTTATAACATTTATTAATATCATTAATTAATTACTTTTTATATAATAATAAATAATTAACATATAAGTAAATAATATATAGATAAGTAGATAATAAATAAATATGTATCTTCTTATAAATAAATAAATATGTGATCTTTATATAAATAATCAGTAATATTATTGTATATAACATATAGTAATATAATATTAATAAATAATGTATCACTATAATATACAAATATATAAACATGTAAATAAATAAATGGGTGATTTGTGATTAATGATATTAATAAATAATAGAAATATATTCATCTCAATATACCTTACTTCTAAAATCTACCACTACACTGCCAGTCCCAAAAGGGTAAAGCTATTCTTTGTGCTACTCCCAGAAGATTCTCTGCTGGACAGTTCCGTACCTTCTTTCAATCCAAACTTCTCTCAGTGAAGAAAGATAACAATAATGGTAAAAACTTGCAATTCTACGTAAAACGTTTAAGGTCTGAAAAACAGGAAATAAGCATTAATATAGGGCCTCCTATGTGCCAGGCACAATGTTAAATGCCTTACGAATATTACCTCATTTGATCTTCACAATAACCCGGGAGCTAGGTGCTTTTGTGATCCCTATTTTACAACTGAGGTGAATAGAAGCTAAGTGACTTACCCAGGGTCATCGAGCCAGTAAATGTCTGAGATCAGATATGCATTCAAATCTTGCTGACCCCTGCACTCTATCCACTGTACCATCTGGCTCCATTTTTGCCCATTCTCCCATTTGCTCTTTGGTGAGACTGATCCTTCTTGGGTGCTTGAAAGATAACTGAGAGTCTTGACCTCCCCACACCAACAACTGAGGCAATATCTCTAAGAGTTACTGAAGTGTGCTCTCCTAGAGTTTTAACTGATTGTTTCTTTGAAGTAATAGCTGTGCTTAAAGACCACAGGGCTCGAAACGGAACAAAACAGAGCAATGACACAACGTTCGGCACTCAAATGACAGAGAAAAGGAGGGGAAACATCTCGGTCGTCTTTCATCTGGTCAAGACCAAACGTTCTGAGTCAGCCTGGCGTTGGAAGATGCACACAAAGAAAACCACGTGAAAATGAGGGCTTGTTTCAAGGCTCTTCTACATACAAACTCACATGCACATACACATTGCATGTATGTAAATATACTTATATGTTTAATGTGTTAATATTTAATCTAATAAATTATAATGTATTATAATGAAGTTTAATGTAACATTTAGTTACATATTTAAGATAGAATCTATTATGAATACCTTAAGGGATAGGATTAATATTCTACATCTGAATATTTGCATACATAAGTACAGAGAGAAATAAAGGTTTTTAAAAGAACATTTATATCGCACCTTAAAGCTTGTAAAACAATTTATGCATTCTCTCATTTGTGCTTTACAACAATCCAGTGAGGTTGGTGTATTATCATCCCCATTTTAGAGATAAGAAAACTGAGGTTATGAAATAGTAAATGGATGGTGTAGGGTCACACAGATAATAAATGTCTGAGTCAGAATTCAGACTCAGGTCTTTATGACTCCAAGTCCAGAAATTCCATCCACTCTGCCTTAAACAAATATCTCCCTGACAACATATTCTCTCCCTGCCTTTAGCCAGGCTTCTTGGGTCATCCTGTGTCTCCAGAAGGCTCTGGATAGGACTTTTTTTAATCGTTATTTTCCATCCATCCATAATGGTCACTTAGAGCCCTGATGGAGGCTGCTGCTGAGAGGGCAGAAAAGCCCACGTTCCTTCTATGCCAAGGAGAGGAGAATGGGAACACAAAGGCCCTGGCATCCTATCGCTGCCAAAAATTCTCTGCAGAGAGACTGGACTCCGGGGGGTCCCAGGCTCTGTGTGCTCCCAGGGAACTAGCAAAGGCTGTGTTCTACCCTTCAGCCTCCGATGAATGGAGGGCGACACGCAGGCTGGCAAAGAGCTCTTTCTCCTTTTGGCTGGGACCCTAAAAACTAGAGCTCGCTACTGCCTAGAAACAGGTGGCCCGAGCACCCCACCCTCTTCTAACAGGAAGCCTCAGAACATCCCCTCCCTGCTCCCAAGCCAACGATAGGTTTGGGTCCTGGAGTCAACGCATCGGAAAGCTGGCAGCCATCTCTAACCAACACTCGCCGCCGAGAATCCTTCGGTGCAGGGAAAGGAGGCGGGCTTTGGAGTCAGAGAACGTGGCCTCCGATCCTGCCTCTGGGATCTCGAGCACATCCCTCAGTAGCTCTCGGGGTCTTTTTCCCCTTCTGCATAAGGAGGAAGGGGTCGGATGAGACGCTTTTGGAGGTCTCTTTTATCTCGGCATTGGAGATCCTTTAATTTTGTGCAAAACTTAGAGCCAGGGAGCAGAATCACACCACTCGTCAATATAGGGAACTTGGTACCCCAAAGTTGTTATTGTTCAGTCATTTTTCTGTCATGTCTGGCTCTTTGTGGCCCTACTTATGGCTTTCTTGGCAAAGATACTAGACTGGTTTGCCCCAATTCAATTTACAGATGAGGAAACTGAGGCACACAAAGTTAAGTGACTTGCCCAGGGTCCCACGTCTAGTAAGTATCAAAGTAGCCACTTGGCTACCCTCAAGTCCCCAACCGCCTTTACTAATAAGAATTAACTAATTTTAAAAGGGAACCTGAGAAGCTCTTCTCTAACTGAGCTCAAGAACCACGAGAAGTCTTGGGTTCAAATCTAATGCCAGACACTTCCTAACTGTGTAATCCTGGGCAAGTCTCAAAACTTGCATAGCCCTTACCTGTCTCCTGTCTTGGAAGCAATACTTAGTAGAGATTCGAAGACAGAAAATAAGGGTTGTTGTTTTTTAATGGCATGAAGGATGTGGTGGTTGGCCTTATGCGACACAATAGAACGGGGGCTCCTTGAGAGCAGGGATCGCCTTTGCCTTGGCCCTTGTTCTGTGTGCCCCTAGCATGGTGCCTGGCCCAGAGCATTTTAAATGTTTTATAAATATGTGTCACGGAACCATCGTTCTGGATCTGGAAGGAGCCCTTAAAGACCAGCTGGGCCAATTCCCTCATTTCACAGAGGAGGAAACGGAGGCTCCATTTCCAAAGCAATGGCGTGTCTTCCTAAGATCTCACAGGTAGTGGCAGACTCAGGATTTCCTGACTCCAAACCCCGCGGCATTTCCGCTGTGCCAGAGCCTCTTTAGCGGAATGAATTCCCCCTCCCGCCGCCGCCCAGAGCCCTCACAAGCCGGATGAATCCAAAATCCTGAGCTGCCTCTTTCTAGCTGGGAAGCCCTTCCCATTCCCGCTCGGCACCCTCCACTCCTTCTTTCAGTCCGGGGTTCGCTCAAGCCCGCCTCCTCCCCGTGTCGCCCCCCAGTTCCACGCCTGCAACGTGCATTTCTTCCTCCTGGAACTGCTCTTCGCCTTCCACACCCAGTTCCTGCCCCTTCGGTCTGAGCCCCTCCTGCTCCCCGCAGCCGCTGCTGGCCAGTGTCCAGGCCGGTCCCCCCGCGGCTCCCTTTCCGAGGTCCGCGTGGTCTCTCCCAGCAGAACCGAAGCCCCCTGAGGGTTGGTCTTTGTATTGTTGGGTGCTTAGCCAGCCCTGCACAGCTTAAGGATAAGGGATGGGACGGGCCGCTCTCCAAGGTCCCTCCCGGGCCTGCCTCTGGGGGCTGAGGAGGTCCATGGCTGGGCCTCCGGAAGGGGGGGGGGGGGGGGGGAAGGAGCTGGTGGGCACGGCGGGGGCGCCCGAGAATGGCAGAGCTGGGCTGTGGTTCCTGGGAAAGAACACGAACCCCTTTCCTGGGCGACTCCCGAAGGCCGTGGGGAGACGGGCTTCCGGAGGGGGCCGAGGCCACGGGGCAGCCGACCTCCTCGGTTCCCCTGGAAGGGGCTGGGCCTGCAGGAGGCCTTGGAACAGAGGAGGCTCGGCTATCCACGCGTGCTGAGTGTTGGCTCTGTGTCTCCCCCCTGGGCCCAGGAACGCTCCGCGCCGAGGTTATTTCTGGAGCTCTCCAGTGGCCAAGCTGGCTCCCGTCACCACCTGCTCCTCTGACAAGTGCTGGATCGGGCGCCAGGCCCATTCCCAAAGCACCAAGAACGTCCTAGAAGAGCAGGTGGTGAGGGCCAAAGGGCAAGGGGCAGGGAGCCTGGGAAACAGGAGCCGCCAAGCCATCCCCCCACCACTGCAGGAACCCCGGCTTCAGAAAAGAGCCTGCAAAGAGAGGAAAGGAGCCCAAAGGCTCAGGCTTACATTCCACCTGGTTACTCGAAGGACCTTTAACCTCTCTGGGCCTCAGTTTCCCTATTTGTAAAATAAAGTCTAAAAATTAAAACAATTCTAAGAATAACTGAAATGTATGGAGTCCTTTAAGCTCCATAAAGCACTCTACCCGAGTTAATTCTTTGGATCCTTACAACAATCTGGGGAGGGAGGTGCTCTTATTATCCCCATTTTACATCAGAGGAAACTGAGGCAAACAGAGGCTAAGCAACCAAGATCTTCCTAAGTCCTGATCCTGTGCTCTAACCCCTGGGCCACCCAAAGAAAGCCCTTTCTCACTCCAATTCACGAGTCTGTAGTTTCTTAGCTGTGTAACAAAAGGCTACAATCTCTACCAAGAATTAGTTCCCTACGAAGTTTCAGCAACTCCCTGGGCTCCTTCCCATGCCTGACCGTCCCTCTCCTGAAGGGCTTTAAGATGTTCCCGGCGCTCCCCCCCCCCCCCCCCCCGGCACAGTCCTGGGAGGCAGGACCGAATATCTGATGGGAAAACTCGGGATGCCCATCATTTCCTTCCGGGCTTTTCCCTGCTGCGAGCAATGAGTCTTCTTTCATGACAGGTTGAACAGGGAAGAAGGCGTTGCGTGATAGCACGTGTGCAACCCATAGCATGTTGCCTGCCATCTTGGGGAAGGAGGGAGAGAACATGATCACAGAATGTCAGAAAATGATTATTAAAATTGTATCGACGTGTAAGATGGGGGGAAAGTGAGCAAAAAAAGGAAGAACGAGCCTTGGGCTTGAAATCGGTAGAACTAGATTCAAGACCTGAGGAACACTTGATGACTTTGATCTGGGTTAAGTCGCTTCACCAGTGGCTCCCCATTGCCTCCAGGATGGCATATAAAATCCCATCTTTGAGTTAATGAGCTTGCTAACCTGGTCACTTTATTTCCCTCTTTGAACTCTCCAATAGCACCCTGATGGCTGTTTCTTGCCCATGACACTGCCTCTCCCACCTCTGGGCCTTTGCCCTGGCTGTGTCCCAAGGTTGGGATCATTTCCCTCCTTTCCTCCATCTTCTTTTGAGCCTTATTTCAAATACCATCTTCTGTAGGAAGAAGCCTTCTCTGCCCAGTCTCTACCCAGCCCCGTCAGCCTCCTGAGCCTTCCCCTCTAAGGGTACCTTCTATATGTGCTATGGATATATCTACACGTTGGCCCTCCTTTAGCTCGTGAGCTCCTTGAGGGTAGGATTGTTCTCATTTTTCTTTGTATCCCCATGCTCATCTCCTGGCACATAGTAGGTGCCCAGGAAATTCGTGCTGGTATCCCCAGAGCTGAACACGGCTCCTGGCATATTGTGGGCACTCAGCAAATTCATGTTGGTAGGTGCACATAGTAGGTGCTCAAGAAATCCATGTTGGTATCCCCAGAGATGAAGACAACTCCCGGCATATTGTGGGCACTCGGCAAATTCATGTTGGTATCTCCAGAGCTGAACATGGCTCCTGGCACACAGTAGGTGCTCAGGAAATCCATGTTGGTATCCCCAGGGCTGAACGCGGCTCCTGGCACACAGTAGGTGCTCAGGAAATCCATGTTGGTATCCCCAGAGCTCAACATGGCTCCTGGCACATAGTAGGTGCTTAATAAATATTTGTTACTAGAATGGCGAACCTCAGTCTTCCCTTCTGTACAACATGCATAATGCTGCTTGTACTAGCTTTCTCCCCTTGTTGTCACTGAAAAGCATTTTAGAAACTGCCAAGAAGTCGCTGGATATCAGAGCGGGGAGAGACCTGTGCGGCCCCCTCGCCTCGGAGAGCTGCGCCTCGCTGCTGCCTCCACACGTAAGAAGGAAACCTCCTCGCCAGCAGCTTCCCTCTCCGCCGCCGTCACTCCGACAAGCGGCTCTGGTCCGAGACGGGCCAAGGAGGGAGCTCGGTGACGGTCCGAGGCTCGGCCCTTGCTGGCACCTAAAAACAACGCGGGCTGAGAGCGGGTCAGTCCGAGGCTCTCACTGACAGAAGCTTTGCCGTGACTGACCGGTGCTGAGGCTTCAGGGACTGAGGAGGCCTGACTGCCGCTCCTGGTCATCCATCACTGAAAACAGCAAAGGCAGGAGGAATGGCACAAAAGGAGGACGAGCCACCTCAGCGGCAAAACACCAGGGCCGAGGAGGCAAGAAATGGTAAGACTCACTCCAAAGCGGGTGGCTGGAAACGTGGCCTCCCCTCCCTGACCTCTACGTCTCTAACATGGGCGAGTCGGATCCAATCCCATCTAAGATCCCTTCTGGAACTCGAAATCTAGGATCCAAAACCTCATTAGGTATTGGCAGCTGGGCGGCTCAGTGGATAGAGAGGCAGGCCTAGAGGCAAGAGGTCCTGGATTCAAATCTGGCCTCAGACACTTCCTCGCTGTACGACCCTGAACAAGTCACTTACCCTCCCCCCCAACTGCCTAGCCCTTACCACTCTTCTGTGGTGGAACCAGCACACAGTATGCTTTTAAGAGTAAAGGTAAGGTGTTTTTTTTTTTTTTTAATTTGCTAGGGCCACACTCCTTCCCCTGACCAGATCAGGATTCGAATCTCTCCAGAGTGATAACACATCCCACCAAATTGGCTCTCGGCTATCTAGAACCTTCAGAATGATTTATTATTCATTCAGAATTATTCTATGCAGAATAATGGCAACGACAACAGAGATAACAATAGAATTCACTAATAACTGACACCAGATCTGGATTTTTATCACAGACCTAACTGTTCCCCACCGGGGTGATCCAGACAGAATACAGACGAGCATTTCTTATAAGCGTCTCCATGGCGAATGCTCGTGGCCTCCAAGTTACGTGGAATGAAAGAGAATTAGCAGAAGAAGGTCCACACAATCCCCATCATCCTGCCTGCTGGGGAAGGTCTCCAGAAGTTGTTCTTAGTGAACATAAATCATGTAGACATGCAAAAATATTCTTAAGTAATTCATTAGGTTAAATTTTTTAAGTTCTTCTTAGTGAGCCAACAGAAGAAGGCTGACATCTCACTACTTTGATTCAACTGCCAGAAGCACGTAATTTATCCTTATGTACTAATCTGCCAAAGGCTAGCGAGGTGGCACACTGGATAGAGCATGGAGCCTGGAAGACTCCTCTTCCTGAGTTCAAATCCAGCCTCAAACACTTGCCAGCTGTGGGACCTTGGGCCAGTCACTTTGGCCTATTTGCCTCAGTTTCCTCATCTGTAAAATGAGCTGGAGAAAGAAGTGGCCAACCGGTCCAATATCTTTGCCAAGAAAACCCCAGCTGGGGTCCCGAAGAGCGGGATACAACTGAAAAACAACTAGTCTGCCAAACACCAAACACAACATTAAACACAGTAGATGGAGCTCCAGAAGGGACCTCAGACATCACGGAATCCAACTTCCCCATTTCTGAGACGCAGGCAGGACGGTGGCTCGCCTGGGACCATTTCTAATGGAATTTGTCGTATATAAAAAGAGAATAAAAGCACGACAACCACCATCAACAATAACAATGTTTTCCATGCCATCTTTCGTTTTATTTCCTTCCGAAGTGTTTTGTGACGTGTGATACGTGGCTTCTGCCACAGAACGGGGAATAAGAAAGTACGGATTCAGCTGTGTGACCCTGGGCAAGTCACTTGACCCCCATGGCCCACCCTTACCACTCTTCCACCTAGGAGCCAATACACAGAAGTTAAGGGTTTAAAAAAAAAAAAGAGTAATTCATGATGATGACTCAGTCATCGAGGACTACGAGATCCTCTGGGTCCCCAAAGCAAATGAATGTGAAATAGCTTATATTAGTCAAATATTCCTCTCTGAAATGGTCATAAAATAAAGTGAACTTTGCTCCCAAAGACCAATCGATCAATACCCATTTATTAAGCACCTGCTCTGTTCTAGGCGCTATGCTGAGGATTACAGGTTTGAAACAGGAAGGGACCTCAGAATCATTTTCCTTATCCATCCCATTTCACAGATGAGGAAACTGAGGCCAACAGAGAGGAAATACCTAACCCAAGATCACATACAGAAGTGGAGTCAAGATTTGAATCCAGTTGTTTTTTTTTTTCTTCTGGAAAACTGAGATATTTATTAAGTAAATCAGCATGTATTGTGTACCTACTGTGTGCAAAGCCCTGTACTTGGGGCAGAAAGGGACCCTGGTGTAAGCAAATTATAGTCCCTTTAATTAAGAAGTTGATGGTCTGCCCAAGAGAACTCTAGGGTCTCAGAGGGCCAAGTCACTGAGTCACCAGGATTCACTTCCCCACCTAAAAATTCCACCCTCACGCCTTGGGAAAGCATTGTTGTCAGTAACAAGAAGAAAATACACAATTACTGGAAATGTCAAAGATGGGGGGTTTTACCTTCAGACAAGAATTAGAATATAAAGGTTAGGGGCAGCTGGGTAGCTCAGTGGAGTGAGAGTCAGGCCTAGAGACAGGAGGTCCTAGGTTCAAACCCGGCCTCAGCCACTTCCCAGCTGTGTGACCCTGGGCAAATCACTTGACCCCCATTGCCCACCCTTACCAATCTTCCACCTATGAGACAATACACCGAAGTACAAGGGTTAAAAAAAAAAAAAAAAAAAAAGATTATAAAAAAAAAAAAAAAAGAATATAAAGGTTAAAAACAAAAACAAAATAATGAGGGTGGCGGAAAGGTATTCTGGCTTCTTGGTCTAAGAGAGAAAAAAGAACCCCAAATCCCCAGCAATCTCTCCTCATTGTAGAATTTGGGGAGAGGCAGAGGGGAGAAGAGAGAGGCAGAGAGAGAGGGAGAGAGAGAAGGAGACAGAGACAGAGAGAAAGAGGGAGACAGAGAGACAGAAAGGGAGACAGAGAGAGAGAGAGACAGAGAGAGAGAGAGAGAGAGAGAGAGAGAGAGACAGAGAGAGAGAGAGAGAGAGAGACAGAGACAGAGACACAGAGACACAGAGAGAGAGAGACAGAGAGAGAAACAGAGTCAGAGACAGAGACACAGAGAGACACAGAGAGAGAGAGAGACACAGAGAGACACAGAGAGAGAGAGAGACAGAGAGAGAAACAGAGTCAGAGACAGAGAGACACAGAGACACACACACACACACACAGAGAGAGAGAGAGAGAGAGAGAGAGAGAGAGAGAGAGAGAGAGAGAAACAGAGTCAGAGACAGAGAGACAGAGAGAGAGAGAGAGAGAGAGAGAGAGAGAGAGAGAGAGAGAGAGACAAAGACAGAGAGAGAAACAGAGACAGAGAGAGAAACAGAGACAGAGAGAGAAGAGAATATTTATGTGTGTGTATCTTTTCTGGGTTCTCTCCCTACCATACAGAACCACAGAATTATACAGCTGGAAAGGACCTAAGAGCAGTTTGAAAACAATAATCCTAACCCTAGAGTTAGACAGACCTCAGTTCAAATCTTGCTTCTGAATTGCTTCTAAAACTCCTTGGCAAAATAAATAAGATAAAATTCCTTGGCCGAGACATGTAATGGCCCCGGGTCTCGGCTTCTTTATCTGTAAAATGAGGGCGATGAACTGGCTGGACTCCTGGGTCCCTTCCAAATCTAAAGCTACGATTATAAACGGGGTAATACATAGAAATCACACGGATATGTGGTCTTTCTGTGGATATCCTCACATAGAAAATCCTACACGTGCACAAGGTTCTCTACACCCCCCTCCCAGGCACAACCTCTCTGTGTGCAGCTCTCCATGTCCATGTCGGGTCATCTCTATAGGGCCCCCCAGAGCAGTCCGAGCGCCTGAATTTCTGTGAATAAATCTGTGGAAACGTAATCGTACATACGTGTGACTCGACTGCACGTCGATCCGTACTGCAGCACATTTTCTCGTAGTGTGTGGACGTGTGTGTGTCCATAATTGGCCGGTTGGCTGGTTTTCTCTCTAACTGGATCTGCATCCATATGGCGAACTATTTGTGTGTATGTGTGTGTGTGTGTGTGTGTGTGTGTGTGTCACTGTAGGTGCGAATACCTGTGCGTGCAATTACAATGCTATTTGTGGACAAACAACTCCATGTAGCATTATCTGTAGCACAGACATAATTAGCCAACACACACACACACACACACACACACACACACACACACACACACACACACATGATCTAGGCTATAGATTCTTCCTGGAACCAGCTTCTCCATCTCCGAAGTGAATGGGAGGAGATCAACGATTGTTTTTCAGTCATTTAACTGTTCCTGACTCCATCAGGGAACTTTGTGGCAAAGATACCAGACTGGTTTTCCATTTCCTTCTCCAGCTCCTTTTACAGTTAAGGAAACTGAGGCAAACAGGGTGAAATGACTTGCCCAGGGTCACACAGCTAAGTGATCTCAGGAAGGAGTCTTCCTGCCTCCATGCCCAGCACTCTTATCTGCTCTGCTCTCAGGCTGCCTCTGTTTATTCATACACTTAACGTCTCCCCTCCTGGAAAGCAGGGCTTTGAGCTCAAGGACTATTTTTGCTCAGTATAAAAAAAGACCTGAATAAATACTTCCTGATGGATGGCTTAGCTGGAGAGGGGCAAAGAGCTTCGAATGACAGCATTTGGGAGCCGAGTGAGTGTTTGTTGTTCTGCTTTTGAGACCCAGAACTCGAGTCCAGTTTCCCAACTGCAGAGCCAGCTGCAGAGCTGGATCTGTGGCCTCCCAAGCAAAGCCAAGATGGCGCCCATCGGAAAGGCTGTCCCCCCCCCCCCCAGTGAGTGCCTTTCACGCCTGCCCCTGGGGGCCTCGAGTTCTCTTTAACTCGGGGAAGGCGTCTACATTCAGCTTTGCCGCCAGGTTCAATCTGAGCGAAGAACTCGAAGGAGAGCCCAAGGATTCCATTGGTTTTCTGCCTCCTCGTAACGGAAGAAAGCTCGAGACAAATGTTTACTGTTACACTGAAAGCTTTTGGCTTCTTATTTAGAAGTAAAAAATGTTAGCGCCCGACGGAGCCTCGGAGAGCATTTGGTCTAAATCGAGTCTCCTTTTATGGAAAAGGAAACCCAGGTCCGAGGAAGCCAAGTGGACACAGAACTAAGAAGGGCAGAAGTCGGATCGTCACAGGATTTTTTGAGCTAGAAGGGACCACAGAAAACATCTAATCTAATGCAATCAGGTTACGGATGAGGGAATTGATATCCAGAGAGGGAAAGGACTTGGCCAAGGTCACATGGCTAGGTTTTGACAGAAATGTTGCCACTCTTCCCCCTGAAATTACATTTGCACATATTTGCTCCCCTTTTAGTCTTGGCTCCTTGGGAATGGGTTCCTCGCTGTCTTTCTACCTCTAGCCCCTAACACTGGGCTTTGGACTGGTAGGCACTAAAGAAATACTCCCTTATTGACTGACTGAAGTGGGACTGTCATAGGCTTTAGAACTGGAAGAGACTTTAGAAATGATCCAGTTCAATTCCACAATCGACAAGATGTGGAAATAAGCCCAGAGAAGTAAAATAACTTACCCTAGGACACACAGCTAAGTAGTGCAGAAATGGGATTATTATAAGATATTATAAGGGTTGAAAGGAATCTCAGAACAGAGAATTAGGTCTTTTTTTTTATTGAATGGACAAGGAAACCGAGACCAAAGGAGTCTCCAAGGTCACAGAGATAGTGAAATTGCAGAGCTGGAATGTGAGCCCTGTTCCTCCACGAATTCACTACATTCCTCAATCCTGGAGTTTTTCTTCATTTTTGGAGTGATGCCACGGTGAAGTCTTGAGCCCTGCCTCAGAATCAGGTTATTAAATGCACAAAATAAAATGTGCAGGACTAGAAAGGAAACTAGTTAAGTTGAATTATAGTCATTAAAATACTTAAAACACACATTTCTGAGTCTTAGGCTAAAGAGTCCCTGGTGCTGTCCAATGTCCTCCTTTATAAATGTGAAGATTGAAGCTCAGAGACCCAAAGTGGGCCTTCCTCAGTGTCTCTTCCTCTTTCCCCCAGATCTCGCTGCCTCATTTCTCTTTGCTCTTCCCAGAACCCCCAGCAAACTTACAAGCACCTCGGTAGTTCCCTGGATGTCACTACAGGAAACATGGCAGGTTATGGTGGTCACGTGCTGTTGGCCACAAGGCTAAATTTTACTGGCCAAGTGTGTCAGGATGAGTGAACCCGCCATCTTGATATGTCTGCTTAAGCATCGATCCATCTCCTGCCCCCCCTCTCCCCCGTGCCTCAGCCCTCACTCTGCCAGACAGGGTAGGACTCATCTGCTCTTGGGCGAGCACTGGGCAGTTGATGGTAGGGTTCAGGTTGCTCAGGGCTTTGGGCTCAAAGACCTTAACCATGCTAGTCTCTTGGGACCCACAGCTCCTTACAAAGAACCAGAGACCCCCACCTTGCCTCATGGATTTGCCTCCACCGTGGCAAAAATAGTCATTCAAAGGAGCTATCCAGGTGGCCTGGACTAAGGACAAAAAAGGAACAGATGCATAAGAAAAGATGGGTGTCTGCTCTTTACAAGGAACAATGGGTGGCAAAGGGCCAGCATGGGGAAAGTCCTCCAAGCTGATGCCCTGAACTCCAACTCCCAGGCAGACACGGAGGGAGACCCAGACAGACCCAGGATTCTGGGCTTAGAGTCAGGGAGACCTGGGTTAGATTTCTGTCTCTTATAATCCTCATCGATGTGACCTTGGACAGGTTCATCTCTTCAAGCCTCAGTTTCTTTGACTGTAAAATAGGCACAATAATTCCTGTAGCATTAATCTCCCCAGTGGTTGTGAGGTTCAAATGAGATACGGTTATTCAAAGTGCTGAAACTGATAGAGAAATGTTTGCATTGTGCATAGAATGCCTCAATGTCCCTTTCTTGCTTCAAAGCCCACCTTGCACATGAGGCCATTCCTGGTCTCCTTCTCTGTCCACTCCTATTTCCCTCTGAGATTATCTTTTGCCAACTCTCTACAAATCCCATATGTTGCTAGTTGGCTCTCCTATTACAATATGAGCTCCTTAAGGGCAAGGACTGTCTTTTGCCTTTCTTTGTAGCCCAAGCTCTTAGCACAGTGCCTGGCAAGTAGTGAGAAATTTAATAAGTATTGATTGATTGGCTGACACAGCTAGTCTACTAATGGAGTGGTGACTAATTGGGAGCGGGATCTCTCAGGAACAGGACATGAAGGAAGGGAACAAGCTAGGAATCACCTTCTAAAAGCCAGGCACTGTGCTAAGTGCCTTGCAAATATTATCTCATTCAATTCCCACAACAACCCTGAAAAGTAGGTGTTATTATCTCCATTTTAAAGTCGAGAAAACTAAAGCAGACAGAGCTTAAGTGACTTGCCCAGGGTCATACAGCTAGCCTGAAGCTGGATTTAAATTTAGGTCTTCCTCACTCCTGGACTATGGCTCAGAGCTCAAATGACTTGCCCAGGGTCATACAGCTAGCCTGAAGCTGGATTTAAATTTAGGTCTTCCTGACTCCTGGACTACGGCTTGTTTACCCCTGCACCACCTAATCCCCCACAAGGGAGGAAGGGAGGGAAAAGGGGAACATGAGAAGGGAGCAAACATTTGTTAAGCACCTGCTGTGTGTTGTGCTGGGTGTCAGTCAAACCAAACAAATCTCTATTTCCCCTATTCATACCCCTGTCGAATTAACCTTCCTCAAAAACTGGATGTATCATTTCATTCCACTGTTCTAGGATGTTTCTAGGATGTTTCAAGGGACAGCTACATGGTGCAGTGGATAGAGAGCTGGGCCTGGAGTCAGGAAGACCTGAGTTCAAATCTGGCCTCAGATTTGTGATCCTGTGATCCTGGACAAGTCACTTCGCCCTATTTACCTCAGTTTCCTTATCTGTAAAATGAGCTGGAGAAGGAAATGGCAAACCACTCCAGGATCTTTGTCAAGAATATCCCAAATGGGGTCAAGAAAAGTCAGACGCGACTAAATAGCAACAGTATAAAGACGTGATGCCACTACCCAGGGATTCCTGTATCAAGTCCCAAATCCTTTACGTGAGATTCTCTAAAGCACCTTCTAGCCTCATCCCTGCTTTCTTTTCCTGCATGCTCCAAGCAAACCAGGTGACTCACCGAGTCCTGAACCCAATATACTTTGGGAGCCCCGTGCCTCTGCTCATACAGATCTCCTGCCCGGAATGCCTGGTGCCTGCCCAGTCTGTCTACTGGCATCCCATCTACCCACGAGTCCCTTCTCACATGCCACCCTTTCTACGGTGCCTGCCCTGACTTCCCAACACCCACCTCCCCCTGACCCCCACTGCTTAGCTAGTCCTCACCACTCTGCTGCCTTGGAATCAATACGCTGTATTGATTCTAAGACAAAGTACTTTTAAGAAGAAGGGAATATCTTTTGCATGATAACACAGGTATGATCCAGACTGAACTGCTTGCCAGAGCAGGGAGGGAAACCTTTTGGATTCTGTCACTTCAGAAAAGTTAGGTGAAATCGGTTATTAAAATGTTTTAAAATAGGACCAAAAAGAAAAAGAAAAGAAAAGAAAAGAAAAGAAAGAAAAGAAAAGAAAAGAAAAGAAAAGAAAAGAAAAGAAAAGAAAAGAAAAGAAAAGAAAAGAAAAGAAAAGAAAAGAAAAGAAAAGAAAAGAAAGTGAGTGTGTGAGCTCCCTGCCTCATGCCATCACTAGCAGCTGATCAAGGTGGAAAGCCTGTGAGTTCTTTAAAGGGTGATTTTTATTCTGGCACAAGAAGCAGCCTGGAGGAAATCCTGACCGTCACAGCCATCCCAACTCCTGTCCCGCACTGAAAATCATCCCGTGATCGCTTCCTTTGGCACCAAAGGAAATGTCCCCACCGTGCAACAACACCATTAACTCCACAACAGGAAAAGAGGCCAGGAGGGTCACGAATGTCTCCTGGAGATTGGGAGACGGAGCAGAGAAGAAAACTTCCAAGGGTGGGAGGCAAATAACGTGAACACAAGAGTTCAGAATGAGCCCTCTGGGTCATGGAGGCCTCACTCCAGAGGAAACAAGAGCCACCAGAAGGCCTGCTCCCACCCAGCCCGATCCTTAGCATTCTAATGAGGCACGTTATAGAAGCACCGATAAATTCCTGCCTGAAACTTGAATCAGATGGTTTTCACATGGCGTGGGCAGCCTCTCACTCACCGTCAGCTGGGATAAACTCTCCCATCTGGGAAGGAACGTCTTAAGGAAGATTCTGGGTTGACCTGGGGTTGGCCGGGATTCCTGAAGACCCTCACCCATGTGGACAGTGGCCTGAAATCTCCATCAGTGAGGCGAGAAGGAATTCACACCCACACCCGTAAGTAAGTCACAGGTCTTTGACATATTGAATTATTCACATAAATCTCCCTCCCCCACCCCACTTTACCTTTTATTGGAGTTGAGTCATGGGGCAATCAATGACTCACTCCCCGCTTAGCTCCTTTGTGGTTATTGGGGAGCGGGGAGAGACACCAATGTACAATGAATCTCTTATTACAGGGTGGAGACACCATGATCTTTGTGGGGTCTCCCACATCTCTGGAGAGAGGCTCCCACATCAGTGTGAATCTCACCGCCCATGCACCTCGGAATATTTAAAAAGGAGCTGTCACACTTGTAGAAGGCTTGTTGTAGGAATTACAGGACTATTTTGTTTCCAATACCAAAGGGAAAGGCAGTGAGGTGGATCAGTGGATAGAAAGCTAGGACTAGAAATGGGAGATCATGGGTTCAAATCTGGATTCAGACACTGCCTAGCTATGTGATCCTGGACAAGTCACTTGATCCCAATTGCCTAGCCCTTGTCACTTTTCCACCTTAGGACCAATTCTAAGAAAGAAGGTAAGGGGAAGGAAGGAAGGAAGGAAGGAAGGAAGGAAGGAAGGAAGGAAGAACATGGGGCAGATAATATGTAAATAAGTAGGTATATAAAGTAATCAACCAACTTTCCAAACCAAATATCAGAACTCAAGGTCTAATGAAGTACCTTTTGGGGGGGAGGGGCAGCTGGGTGGCTCAGTGAATTGAGAGCCAGGAGTAGAGACGGGAGGTCCTAGGTTCAAATCTGGCCTCAGACACTTCCCAGCTGTGTGACCCTGGGCAAGTCACTTGACCCCATTGCCTATCACTGACCACTCTTCTGCCTTGGAGCCAATACACAGTATTGACTCCAAGACAGAAGGTAAGGGTTTAAAAAAAAAGTATCTTTTTGTATCTGTTTATATATATATATATATATATATATATCTCCCCCATTCAAATGTAAACTCTTTGAGGGCAAAGATTGTTCCATATTTCTTTTTTCATCCTCAGTGCTTGGCACAATGCCTAGGACATTTGTTCTTTCTTTTGATTATTCAGTCCTGTATGGCTCAACCATTTGGGGGCTTCCTTTGCAAAGATACTGGAGTGGTTTGCCATTTCCGTCTCCAACTTATTTTACAGATAAGGAAACCGAGACAAATCAGAATAAGTGATTTGCCCAGGGTCACACAATAAGTAAGTGTCTGAAGTAGATTTGAACTCAGGAAAAAGAGTCTTCCTGAATCCACAGCCATTTGCACCAGCTACCTCATCCTAGCACATACAAAGCACTTAACAAATGTTTTTTAATTGATTGACTAATCTTTCTTGTTCATAGGATTTAAGAACTAGAGAGGACCTCTTGAGTTATCTAGTCTGATCCTTCTCCAGTTTCTTTCCCCACGATGGCCAATTAGCATTTCTATCCTCCCCAACATATATCTGTCAAGACCTTTGTCCCTCCTCTCCTTCACCAGTCATTTTGTGACAAAGTTCTCTATTCCTAAGTCATCTGTTTCCTCTGCCTTGATCTCTGCAGCCCTCTGTAATAAGATGTCTGTGCTCACCACTCTCCAGTGTTCCTTCCAGTGTCATCAGACAGACTCTCAGAGTTAAAAAAAAAAAAAAAGACTTCAATAACCATCTAAACCCACCCTAACCTGGCCGGTGCCATCCTGGGAAGCACTGATTCAACTGCCTGAATTCTTTCGTCCAACTGCCCCCAGGCTTTATTTGCCACAATCCTAAACTAGACAAGACACCCAATCAATGAAGTTCCTAAGAGAAGACTTATAAAATTGACACATAATGGTTGTCATCATTATTTAAGCTCCCTCTAAGTATCAGAGTCAAGACCTGTGTTCCAGTCCATCCTCTGACCCACACAGGCTGTGTATCTCTGCTCCAAGCTCTCAGTGCCTGAGGCTATTCCCTAAAACTCTTAGCTGCAGGGAGGAAACCTGAGAGTTCCTCTATGAGAGAGCTTTCTAAACCAGTGACATCACAAATCTCAGCTTAAAAACAACCACCAAGAGGAAAAAAAAATCCATTCTAGGCTGCTGCCCACAACAAGAAGAAAAATAACCTTCCCTTTGGAATGGCAACCGTTAAAAAAAACGTCTTTTGAGTCACCATTTTTTTCATATACAATATAATATGTGAACTAGCAATAACATAATACACACGATGTGTTACAAATATGTAGTAAGTGATAATAAATGTGCTTATCCAGGAGAAAGAAATTCTTACATTAGCTGTATGCAGAAATCCTTGTCTCATTCTTCTTTCCCCTTCCTTCCACTACTCTCCCCTCCCCAAGAAGACAGGTAATATGATATAGGTTGGACATATATAGCACCTATTTCCCTGTTAGTCATATTGTGAAACAAGACACTTATTGCTTACACTAGAGAAAAATTCAGGGAGGAAATAAAGCGAAGAATAGTGTGTTTCAAAATGCATTCTAAGCGGCAGCCATTTTTTTTGTTTGTTCCTTTTCTTTTTATCTCCCATGAACTCCTTTATGTACCCTTCCCTCCTGACCTCTTACTCAGAGAGCCACATCCCCTGTAATAAATATTACAGAAGGGAGAGAGAGAGAGGATTTAGCTAAACCAACCAATCTGAAGCCACAGTTGCCCCACCTCTGTCAAAAAGGGAGGAAGGAACATCTTTTCAGTGAAAGGGGCATTTTACAAAGCGTTTTTACACTAATTCCTTTAGACAATAAATGTGAGGGTTGCCAAATTAATCCAGGAGTCAGGTAGGCCAGAATGATTAAAACCACTCTTATCCTCAGTTTTCTCATCTGTTAAATGGTAATAATAATGTTGATACAACCTACCTCAGAGGGTTGATGAGACTCAAATAAGATAATAAAGGATGAGTCCGCTATTGTCATCATCGTTACTATTAACCATGTTTATTAATAATCCCTGTCTAGGCAGGACTGAAAGATTGGAGCAGTGTTGGCAAACCTTTTAGAGATCTCATGCCCAAACGACACCTTCAAGCCACCTGTGAGCCCTGCCCTGCCCCATTACCCCAGAAAGCAAAGGGAGGAAGCGCTCCCATTGGTCTGCTGGACAGAAGGGAGAGGCATGTCCTTAGGTGTGGTGGAGAGGGGGACCAGAGAAGCCCCCTCTGTGCTCCTGGGGCACACGTGCCTTGTCTTCCAACACAGGATTGGAAAGTCTCCTGAAATAATTTTGGCAAGAAGTAAGGAAAATGAATTAGATAAAGAGGAAGCTGTCAGACTGGACAAGAAGAACTAGTCTAGACTGGGGAGAGATTTCAGAGGTAAAGCCAAGAAAACTTGACAGATGAATATCTGAAGGGGACATGGGAGATTTACAGAGTTGGCAGGGTGCTTAGAAGTCATCTCCCCAAACAGAACTCTTTTTATAAAGGAGGAGACAAACTTCAATGGAGGTGGTGCTTCTTCTCTAAGGCCACAGAGAATAATCCACTGCCCTAGAATTTGAATACAGCTCCACTGCTCCAGATTCAGAATTCCTTCCCACTACCCTCAGAGCCTCTTGGGATCCAAGATAATTTGGAGGTTTTAAGCTGAGGGAGAGGGAAGGCTAGGAATAACATCAACAGGTATACAATTAGTTTTAGACAACGGCCACGAGTTCTGATTCGGATGTTGCCACTGGGACATCCAAGTGGAGATATCCACAAGGCAGCTGGAGTCATGAGACTGGAATGCCAGAGAAAGGATCAAAGGTTAAAAAATGGTGACTCATCCAAGGGGAGGTGGCAGTCAAGATGGACTCTGAAGGTCCTTCTTACTCTGAGACTCCATGAATCTCTACGTTTAGCAAAGGAAAATATACAGAGCAGGGGCAAGGATAGAACCTTGGAGAATCATTTTGTTTCAGGTTCAAAAGGAAAGAGAAAAGTCTGGGAAGAAGACAGAGCAGAAGCAGTCAGAGAAGTGTCCCATGAGCCACGGGAAAAGAGTTTATCAAGAAGGAAGGGGAGGCCAAAGCATCAAATCTGCCAGAAGACTCAGAGGACAAGGACTGAGAAGAGGCTTTTGTTTTTGAAGACTAAGACATCACTAGTGGCTTTTGAATAAAATTTCGGAAGAGTTAAGCAATGAGTGAATGGGGAGGAAACAGAGTCAGGATGGGCACACTAGGCACAGATTGGTGAAGGAGAAGAGAGAATGGATAGCAATCTGAGGCTAAAAGAAGGGCTGGTTTGTTTTTATTTGGAGGGACATGGAGAACCTAGATGGACTCAAAGTCTTTTCCATTTTTTTTTAGCCAAACATTTCTTAAGGCTCAAATACTCTGGTGAAGCCATGATTTAATCAATTCCAGAGTTCCCTCCAAGGAGCAGATCACACACAGTCCATCGATGGTTGCCCATTCCCAAAGGACTCTTATCCATAACCTTCCCTGAGTTCACATAGAGGGTCGACCCAATGTGCTGGAGACCTTCCTAGCCACATAAACGTTTCAGTGAAGCACCCAGGGCATTCTACAGTTTTCTACATCACCGGCCCATCTTCTTTTCCAATCATACAACTCTTTGATGGTGTCCATTAATCCTACTCTTCTGCTTATTCCTCATTTTTTAAATATTCTGGTGCCTACCCTCTCCTACCATATGGATCTCTCCATTACTCATGGATGATATTCCATTGTTAATTCTGGTCTACCTAAAGACAATAGGATTATGACTCAAACCATCCATTGGGCCTGAAAGCTATAAAAGATCAGACTGTATTAATTTACTCCCAGTTTTGTCCCTCTCCTCCACACCAAAAAAAAATGAAAACACCCCCTCCTCCCCGCAAAACCTAATCTGGGTCAACCCCTGCATTCAACATAACTGAATCTGCTACCAAATTGCGAATCAAAAACATTTCCAGACAAGAAAACTGAAAGAAAGGCCTTATTCAACATTCCCAGCTACAAAAATTGGCTGCATTTCAACGAGATCAGTCAGAAAATTAAAAACCAAACATGAGAGCAAGGGCATTCATGAAGTCTGCTATTGTAAAAATTAATCCCTAGAAGGAATTTGTACTTGTAGGGTTGGGGAAGGGGATCCCTAATGAAAACTTTGGCCTTGTCACACACCTTAGACAACTAATTGCTTAGCAAATGTATTCTTATTATTATTGCTTGGTTAGAGAGATTATTTCAGGTCACACTCATTAGAAATGTATAATAATTGGGGCAGCTGGGTAGCTCAGTGGAGTGAGAGTCAGGCCTAGAGACAGGAGGTCCTGGGTTCAAATCCGGCCTCAGCCACTTCCCAGCTGTGTGACCCTGGGCAAGTCACTTGACCCCCATTGCCCACCCTTACCACTATTCCACCTAGGAGCCAATACACCAAAGTACAAAGGGTTTTAAAAAAAAAAGAAATGTATAATAATTTAAACAAGAACTTTGGCAGGAAATTCTCTCTGTAAACACTATTGCAAGCCAGATGGTTAAGCCATTTAATAGGCCTTCTATTCTGGTACCCTTAAGCACCTTAGCATCACCACCTAGAGTCCTAGACAATTAGTGTGCTCATTACAAATTACTCTGATCTTCTTTCAACCAAAGCCATCCTCAGGGGAATTCTCACCAGAGATCAAAAGACAGCACATCTGTATTTCTTTCTGAAATATTATATACATATATATGCATATATATTTTGTTGTTGTTGTTGTTGAGATCTATGAGTTCATCGCTGCCAGGAATTCTTCACGAGGAAACAAACTCCTTCCATCTAAACGGAGGCTGAATCCATATCTCCCTCCTGAAGACCCAGGACAGAAAGTTCTGCCACCAAAGTCCTTGGCCCCATCAAATGGTTTGACATCAGAAACTGATGTGATTTTATCAGTAGAAATGACATTAAAGAAGCATTAACATCTGCTTTGATGTTTCACCCTAGGGACTATGGGTGTTTTCCATCTGACTTACACCTGAAACTTCTAAATGTGTAGTTTCCCCCATTTGAATGTGAGCTCTAGGTCTAACTTTTCTATTTGTTTTCTTAGCACTCTGCCCATAGGTGTGCTTAATTCATTCATTCATTCATTCATTCATTCATTCATTCATTCATTCATCAGCAACTGTTTAGCAACTTAGAGTGTTTCCAAGAATCCCCAAGAAAGGGGACTTGCCCAAAGTCACACAGTCCGTAAGTGTCAGAAGCAGGAATCGCATTCCAGTCATCCTGACTCTAATACTACCATGTCCACCAAGTTTGTTGTTGCTCAGTCATTTTTCACATCTGTCCAACTCTTTGTGACCCCATTTGAGGTTTTCTTGACAAAGACATTGGAGTGATTTGCTATTTAAATTTATATTTTGAAAAATATGAAGGAAGGAGGCCTAGAAGTACTCAATTTCAAACTAAACTATAAAGTGGTAAAAATCAAAACAATTTGGTATTGGCTAGTACTTTCTGTGGTGACAAAAAACTGGAAAAAAAGGGAATGCCCTTCAATTGGGGAATGGCTGAACACACTGTAGTATCTGCTGGTGATGGAATACTATTGTGCTAAAAGGAATAATAAACTGGAGGAGTTCCATGTGAACTGGAACGACCTCCAGGAAGTAATGCAGAGCGAAAGGAGCAGAGCCAGAAGAACATTGTACACAGAGACGGATACACTGTGGTAAAATAGAATGTAATGGACCTCTGTACCAGCAGCAATACAATGACCCAGGACAATTCTGAGGAATTTATGGTAAAGAACACTACCCACATTCAGAGGAAGAACTGTGGGAGTAGAAACGCAAAAGAAAAGCAACTGCTTGAACGGACATGGTTGGGGATGTAGACTTGAAACGACCACACCAATGAAACTATCAATAATATGTAAATAACTCCTGATTGATGATACATGTTAAAGCCAGTGGAAATGTGTGTTGGAAATGGGGGGAGGGGTGAAAGTGGGGTGAAAGGGAAAGTAAAAACATGAATCAAGTAACCATGGAAATTTTTTCTAAAAATAAAATTTAAATCTTAAAAAATAAATTGAAAAATAAAAAATAAAAAAATTTGGTATAGGCTAAGAAATAGAGTAGTGGATCAATGGAATGGGTTAGGCAATCAACACACAGTAGTTAACAACCATAGTAACATAGTGTTACTATGGTTACAAAGATCCAAGTTACGGGGGAGAGGGGAGGAGAACTCACTATTTGACAAAACCTGTTGGGAAAACCTTTAACCAATATGGCAGCAACTAGGCACAGACCAACATCTCACACCATACACCAAGATAAAGTCAAAATGGATACTTGATGTAGAAAGAAAAGGTGACACCATAAACAAATTAGAGGATCACAAAAACATTTATTTGTCAAATGCATAGATTTATGGATAAAGACATATGGACAAAGAGAACATTATGAGGAATGAAATGGATACTTGTGAAGACATCAGATTTAAAAAGTTTCTGAATAAAGCCTGAGAAAACGTACATGAACTGATGCAGAGGAGGTAGAAATAGGAAAACAATTAAAATGAGTACAAACATGAAAATGAAAAAGGTAACAACAAAATAACTGAAACTGAGTGCTATGAAATAAAATACCCAACTAGACCCCAAAGAAGGGATAAGAGAAGGACCCTCTTCCCATTCTCTGTAGAGAGGGGTTACTACCAGTGAGTTGCATTGCTAATAGAGTCAGACTTAGCTAATATTTTATTTTATCAAACTGCTTTTTAAAAAAATTTCTTTTTAATTATTTGTTTTAAGGTATGCACCTAGGTTTAAGACAAAAGTCAGATACTCAAGAAACAAAGCCATTATAAAAACAAAATTTATAAGTGTATATTTGAATTTGAAATATTTTTAATATTTTTAAAAATTATATTTTAGTTTATTTTTAATTTCTAAAAAATGTTTTTATAATTTTTAAATGTTAAAATTCTTTAAAGTGAGAATAATGAGCATTTAACAAGGGCCTAAGGGGGCTCCCCTATAAGTGAAGTGCAAGGATTTCATAGTATTGATTTTGACATTTCATTTCCTAAGAAGACTTTTTTTTTTTAAACTTAGTTTTGGGTTTCGGGTATTCCAGGTAGTTGAAGTTGTCAGGTACATAAGGTATGGTTCTATCCTTTAGAGTGAGGTCTATTGTTCTTAGTACAAAAATAAAACTTAACTATCACTACACGGATGAAGGACAACTAGGTGGTGCAATGGATAGAGTGCTGGGTGTGACGTCATAAAATCTTCCTGAGTTCAAATCTGAAATCACAGATACTTACTAGCTGTGTCTGTGTGACCCTGAGCAAGTCACCTGACCTAACCCTGATTGCCTCAGTTTTTCTCCTGTGTAGAATGAGTTGGAGAAGGAAATGGCCAACCACTTCAGTATCTTTGCCAAGAAAATCCCTAATGGAGTCTCCAAGACCCCACCGAACAATAACAGAAGGTAAAGGATAAATATTTGAGTTTTTCATTCCTCTGGTCTCTGCCCTTTTCAGAAACTTCTAAGTCTTCATCCTAGATCCATTCTTCAGTGAGTTATAGGTCAACATGATAAAGTAGGTAAAGGGCTGGCCTTGGCATCAGAAAAAAAAAGTGGGATCTAATTCCGACTCTGCTATTACTAGCTCCAGGACTGTAGGCAAGTCACAGCCTCTCCCTAAGGCTCAACGTTTACAGGTGAGCGCCTCAAAATCGGTGCAGGGAGTTGCCACACCAGGAGTTCCCCCAGACTGCTGAAATCACAGATCTGAGCCAAAACAAATAACAAATAAATATCGGAGAGCGGCTACTCCCCAACTCTGCAGAGATGTTATGAAAGCCATCAGGAAGTCGTCTGGAAAGCCACGGCTGGTTTACTCATTAGCGTTCACGTAATCTGGCTACCGAGGACGACGGACCGAAGAGTCAATAAACTCCAGTTTCCCGCGTGGACTGAGGCAACTTGACATGAAGAACCAGAGAAGTCCTTCCCGTGCAGACACTTGAAACACACTCAGAACAAGAACAGGTCCTTCCTCCCTCCAGGGCCATGGCTGACTTTCTACCCATTTCAAAGGTGGGTGTTTGATTCAGCATAACACCAAGGAAAAAAAAAGGCTCACCCAAAAACGAATCAGAGAGTCACAAAATGGACCAACTGGACGGGTGCCTGGGGAAGGCGAGCGTCAGATTTTCTGGTTTCTTCCCATCAGCCCAAGAGGCCAAGAGTCTGGAAGTTCTATTTGATAACAGATCGAGAGAACCCTGAGCACGCCTTTGTCCCGACACGGGGTCATTTCACCCCGGCAGCTGGCTCAACGCTCACCCCACCTAGTTGTTTTTCACGACAGGAAGTGCTGAGTGCCGCACCTGGCTGAGAAAGCTGCCGTAGAGGAGGCGAGGAGAAAGGAGGGACAGGTTCAGTGAGAACAAGGCCCAGGCGTTGGAAAAAGAAAAAGGCGATGAAGTTCTCCGACCTCCTCTTGGTTCATTCTGCCCTCCTTTGTGGGGGAGAGAGGGAAAGAGACAGAGAGAGAGAAGGAGGAAGAGAAAGGAAGGCAAAAAGGAAGAGGAAAAGAGAAGAGAGAAAGGGAAAGAAAGAAAAGAAAAAAGAGAAAGGGAGAGAGGAAGGAAGGGAGGGGAAAAGGAAGAAAATAGGAATGTAGGATCATCAAAACGTGGAGCTGAAAAGGATCCAAAGACCAGAGAATCAGAAAGTAAAGGAAGAAGGGAAATCTGGGCATTTTTATGTGCTCTCCAACAACAACAACAAACAACAACAACCTCTAGTCCCCTAGTGAATGGTCCTGTGACTTTGGGGCATAGCCTTATCGACTACAATGCCTCAGTTTCCTCACCCATACTAGCTAAATGATCAATGACCTCTTCCTTGGGGCTCTGCACCCACGATCCATGATCTCATTTACTTCTTCTCCTAGGCCCACCTATTGGAACAAATTCCTGATTAATCTGATGAGTAATGAACAGAGAGCAGCCAAATGAAATTGAGAATTTTTCTCTAAGCATTAACAGAATAATCGCAGGCTTTTCCATGTCTCCCCTAAATACCTCATTTCCCATTTTTGCTCCCTTGTTTACCAAAATGGAAGGAAAGAATCAGGGGGAAAGACTAAACAATTACAAATCAGTTTTAAATATGAAGAAACTAAAAAAAGAATCTATGAATTTAAAAGTGAATCACTTCCTTTCAACAAGAATTAAATTCAGCAAACCTCCTACTTATTTTTAGTACACTTCCTTCCTCTCTTTTTACACTTCCACCAGCTTCCAGCACATCATAGTAAACGTGGCCTGGGTTCAGATCTTACCTCTCTCAATGGCAGTGCTGGGAAAAAAAAAACCAGCCTCTCTCATCCTCCTTTGTAAAATAAGGGGGTTGATCTGAATTGCTCCTAAGACCCTGTACAGATGTACTATATTTTAAACATAGAATATGATTACCCTTTGAAGTTCCCCGATAAGCACCATTTTGAGGGTTCTGAACCTTTTTTTTTTTTTTAAACCCTTATCTTCCATCTTGGAGTCAATACTATGTATTGGCTCCAAGGCAGAAGAGTGGTAAGGGTGGGCCATGGGGGTCAAGTGACTTGCCCAGGGTCACACAGCTGGGAAGTGTCTGAGCCCAGATTTGAACCCAGGACCTCCCGTCTCTAGGCCTGGCTCTCAATCCACTGAGCTACCCAGTGCCCCTGTTCTGAACCTTTTCAAAGTCACTGCCTTTTGGTAGTTGGGTGAAACTATAAAAAAAAAAGATTTTTAATGCATAAAATCAAGTGAATAAGGAGGCTAGGTGGCATAATGGTTGGAATAAGGAAGACTTCTCTTTCTGGGTTCAAATCCACCTCAGACACTTCATAGCTGTGTGACCTTGAGCATGTCACTTGATCCTGTTTGCCTCAGTTTCCTCATCTGTAAAATGACATGGAGAAGCAAATGGCAAACCACTCTAGTGTCTTTGCCAAGAAAACTTCATAGGTTCATGAAAAGTCTGAAAGGACTAACTAACAACAAAAATAAAGTATATAAAAGGAAATCCATTATACCACAATAGTTATCCAAATATTTTTAAAGCCAGGCCACGGATCTTAGGAATTCTGTGGGAATCTGTTCTCTCTGACCTTATGATACAAGGTTTCTGTATTGGGAGGAGCGCAGAAAAATCAATGCTTGAAAAGATAGAAAATAAATACCTATAGAACGCATTTTTCCAATGTCCGCTAATTAATCCTCAGAGCCATTCTGTGAAATAGGTACGGTTAGAACTTATTCTTCTCGGTGATTCAACCCCAGAGAAGTACAAAGACTTTCCTAAGGTCATACAACTCATTCGTATAGAATTAGAAGAAGAACCCAGACCAGCAGCCTTGTGATCCAGTGCTTTTAAGCTGCGCTGCTGCCAGGTGACTGCCTCCAAGTCAGAGTGAACTGAATGAGCTATACTAGGTCCAGTCTGGTGATCGGTGGGGAGGGAAAAACTGACATTATGGCCTGTTGTTGTTCAGTCATTTCACTCATGTATGACTCTGTGACCCCATCTGGAATTTCTTGGCAAAGATACTAGAGTGCCTTGCCATTTCCTTCTCTAGCTCATTTTACAGATGAAGAAACTGAGGCAAACAGGTTAAGTGACTTGGCCAGGGTCACACGGCTAGTAAGTATACGAGATCAAATTTGAACTCAAGTCTCCCTGACTCCAGGCTTAGGCACTCTATCTAGCTGCCCTCCCTAGGGTCCTCCCTATGGCTATTCTGCAGGTCATATCACTTCGGCAGAGCAGAATGAACTCTGAATTCAGGATCAGGAAAACGGAGTTAAAATCCTAGCTGGGCTCCCTACTTAACTTCACTTTGCCTCAGTTTCCTTATCCGTAAGACAATGCCATCCTCTGCCCTGCCGCTCATTTCAGAACAGTTGTAAGAGTGAGAAAATAGATGAAAACATCAACAAGCTGAGCGACGTATGACAAAGAACGTCTGCACCTCTGGAGAAAGAACTTGGGGTCCACATGCAGACCACGGCCGCAAACTTTGACTTCAAGGTATTTGGGGTTTTACTGGGGGAGGGGGTTGGGCTTTGGGTGGTTCTTCTCCTACAGAAATGAACAATAAGGAAATGGATTTTGTGTGACCGTGTGTATAGAGCCCACATGGAATGGCCTGCCCGTTCCAGAAAGGGGGATGAATGGGAGGGAGGCAGACCGTTTGGATCATGAAACTTTGGAAAACCTCGTGGAGATTTGTCATGACGTGTAATTGGTGGAATAAAATATCTTGACCAAGAATAAAATAAAACATTAACCAGGACACAGGCCAGCGAGTGCTATAACCGTCGCCCATTTTTTAAAAATACAGGACTTGGGATTTTGTTGAATCAAGGAAGAACTGAAAGGAGAGTAAACTGACAAGGTAGCAGGGTCAGTAGGGGATTCATTCATGGAAGTTTAAGAATACATCCAGGGGCAGCTATTTCAGTAAGATTGAGAGCCAGGCCTAGAGATAGGAGGTCCTGGGTTCAAATTTCAACACTTCCTAGCTGTGTGACCCTGGGCAAGTCACTTGACCCTCATTGCCTAGCCTTTACTACTCTTCTGCCTTAGAACCAATACACAGTATTCATCCTAAGATGGAAGCAGAGGATTTCTTTAAAAAAAAAAAAAAAAAAAAAAGGAAGAACCTAGAATCCTGTAGCTGCTCTAAAAGACCAAGCAAGATTAAACCATAAATTCCCAAAAGATGCAAAGATGGAATCTTTTCCGTGTCATCATATTCCATTCCTAGTTCGTTTCCCCTAGACATTTTTTATAGTAAATCCTTCTTCTAAAACCTTGGAGGTTGGTATGCTGTTACTAGGTAGCAGCAATGAAGGGCCTCCTGGGCATTTCTCCCTGATTGGAGTCTTCAGCCTACAAATTCAGGAAAGCTAAATAGAAATTAAGGCAATAGCCCAGGAGGAAGAATCTGCTCAATTCCGGCCCTACCTTGGCTTTCTGACGCAGGAGTGCCAGCCTGGGGTGGCGAGCCAGCAAGGCTGCTGTGGCTTCCAGATTCTGAAGCCACTCAAAATCCTGGTGGCACCCAAAGTACAAGATTCAAATGAGTCTATTAGGTTGAAAGTCAAGAGATCTGGGTTCCGGTCCTGGCTCTGTTTTCTAACACTGAAAAATACAGAGAATTTAGGTTTGGGCAACTTGTATGCTGCTACTTATTGCTTGTGTGATACCGAGGAGAGCCTCAAATGAAAAATGAGGGGGTGGGTTGAGGGGACTTCAGAGATGCCTTCCAGCCCGAAATTTTGGATGGCATGAACTACCTACATCACTCAAGGGGCAAGTGACCTCCCTTCTCTGCCCCTCAGATCAGCCATCTATAAAATGGGGAGATTACGTGTGGTCATCTCTCAGGGCTCCAAGCTCTAAAATTCTCTGATGCCTCAGAAGCTTTCGCTTTAGCCACCAGTTCCCAAATGATTTAAGATCATTCTCTGGGCCAGAGAAGGCTATTTGGCAGCCTGTTTCCTTCTCTAAGATGATCACATGATCTGTCTCCTTAGAACAAGATGGTGTTATTGGTTGGCATGTGCTTCGGATAAGATATCTGCAGAAAATCTTTCATGGCAACAAAAAGACCTTCTGGATTTCATATATAAATGGGGCGGTGAAAGTCAGGCAGGAAGCACAAAGCCTAGCCTAGAGTCCTTGTTGGGGTCATTTCAGATACATGGGACGATGAGTACAAAGCTCTTGGAGCTCTTCTGAGGAGTCCTGTTTCTGCTTAGCATTTTCTAAAGCCCAAACTCCTTGGTCTGGCATTCAAGGCCTTCTACAAGCTGCTGCTCCCTCTCCCTTCCATGATTCACTGACACTAATCCTCTCCACACAGAACCACAATATTCATCAGAACTAGAGGGGCAGAACTTCAGTCACTGGATGGACAATTACTAGATGGACAGTTGTTTCTTAAGCACTTACTATGGGCCAAGTATGGGACTCTGAAGAAAAAGCAAGAACAGCTTCTGCCCTCCAGAAGCTTCCATTCTAATAGAACAATGTGGAAATCAGAATCTACAAGCGAGATCCAGAGTGGACTAAACAGAACCTGCAGGGGGGATGGGGATGGGGATGGCGGGTGACACTTGAAAAACTACACACATACTCAACAAGGGGGGCCTTTGCTTGAAAATTCTCAATGAGGAGGAGCCCTGTAAGCAGTTAAGTGAGCCTGGGCATTAGGCACTGGACCTTAAGTCAGGAAACCTTGAGTTCAAATGATGACGGAAGCTGTGTTACCCTGGGCAAGTCACTTAACCTTACCCTGCCTCAGTTCCTCCTCTGTGAAACAAAGAGGAGAGTAGCCTCTTCCTCCCAATGTTGCTTTAAATGAGATAATATATGAAAAACTGTTTTGTAACCCTTAAAAATAAATACAAATGTCAGCTACTATTGCTGTTATTCTGACTCACATTGTACATATTATGGATTAGATATTATCTAATGTTTATTATAACAAATGTTTATTAGAATAAAATAATCCTGCCCAAGGTGCTTAAAGTCCGAACACCTTTACTGGCCTGGCCCCTCCCTCCTTCCCAGGCTTCTTATTCCTTAGACTCTCCTACTTGTTCTTCAGTCCCATCACGCTGGCCTCCCCGCCGGTCCTTCAACTCCAGCCTCTGGCCACTTTCCGGCCATCTCTCACACCCAGAACACTTGCCCTCCTCCTCTCCATCTCTGGCTTAAATGCCACCTTGTACGGGGAGCCCTTCCCGGCCCCTCTTCATTCTAGCGCCGCCCCCTGTGGATGATCTCCTGTGAACCCTCCATGGAATTGTCTCCACCAGGAGAGTCTGGGACCCTCCAGAGCAGGAACTGCCTTTGGCTTTCTTGGAATCCTCAGCCCTTAACAGAGTGCCTGGCGTGTTCTAATGCTTATTGACTGAGAGTTAGGACTAATTGTTGTTCTTATTATTATTGTTATCCCGCCCCCAGGCAGCCCATTGCACGCTGGGACAGCTCTCCTAGTGAGGAAGGGTTCCCTGATGTCAAGCCTCCAGGCGCCTCCATTGTTCTTCCTTCAGGGTCCAATCTCTCACCCTCCCACCCACCAGACAGTCCTCCAAAGACTTCCAGCCAGCTCTTTCCCCTCCTGCCTAAACCCGCTCCTCTTCCCGTCAAAGGTTCCCAGTTCTTTCAACCAGTCCTCACACTGCATGATCCTGAGAGCCTTAGCACAGTCCTGGGCACATAGTAAACCCTCCCCAAAACTGATGTCAGTCCATCATCCCCTCTACCTACCTGCTTCTCTACGTACTCGCCTATCCTGACCAACTCTTCAGAATATTCCCCGATTTATTAACATCTTTCTAAAATGTGATTACCAGGGGCAGCTGGGTGGCTCAGTGGATGGAGAGGCAGGCCTAGAGACAAGAGGTCCTGGGTTCAAGCTGTGTGACCCTGGGCAAGTCACTTCACCCCCATTGCCTACCCTTACCACTCTTCTGCCTTGGAGCCGATATACAGTATTGACTCCAAGACAGAAGGTGAGGGAAGAAAAGAAAAGAAAAGAAAAGAAAAGAAAAGAAAAGAAAAGAAAAGAAAAGAAAAGAAAAGGAAAGGAAAGGAAAGGAAAGG
>NC_058133.1:12751911-12788398 GCF_016433145.1 Gracilinanus agilis | reverse complement strand
TCTATTATTGTTGACATTTTACAGATGAGGAAACTGAGGCACACAGAGGTTGACTTTCTTGCCCAAAGTCATGCCGAAAATAAGCTAGCTTTATTACTTACTACCCCGATTGAGCATCTCATGGTTTCAGTGCCATTCCACTCCTGAGTCTATTATTGTTGACATTTTACAGATGAGGAAACTGAGGCACACAGAGGTTGACTTTCTTGCCCAAAGTCATGCCGAAAATAAGCTAGCTTTATTACTTACTACCCCGATTGAGCATCTCATGGTTTCAGTGCCATTCCACTCCTGAGTCTATTATTGTTGACATTTTACAGATGAGGAAACTGAGGCACACAGAGGTTGACTTTCTTGCCCAAAGTCATGCCGAAAATAAGCTAGCTTTATTACTTACTACCCCGATTGAGCATCTCATGGTTTCAGTGCCATTCCACTCCTGAGTCTATTATTGTTGACATTTTACAGATGAGGAAACTGAGGCACACAGAGGTTGACTTTCTTGCCCAAAGTCATGCCGAAAATAAGCTAGCTTTATTACTTACTACCCCGATTGAGCATCTCATGGTTTCAGTGCCATTCCACTCCTGAGTCTATTATTGTTGACATTTTACAGATGAGGAAACTGAGGCACACAGAGGTTGACTTTCTTGCCCAGAGTCATGCCGAAAATAAGCTAGCTTTATTACTTACTACCCCGATTGAGCATCTCATGGTTTCAGTGCCATTCCACTCCTGAGTCTATTAGCTTGCCGGACCCAAAGCACATATCTAGGCATGAACTAACATCAGATGTTCCATTTTAGGGGAAAAGGTGGGGATAAATAAGCCAAGATGAGTAAATGACAACTGTGTGCCCACAATTCAAAATCCCGGATTCCCTAGTCACTGGTGGCTACAATCAGTTGGGCAAATTCATCCATTCAATAAATATTTACTGAAAAGTGTATAGGAAGAAGCATAAACAATGGTGTCTGCCCTCAAGGAGTTTGACATCTAGGTAGGAAGACAGAAAACATTTCCCAAAGCAGCATCCAAGAGTTGGAGCCTTTGGCTTGCACTGGTCAGTTTAGGTGCCTCCCTCTAGCAATGTAGGGCAGCATCTTCTTAGCAACTGAGAGCCTGGAGAAGTTCTGTAGGAGGTTGAGATATTAGTAGGTGACTTATCCAGAGTCACACAGCCACTACGTGTTGAACTCAGGTCTTTCTGCTCCAGGACCAACTCTCTAGCCAAAATACCACGCTGACTCTACTTGAATTAATATGAGTAAATTGAAAGAGATTTTTTTTTTTAATGGAGAAAGGACCTACTTAGACAAAAATGTTTCTAGGGAACAGCTGAGTGGCTCAGTGGACTGAGAGGCAGGCCTGGAGATGGGAGGTCCTAGGTTCAAATCTGGCCTCAGACATAGTATTGATTCTAAGATGGAAGATCTGAGTTTTAAATATATATATTTATGTTTATATATATGTATACTTATATTTATATAAGGTATATAAATATATATTAAATATATTTTATATATTCAATAAATAAAAAATATATTTAAAACTAAAAAATAAATATACATTTATGTTTATATATGTATACTTATATTTATATAAGATATATAAATATAAATGCATATTTAATATATTTAATAAATATAAAAATACATATTTAAAACAAAAATAAATATATTTATGTTTATATATGTATATTTATATAAAATATATAAATATAAATATATATTTAATAAATATAAAATATATATTTAAAACTAAAAATAAATATATATATTTATGTTTATATATATTTCTAGCAGCCTTTTTGACTGGCAAAAAAAATGGAAATTGAGAGGACGTCCATCAACTGGGGAATGGCTGAACCAATTGTGTATTTGTGGGTGATGAAATACTATTGTGCTGTAAGGAATGATGAACAGGATGATTTTGGAAAGAGCTGGGAAGACCTCCATGAACTGATGCAGAGTGAAAGAAGCAGAACCAGGAAAACATGGTGCGCCGTAACAGCAAGACTGTGGAATTATCGAATGGGATAGACGTGGCTCCTCTCAGCAATACAACAATCCAGACGATTCTGAAAGATTTAAGAAGGGGAACGTTATATCCTCCTCCAGAAAAAGAACTGTTGGAGTCAGAATACAGATCAAAGGAGGCAATATCCCCCTTTAGTTGAATTGGATTTTTATTTGGGGATTTTGGTTCTATAGGATTATTCTCTTACAAAAATGAACAATATGGAAGTATATTTTACATGATAATATATGTATAGCCCAGATCAGGTTGCTTTCCATCTCCAGGAAGGGGAGGGAAGAGAGGGAGGGAGACAATTTGGATCATAGAACTTCAGAAAACTTGTGTGAAAAATTATTATTATTATATGCAGTTGAGAAAATAAGATACCTTTAAAAAAAAATAAGTGGTTTGGAATGGTTAGAAAAGACCTCATAGAGGTGGGAAGGAGCCTGGAACATGAAGTGGGACTCCTCTCAATAGGCCAAATAGCACATAAGTTCGAGGGCAGGCAGGTTGGCATCAAACTGGAAAGAGACCTGAATTTGGAATCTAAGAGCTTGGGTTTGAATCCTGGGTCTTTTACTAGATGGCTCAGTGAATTGAAAACCAAGACTAGAGACTGGAGACAGGAGGGTCCTGGGTTCAAATCTGACCTCAGATACTTCCTAGCTGTGTGACCCTGGGCAAGTCCCTTCACCCCCATTGCCTAGTCTTTACCGCTCTTCTGCCTGAGTACCAATACACAGTATTCATTCTAAGATGGAAGGGGAGAGTTTAAACAAAGCGTTGGATCAGAAGACTTCTAAGGTCATTTCTAGATCTCAAAATGTAAAATTCCATGTTTGGAATCAAAGAACGAGTGTCCAAAAGAGGTAAATGAATAAGGCCACAAGAGCAGGATGGCTACGCAGAGGAAGGGGAGAGGGATGGAATTCACAGCCCAGGCGGGCGAGCGTGCCCTGACTCATGCCTTCCGGTGGTGGCATAAAGCAGCACGCCCTGGCCATGCCCAATCGATGCTCATTTGTTGGAAAAGCTAATGTTCGGACTTGAAGCTCCACTTGAAGCTTCGATGTAGCCAGAAGTCAGGAAAGCCCGAGTTCGAATCCATCCTCAGACGATTCGTTACCGTGTCCTTGGGCAAGTCACTTAACCCTCCGTCTGCCTCAGTTTCCTACTCAGTAAAAGCGTCTCCCTTCCAGGCTCATTGGGAAGTTCAAATGAGAATATTTGAAGAGTCCTTTGTAAGCTTTAAAGCATTATAGAAATACCCTTATCGTTGTTAATATTATCATTATTGTACTGAATTATTACTATTATTACTAAAATTCAAACACCTCATAGCAGAGAGCTTGTGGTGAGGGAGGGAGGAGGCGCACCTAGTGGGGCTGCCCCGAAGGGAACTTCTCAAGCTTTTCTTTGTCTGGAGAATCGAGTCAAGTCAACAAGCATTTTGTTTGTTTGTTTGTTGTTCATTAAGACATTTATTTCTATTTCACTACCTTCAGAGGGACCAAAAGTGTAAAATACATTTTTATGACTAGCAGATCATTTGTGGTAGCTGCCCCATTTCTAGGAAAGGGAGTCAGACAGAGGAAAAGGAACCCACGAAGCATTTATGAAGCCCTTACTGTGTACCGGACACTATGCTAAGCACATACGAGCAGAAGGTGGCTCCGTGCAGAGAGAGCCGGTCCTGGGTTCAGATCTGACCCAACCCCTTCCTCGCTGTGTGACTTAAGGGGCCCACAGGCGAGTCACCTGCCCGCTTGCCTGGCCGGTAGCACTCTTGTGGCCTGGAAGCAGTATTCGGGCGGGTTCTGAAAGAGAAGCGAAGAGCTAAGCACACAAAGCACAAGCCCGATGGGAGCTCCGTGGAGAAGCCGGCAGATAAAAAGGGGAGCTTCGAGACGCCCCAGTGTCGGGGGAAAGCCAGAGACCGCCCGAAAGGCCGTGAGGGTCACGGTGGGAAGCACGGACTTGCCCTTAGCTGCCGGGTTCGAATCTCAGCCCAGCCAATAACTACCCCTGCGCCTTGGGGTGACGGTTCCCCCCTCAAGTTCCTCATTGGCCAAATGGGCGTCACAACGTGTTCCCCTCCTAGGCCTGGAGGGGCTGCCGGGAGGGCAAAACGAGGTCTGAAGGCAGAGCTGGAAGGAGCCTCGGGGGGCCCCAGGAGCCCAGCCCTCCGCGTGGAAAGGGGCAGACCTGGCCCTCCCGGTGCCTTGGCCACGGTCATGCCGGTGGTGATCCTGGAAACATTTCTGGAGCCCCGAAGGGGCCGCAGAGCACTTCCATAGGTCGTCTCATCTGAGCTTCCCAGGAAAGCAGACAGAGATGTCTGGGCTGAGTACTGTCCCAATATCACCTCATTTGATCCTCATAATCCTGCAAGAGAGGTGCCTGATCTTCTCCATTTTATAGTTGAGGAAACTGAGGCAAAGGTAAAGGGACTTGGGCAGCTGGGTAGCTCAGTGGATGGAGAGTCAGGCCTAGAGACAGGAGGTCCTGGGTTCAAATCCGGCCTCAGACACTTCCCAGCTGGGTGACCCTGGACAAGTCACTTGACCCCCATGGCCCACCCTTACCACTCTTCCATCTAGGAGACAATACACAGAAGTTAAGGGTTTAAAAAAAAAAAAAAAGGTCTAACTCAGCTGATCACAGAATCCGAGCCCTCTAGTTGGAAGGGATATCAGAGGCCACCCAGATGTGGGTTATGTTTCTCTCTCTTCCTCTGTCTCTATGTCTCTCTCTTCTCTTTATCCTTTGTTACAAGGAACAGCTAGTGAATTAGGAGTCCAGAAAGAATATGCTGTATGTGAGAGTGAACGAGAAACAAAATTGTTTTTCTTTTTCCTTTTTTTAAACCCTTAACTTCTGTGTATTGGCTCCTAAGTGGAAGAGTGGTAAGGGTGGGCCATGGGAGTCAAGTGACTTGCCCAGGGTCACACAGCATGAAATTTTAAATTTAAAATTTTTTTTAATTTTTAATTTTAAATTAAATAAAATTTAATTTAATTTAAATTTTAAAAATCAATAACATCTTTTTTTTTTTAAGTAAAGATGTTGGAGCAAAATTATCTCAGCAACAGCTGTTAGTTCTGTCCTGTTCTTCATGACGGTCCTGTAAGGGGATTTGGGCAGATATTATTAGTCTCATTTTATTATGAATGAGGAAATGAGTCTCAGAGTCTTGTGGAGCGAGCAAATGCTAACTAAATAAGGAAAAGAAACCATCAGCCCACATGTGCCTTTCCCCTTAGCTATTTTTATTACATATCATCACCATCTTCATAGCCAGACTTCATAGCACTTACTATGTGTCGGGCACCATGCTAAGTGTGAGCGAGAAACCCTCCTGCCCCCTTACTTGGGAATTCGATTTTTTAAAAAAAATTTTAAACCCTAATATCTTTTATATATATTCTTCTATATTAATTTTATTTGTTACAGGGCTAGGCAATGGGGGTCAAGTGACTTGCCCAGGGTCACACAGCTAGGAAGAGTCTGAGGCCAGGCTTGAACCCAGGACCTCCCATCTCTGGGCCTGACTCTCAACCCACTGAGCCATCTAGCTGCCCCCGAAATTCAATTTTAACGTTAGCAATAGTCCGGAGTTCCTCAGAATTGTAATTCTAAGACAGTTAGCCCAAGCTGTGATTTTTTAGCCCGGCTTTTTGTGAATATTCTAGTATAAGTATTAAGGTTTTGAATTATTTACTTGAATAAGTATTTTTAATTGAATAAGAACTTGAATAAGTTGAACTTGAATAAGAAATATTTACTTGAATAAGTAAAGAAGTGCTTGAGCAAAGGCTTTAGTGTCAGCCCCAGCCTTCAAAGCTGATTCACCCTAACTTGGGATCCAGGATGCATCACTAGCCCTGGCTCGGGGTTCAGAAGCAGGTACTATCCATCACCACCCATCTTATCTAGTCCGTCAATAGTCCAGGAACATCTGTTCCCCCCCATCACCCACCATAACCATCAAAGGACTCTTAAGTCGTGGTCAAAAGATTTCTTTTGCCAAATAAGGGGTGCTTCCTAGTTGACCTGACCAATGGACATGGCTTCTGGGCGTCTCTGTTCTTAGAAGGGTGTGATTATTTTCTTGTTATAATTTATTATAATATTGTTGTTATAATATATATAAATATATATGTTGTTATAATTGTTATTATATATAATTGTTATAATATATATAAATATATTTTTGGGGGGGTATAAAAACTTGCCTGAGCCTTTGGGGATAAAACAAGTCCTCTCCCAATGGTCGGGGTCTTCTGGTCTCGACCAGAGGTCTGGCTTTATTGTAAGACTTGGTCCTCTTGCAATTAAGCCTATATAATTACCAGACTTAGAGATTTTTGACTCCATTTATCTAAATTGCGTACTGTTGTTTGGAAAGATTATGCAACGTGTTTTACAGATATTCTAATATGATCCTCACAATAATCCCAAGAGATAGGTGCTATTGTCCTTATTTTACAGTTAAGGAAACTGAGGCAGAGAGAGGTTAAGTGATTTGTCAGAAATCACACAACTACTAAATATCATGCAGGAATCAATGAAACAAAAAGACATGCTGCAAAGGAAAGAGAAGTAGAGGAGATAGTGAATTATCATGGAAAGAGCTCTGGACTTGGAGTCAGAGAGCTGATTCTCTGATCATTGTTACGTAACAAAAATAGCTACCCGCTGTAGCAGGTAGAAGGAGGAAGCTATGACTTAGTGGTTAAGAGCAAAGGGCTTGGCATCAGGAAGACCTGAATTCAAATCCAGCCTCAGACCCTTCCTGGCTATGTGACCCTGAGCAAGTCACTTGGCCCGTAACTGCCATTAGAGAAGAAAATGAAAAACCACTCCAGCATCCTTGTCAAGAAAACCCCACGAATAGCTACAGTCAATGGGGTCACAAAAAATCAGGTGCAACAGAAAGACTACAAAGTACTGGCTAGAGTGCTGAATCTGGGGTCAGGAAAAATCTGAGTTCAAATTCTCCCTCAGATATATTAGTTTGACCATGTAGACAACTTACTCACTCAGCCTCGGTTTCTCCATCTGTAAAATATACACCTATGTCACAGGGCTATGGATCAAATGAAGTATCATATATAAATGACTGTCAGCTTTGAAGAACTAGATAAATGCCCGCTATTGTCATTGTCGTCCCTCTTCTTCTTCCTCTTCTTCTTCCTCTTCTTCCTCTTCCTCCTCATTTTCCTCCTCTTCCTCCTCCTCTTCTTCCTCTTCCTCCTTCTCCTCGTCCTCTTCTTCTTCATTATGATGTGCCTCTTTATGTCAGGATGGGTGTCGAAGCATTGAGGACACCAAGAAAAGCATCCTTGTTCTCAAGGAGCTCATATCTATCAACCACATGTCTCCTTCAGTCCTCGGGATGGCATGACGTGCGGAGCTCCAGTATTGTTACTCTCATTTCCCAGAAGAGAAAGAGAAATTAAGGGACTGGCCCAAGGTCACCTGGTCAGCTAGCACCAGAGCTGGTATTCAAACTCAGGTCTGTCGGCTCCTCTCATGCTCTCTCCACGCTTATTCCTTGGTAACAAGCTTCCTCACTTTCCAGAGCTGGCATTCGAACGCTTCCTCTAAAGCCAAATGGGCAAGGTAATTAATGGGCATTCGTGATTATTCTTGTTAGTTGTAGGAAGCCTTTTTGGAGGGTTTTGTGGCTCCACATAATTAGCGTCAATGAAAAGGACTCAATGGGGCTCCGATCTAAGGACCCTCCCCCAGAAAGGTCCACTTCCCTGGCTCACAGAGCACACGGCATTAGGATGCTTTCTGAGGAGGGGAGCTCTCGCCTTTCAAAATCTATTACGTTTTACAGGAATGCCTGATTGGTTTGGATTGAATTACCAGCCATAGTAATGAGGCTTCCCCTTGGGGGACTGAGCACGCTGCATTAATAATGAAAGCCTTTCAGCAGGACTAGTTTATCCTTCTCAAAGCGCTTTATAAACAGATATTAACTAAACGGGTTCTGGGGAGACAATGCTGCCCTGGGAATCCAGAGACAGACCATTCTTGCTTTACCTAAATACACATTACACAAATTCAGTTTTACATAAAGAATTCCACAAGAAGTCCACATCCTCCCCCTTAATCTATGTTAACTTGACTGTATAGGAAGTCCTGTGTTCTCTCTGCTCCTGCCCCTCAGCTCATTCCCATCCCCCAAAACAAAAAAACAACCTTAAAAAAAAAAGCCCTCCAAGAGAAAACAGAGAAAGGGAAATGTCTAGGGCTTGGCTGGAGACTTTGAGAAGACTTTGCCCTACTCTGCCCCACAATGTGTCTACACCCTCTCCCCAGTGTTCTTCCCCCCAGTCTTCTCTTCGTATCCTCACCATAACCTTGCAAGGTAGGGGCTGTTATTATCCTCCTGTTTTACAAGTGAAGAAACTGGGACAAACAGAGGTGAAATGACTTACCCAAGGTCACACAACTAGTAAGTGCCTGAGGTCACATTTGAACTCAGATCTTCCTGACTCCAAGCTCTACTGGTACAATCTTGCTGGCTCAGGAAAAAAAGGATTAGGGCACTTCTGGGTTAAGATGGCTGCAGAGTAGAAGCAGGGCACTTTAACTGACCACCAACATACCTCCAAAGGACAAAAAAAAAATCCAGATGAAAGAAGGGACCCCACAATAGGGCGCAGTATCAAAGAGTTGGAGCGAGCTCCTTGGCAGCTAACTGGCACCACGAGGAGCTGCCCCTGAGAGCAGCAAGACTTGAGACCCCAGGAGGCTGGAGAGCGCAGACCTTGGGCGTGGGAGTGGGGCTGAGAGAGGCAGCGGACAGTGGAAGAAGAAAGGATTAGAGAAGAACAAAGGAAGGCAATAGGAAAACTGGCATTGGGGTTCCTGTCTCCCATTTCCTTTTTTGTTTTTGTTTTTGTTTTTGTTTTTTTAACCCTTGTACTTCGGTGTATTGTCTCATAGGTGGAAGATTGGTAAGGGTGGGCAATGGGGGTCAAGTGACTTGCCCAGGGTCACACAGCTGGGAAGTGTCTAAGGCCGGATTTGAACCTAGGACCTCCTGTCTCTAGGCCTGGTTCTCAATCCACTGAGCTACCCAGCTGCCCCCACCCATTTCCTTTTGATGACCTGATGATCTGTAATCTCACAGCATTTGTATCCATTCCAGATTTGTAGTCAACAACAAACCTTTATTATGACAGCCAGAATCTAATCACAGTTCAAAGCATGCATCATCCACCTTATTTCCTACATGAGTTTTTTATTGGATGTGTGATATGTGTCTTCTGTCGGGGTGTGAGAACTCTGGAAATATATATTGCATAAAAGTGCTTGTCTAATTGCTAGCAGACTATTTACTGCCCTGGGGAGGAGGAAGGGAAAGGAGGGAGGGAGAAAGGCTGAATCGTGAATGTCCAAAAACTAGTGTCAAAAATTGCTAGCTCAGTGGAGTGAGAGTCAGGCCTAGAGACAGGAGGTCCTGGGTTCAAACCCAGCCTCAGCCACTTCCCAGCTGTGTGACCCTGGGCAAGTCACTTCACCCCCATTGCCCACCCTTACCAATCTTCCACCTAGGAGACAATACACCGAAGTACAGGGGTTAAAAAAAAAAACTGCTTCTCATGTAACCAAAAGAAATCAATCGATATTTCAGGAGCATTTATTTCACCCCAAATCAGCAGGAACTTCAGTGAGGGGCAGCCCATCACAGTGGCCAGAGCACCAGGCTCAGAGTCAGAAAGGTTTGACTTCTAGTAAGACTTTGGACACTGGCAGCCTGACAGCTGGGTGACTGAACCTTTGTTTTCTTAACAACAAGTGTCGTTAAGCACGTTCCTCCCAGTGCTCTTCTGAGTATCGGCTGAGCTAATATTAGCCTATAAAGTACTTTGTAAATCTTACATATAGGTGAGCTGGTGGGGGCTATAATGGACGCCTGTAGGTCACCTGGCATGTATGACACAGCCAGGAAAACTTTGCTAATTAAGTGCAGGGGATACAAAGGAGAGCAAAAGACAGTCCTGGCTCAAAAAGAGCTCCTGGGGTGGAGGGGATAGCATGCAAGCAGCTACGTGCCCGTGGGATATATTCAGGGTAAACTGAGGGAAAGAGGCTTCTTTGAGAAAGGAAATTGAGCTGAGCCTCAAAAGAATTGGGGAAATCAAGAAGTAGTGATGAGCGCTGAGCATCCCAAACATTCTGGACAGCCAGCGAAAACCATCTGAGCTGGGAGAGGGAGTGTCTTGTGGGAGGAAGAGCCAGGAGGCCAAGGTCACTGTACTGCAGGGTATGGGGAGGGGATTAGTTGTAAAAATCCTGGAAAGGTGGGCAGGTATTTCAAACCAAGCCAAGGGTGTTCTCTCTGGTCCTGGAGGTGACAGGGAGGCACTGGAGTTGAATGAAAGGACACTTTGCGTAACGACATAGTAGAGCAGAGGGTGGACTGGAGTGGGGAAGAGATGAGGCAGACCAACCAGCTCAGTCATTAACTACCCAGGGGACCAGGGAGACCAACCGACAAGCCATAGTCAAGGCATGACGTCGTGAGGACCCGCATGAGGGTAGTAGACACGTCAGAGGGGAGAAGGGAGACATACAAGGAAGGGGACAGCATTTGGTGACTGATGGGATATAGATAATGAGAGAGAGGAGTTGAGGATGACACTGATGTGTCAAGCCCAGGAGACTGGAAGGATGGTGATAATACTCTCCCCAATAATAGGAAAGTTAGGAAAAGGGGAGGATTTGAGGAGAAAGATAATGAGTTCAGTTTTGGACATGTTAAGTTGAAGATATCTGTGAGACATTCAATCTGATATATCCAATATACAGTTGGAGATGTGAAATCAGATGTTAAGAGAGAGGTTAGGGCTGGACAAATTTGAGAATCATCTGCAAAGAGATGATCATTGAATCTATGTACACTTAACATAAGACAAGGCAGGATATGATGGAGACAAAGAAAAGAGCCAGGGCATATTTCCCCCATTTTACAAAATGGTTAATTGACTAGACCAGTGATGGCGAACCTTTTAAACCTTTTAGAGGCTGAGTGCCCAAACTCAAGCCTCACACCTCATATTAGCCGCCTACCTTATCCCAGATAGGGGAGGGAAGAAGCGCTCTCATTGGGCAGCTGGGAAGAGGGCCAAGTGATGAGAGAAATGTCCTCAGGCACATGTAGAGAAGGGGAGGAAACCAGCCTCCTCCAGCATATGCCAGCATGTATGCCATAGGTTCGCCAACACAAGAGTAGCCTATAAGGACCTTCTGATCAGGAATTACCTTTGTCTTTATATCCTTAGAACCTCGCACATAGTCATTCAATCAATAAACATTTATGAAGTGCTTACTCTATGCCAGACACTGTGCAATACACTGGGTGTTCAATAATAATCACCATCAACGTGAAACAGAACTGCTAAGTGATAGTGTTCGAAACCAAAAAGCAAAATGCAAATTAGAGGCAGAAGGAGGAATTGTATCTTTCCCAGATCTCTTTCTCCATTCAGTCTATAGAGCAATGATTTCCAAGAAAGATGAGGATGATCTCAACTTCTGCAGCCCATATTAGTGTTTTTTAAAAAATCAACAAATATGTGGTAGGTCCTTTGGGAGAAGCACACAGAAACAAAATGGAACTCTTGAATTCAAGGAATCCATAACAGAGTGGGAGAGACAAGGCTTAAAAACAGATCACCAGAACATTCCTTTCTAATACATTGTCCTTGAAAGTACAGTAGTGGCTTCCATTTCCCAAGTGTATTACAAGTCCCTCATCTTTATTCTTTCTGTTACAACCAATGTGGATTCCTTCTTTGCCTTTTGTCAGACTGAGTCTCCATTGTAGAATTCACTCCCTTTGTGGCTCTGCCCCTTTAGAATTCCTAATTTGACTTTGTTTTCTTTTCATCTAAGTGTTATTATTGTTGTCATTGTTGTTGCTGCCAGTGTAGTTGTTGTTGTTGTTATTGATGTCCAATAGTCTTCAGTTGACTCTCTGCTAATCGATTTAGCATTTTCCTGGCAAAAATTCCATAGTGGTTTACCATTTTCTTCTGAATCAGCTCAATTTACAGCTCATTTTATGAAGCAAACAAGGTTAAGTGACTTGACCAGGGTCACGCAGCAAGTAAGTGTCTGAGGCCCCTTTTTGAACTCATGAAGCTGAGACTTCCTGATTCTAAGCCCAGTGCTCTATCCACTGCACCACCTAGCTGTCCTTTCATTGCTGTACTTTGAGCTTAATTTGATTATCTAAATTTCTTGAGAATATCAAGACAACTGAAGGTGCCAAGTAGTAGGAGGAGATGTTGACCTTAGAATCAGGATTAATGAATCATGGATTTGGAGCTGGAAGGGTCCTTGGGGACCAGCTAGCCCAATCCTCTCGTTTTCTAGAATGAAGGAAGTGACTCAGAAAGATGAAATGGTATTGACTCAAAGGGCTAAGGCTAGAGGGACTTCAGAAGCCATGCCTGGATAGTGCAACCAAATGGAGTGAAAGAAAAACAAAACAAAACCCCAAACACCTCACCTTCTGTCTTAGAATCGATAAGTATCAGTTCCAAGGCAGAAGAGTGATAAGGGCTAGGCAAAGGGAGTGAAGTGACTTGTCCAGGGTCACATAGGCAATGTCTGAGGGTAAATTTGAACCCAAAGACCTTTATGTCTCCAAACCTGGCCCTCTAGCCGCTGAGCCACTTAGGTGCCCCAACCAAATGGATTTATTCGGATTAGGCCAAGAAGCTGCAGAGAACAAAATCTTGCCTATAGGACAAAATGTTAAACATTTCAAGTCCTTCATAATCTAGCCTCAACCTGCCTTTCTAGGCTTCCTCAATCAGCTGATAAACATTTATTAAGCTCATACTGTGTGCTAGGTGCTGTGCCAAACATGGGGGATACAAGTAGAGAAGAAAAAAAAGTCCCTGCCATCAAGGAAGTTACAGTCTGCAAACTACTCTTCTTTACTCTCTCCATGTTTTGGCCAAACTAACCTACTTCCTCTTTCCCAAACTCTTCCTGAACCTGGTTTGGCTTCCCACCTTTCCTCCCCCTCTCATGCTTCAAGGCTCAGCTCAAGCCACATCCTACATGAGGCCCATTCTGGTTCCCATCTCCCTGATCACCCAACCGCCACCATCTTGCCCTTAACTTGCTTTGTGGAGACTCTTTTTATATTTAGCATTTGCTCATCTCCATGCCTGTTTCTTCCCCGACACAAAATAAGCTCAGAGAAGCTTGTCTTTGTACTCCAGGGTCCCTGCGTGGGACCTGGTATACAGAAGGCACTTAATAAAAGCTCCCCTCTGCTTTGTGTCTATCTGGCATGGGCTTGTTGCCGCTTGTTGGTCATTCCCTTTGGAAGATTTGGTCCTTTCTTCATAGCTCTGGGGCTTAGCGCAGTGCCTGACGTGTAGTTGGCACCTAACAAACGCTTCTCGATGGACATTGCTCGTAAAGTATTCAGCACGGGGCCCGGTACATAGTAAGCTCTGTGTAATTATTCTTTATATAGGCATTCACCATTATTACCTATTACCATGTGTCGTTGTTGTTCACTTATTTCAGTCGTGTCTGACTCTTTCTTGGTGACCCCATTTGGGGTTTTCTTAGCAAAGATACCGAAGTGGTTGGCCATTTCTTTCTCAGGCTCATTTGACAAATGAGAAAATGAGGTAATTGTGTCCGAGTCCAGATTTGAACCCATGAAGCTGAGTCTTCCTGAACCCCGCCCCAGACTCTCTCCTCTACACCACCTAGCAGCCCATTATTATTATTAGCTATTAGTATTTTCACATTTGATCCAAATAACAACCTGGAAAATGGGGGCTACTATTATCCCCATTTTGCAGATGAGGATACTGAGGCAGTTAATAAAGTGCTGGGTCTGGAATCAGGAAGACTGGGAGTCCAAGTTCAGCCTCAGATACTTACTAAGTTAGGTGTGTGACCCTGGGCGAGTCATTTAACTCTGTTTGCCTCAGTTCCTAGTCTATAAGATGAGTTGGAAAAGGAAAGGGCAAACGATTACCGGATCTTTGTCAAGACAACCCCAAATGATGAAGAGTTGTATAACACTGAAAACCACACCACGCAACAATAACAAAAACAACAGCGCTAGTATGGGAGGTCAGATTTGAATTCGGGTCTTTCTGATTCCAACTCCAATATTCTATGGACTCTCCTCCGATTTCGTTCATTAGCCAGAAGAGATTCCCTGCCCCAACAACGAAGAGGCGTGACGGGAAGCTTTCAGCTTGACATAAAGAACAATTTCCTAATAAGGAATGTGCTGCTGTGGGAAGCCCTGGGCTCTCTCTCAGTCAAGGAGTGAGGACGACGTGGCCCAGATGTGCCAGTGACTCATCAGGTACAGGTTGAACAAGAAGACCTTGGAGGTCTCTCCCATCTCTGCTGTCCTGTGACCCCACGAAATGGGGATGTGTCCAATGCTGATTTTTTATTATCACCTCTGCTGCTTACCGCCCATAGGACCCTGGCTAAGTCACCTAACCTCAATGGGCCTCAGTTTCCTCATTTGTAAAATGAGGTGGCTGGGTTTCAGTGTCTTCTGAGGTCCCTTCCAGGGCTAAGTCTATGATTTTGTAGACATTGATGATTCCTTGGAAACTTTTTCCCCCTTCTGGGAAGTAAAATGAGTGGATAGCACTGGCCTGCCTCAAATGTCTAGAGTCATTGATTTGGGGTTGGAAGAAGCCTTGAGGTCCTTGAGTCCAAGCTCTACAGTCACAGAAGGTGAGGGACTTGCCTAGCATCACACAGCTGGTATCTAAGGCAGAATTTGAACCCAAACCTCCCTAACTCCATCTTCTATGCCATGTTGCTGTTTTCATTTTGAAATTCTGATTAATTCGTATTGAAGGTGGATCTCAAAGACCACCCAGAACCAAGAACTTGGTGAAAATGTTCAGTTAATGGACAATGGCACCAGCCAGCCTGTGCTTGCCGGTTAGCCACAAATGGGGCATCATTTGAAAGGCAAAGGGAGCTGATCCTTTCTCAGGGATCTTCTCCCTCCGGAGCCCAGGCATGTGGGGGCAGGGATGCCTCTGGCAAGCTGGGGACCCTTCCCAGAGTCATGTTGGAGTTTTTTCACTTTGGAATGGAAGGATGAGTCCCGTTTTGGCGAGCTGTTAGCGAAATTTGCAGCCCGTGGACATCTCCCTGGCTTTGTTCTGGTGCCCTCCTGCTAAAAGGTTAGCTGATGAGGCAGATGAGCATATCTGCCCCCCAAGCTCCTGGCTCTGGGTGCCCCATCTTCCTGGCGGCCCCAAATCAGCCCAGCGGATCAGGTTCTAGATTACAGGTGGGGAGTCCTGGTCAGCTCTCTTCCAGCTCTAAGATCCTGTGACCTGGTAAAGGCCAAGTTTAATAAGGCACAGCCATGGGGGCACTGCCTGCCCACCAAGAGAGCCCTGAGAAGCACCGGACCCACCCCCGGCCAGCCCACCGTTTTACCTGGCTCCGATCGGGAGAGCCAGCAAAACGAGGCCCAAGGCGCCCAGGAATCTGCAGCTCAGGTGGGAGTGGGGAATCCCGCCCGGACGTGTTCATTCATCATTTCTAGGGAAACGTCCGGCCTGGAGAGTCAAGGGTGGAGCCAACGGGAGCCACAGCACTCTGCCTCAGAGATCTGAGACAGAGGGAGGGGCTCTTTGGAGACCTGAGCCAGCTGCCTCCTCCGAGATGGAGGTTAAACCATCAACAGCAGAAAGCCTTGCGGAAGACGGACAGAGTTGCCAAAAGGGAGGTTGATTCCTAGCACAGATGCTCAGCAAACGCTAGGAGACACAATTCGAGGGAATTCAGCTCCACCCGACACGTTTCCTAAGCATTTCCTTGGGGCCATGAGCGCAGAGATGGACGACGGACCCGTTCCTCCCCTCAAAGAGCTCACATTGTAGGAAGGCGGGGCTGCCCAGTGGCTAGAGAGCCCGACCGGGAGGAGGAAAAACTTCCGTCCAGATCTCATCTCAGCCCCTCCATAGCTGCGTGACTGGACCCTCAACATCTCTGAGTGTATTTTCTCCTTGTAAAGCAGGTGGGCAGGGGAGGGGAGGATAAGAGCAACACTTTTCCCTCTCACAGGGCATTGGAGGACTAAATGAGATCATTTTTCTTTCTCCCAAATTTCACGACATTTTTTTTTAATCTTAGAATAGATACTGTGTATTGCTTCCAAGGCAACCAAGAGCTAAGTAACTGGGTTAAGTGACTTGCCCAGGGTCACAAAGCTAGGAAGTATCTAAGGCCAGATTTGAACCTTGGACTTCCTGCCTCTATTGCCTGGATGACTGAGAGGATGGGGACGCCCTCCATAGAAACAAGAAAAATAGGAAGAGGAGAAGACTGAGGGCTGGGGGAAGGGAAGACAATGAGATCAACTGTAGAGCTTTTGAGCTTCAGAAATGATCATCAATATAAAGATCCATAAGATATCCCCAAAGCCTCAGTGTCATTTTAAGATTTAATGGCTCAAATGGCACTAGAACTTTTGGGACACCATGCCCGTGATGCCCAATGGTTACAAAATGCTTCCTTATTTCATTTCATCCTCACAGTAAACCTGTGAAGTAGGTAATGCAACCCTTGTTGCCTCAGTTTACCTAATGAAAAACCAGGCTAAAAAGCCATGTGACTCTGACACAGTGAGTAGAGAAGGGGCTCCCTCTAGTTTTCCTACCCACCCATGCCCAGCAGTTTTTCTCCTAGACTCTGTGGATGATATGGATAATGACAAAGTTGTTGGAGTTTTTTTCACCCTTAGGCGGGGGAAAAAGGAATCAGGTTGGGGGTAGAGTTTGTATTTGTCTCACTTCACCTAAAGACAAAATGGACGGAGTAATCCTGGGCAAGTCACTTAACCCCAATTGCCTGCCCTTTGCCACTCTTCTGCCTTGGAATCAATATTTGTATTCATTCTAAGACAGAAGTTAAAAAGGTTTTAAAAAAAAAAGACAAAATGGGGAAATGAGGCAAGCTTGTCTTTGTTGCCCCTCTGCTGGAACGTTCAGCACTTAGTACTTGCGTGTACTGCCCCTCCCTCCACGAGGGCTAGATAGCCCCAGAAAACGCCCAGACCTGGGAGATGGCGTGTCTTGTAAAGGAACAGTAAGGAGACTCGTCTCACTGTACCATAAGGCTTGTGGGATAAGGAATAAGAAGCCTGGGAAGGCAGAGAGGTGCCCGTTTCCCCCTCCCACTGCTCCACCCTCTCCTGTTGTCTAAGGACCCCCCTTGCCCTCCTCTGTATTATCACATAATCAATAGTGGTCACAGGTGGCATGGAAGTGAGAGATGTGACCCATCCCAAAATGTAGTGGGGAGACAGGAACTTGGCCAAGGCGTCCCTGACCAGCTGGTTTCTCCTCCAGTCAGATGTGATGCCTTCAGAAAAGGAGGGGCCAACTAACACAGATAATGAAGTTTACAAAACTAAAAAGGTACTTAGGACTAATTTGGTTTTTTAGCTTTTTTGAGCCCTTACCTTCTGTTTTAGTATTGGTTCCAAAGCAAAAGAGCAATAAGAGCTAGCATCAGATGGCTAGGAAGTTTCTACAGCTAGATTTGAACTCAGGACCTCCTGTCTCCAGGTCTGGCTCTCTCTCCTCTGAACCACCTAGCTGCCCTTACTAATTTGGTTTTAACTTGATGGGAATTGGAGGGAAACTTTTCATTGGCTGACCTTTAAAAAGGTGACCTTTAAAACATACCTTTGACGACCTTTAAGAAACAAATTTATCAGCTCTTAAAATCAGTCACTGCATAAAACGGCTCCAAGGAGCATGACCCATAATGGCAGCAAAGAAGAGAGCCAATGGGTCAGCCAATAAACATTTATTAGCCAATAAACATGTAGCAGTATGTGCTAGATGCTCTGCTAGGTACTTAGAACACAAAGAAAGAAAAAGCTAATCCCTGCCCTTGAGGGACTCAGTCTGAGGAGGAAGACACAATCTGGCAGCAGCTATAATAATAAAATAATAGCCGGCAGACATATCAATTAGATAGTGTTTTAAGATTTGCAAAACACTTTACAAATATTATTTTATTTCTATGCTTACATCATTCCTGGGAGGCAGAAGCTGTTATTATCCCCATTTTGCAGAGAAAGAAACTGAGGCAGACTGGCTATGTCACTTGTCCAGGGTCACATACCTAGTAACTAAATCCGGACTTGAAACTCAGGCCTTCCTGACTCCAGGATCAATGTTAAATCTTCTGTGCCACCTTGCTACCATGTACAAACAAGGCTGATGTAAGATAAACGGGAGATAATCAACAGAGGGATCACATCAACACCTTCTCTCCCTCTCTCACTGAGAAAGCAGATAAAATATCCTGTTACAAATTTGTGTGGGCAAACAAAACACATTTCCCCAACTGGTTATGCCTAATATATGTGTATATACAAACATATGCATATATGTATAAATATGTGTGTGTATGTCTTTAAGCTCCACGTCCATTCCCTCTTTGTTTAGTAGATGAGTCACAGGTTTCATCACGAGTCCTTTGGAGCTGTCTCCGTCATTATGTCCTTCAGAGTTCCCAAGTCTTTCAGAGATGTCGTCTTTTTAATATTATGATTATTGGATAAATGGTCCTCCCGGTTCTGATGATTTTGCTCTGCATCATCCAAATCTTCCTAGATTTCTCCATAATCATCTCTATTATCATTTCTTATAGCACAATTATATTCTCTATCCTATTCCACAACTTCTTTAACAAAAAATAAACCCAAAACCCTTTACCTTCTGCCTTAGGATCAATACTAAGCATTGGTTCTAAAGTAAAAAAGTGAGAGGCAGCTGGGTAGCTCAGTGGATTGAGAGTCAGGCCTAGAGATGGGAGGTCCTAGGTTCAAATCTGGCCTCAGACACTTCCCAGTTGTGTGACCCTGGGCAAGTCACTTGACCCCCATTGCCCACCCTTACCATTCTTCCACCTAGGAGCCAATACACAGAAGTTAAGGGTTTAAAAAAATAATAATAAAGTAGAAGAGTGGTAAGGGCTAGGCTATGGGAATTAAGCAACTTGCCCAAGATCATACAGCTTGGAAGTGTCTAAAAGGTCAGATTGGAACCCAGGACCTCCCATCTCTAGCCCTGGCACACTATCCACTGAGCTACCTAGCTGTTCCCATTCCGTGACTTCTTGAGTCATTCCTTCAGTTTGTAATTCTCTATAACCATAAAGAGAGAAGCTTATAAGCATGTTTTACTTATGGTTCTTTTTCTTCCTTCTTTGTTCCCTTTGGGGTTATAGACCTAGTAGCGATATCACTAGGTCAAAGGGTATGCAGGGTTTAATTGCTTTCAGAGGATAGTTCCAAACTGCTTTCCAGAATGGCTCAACCAGTTCCCAGCTCGACCAGTAATGAATTAATGTGCCTATTTTTCCACAGCCTCTCCATCATTTCTCATTTTCCATTTTTCTCAACTCTGTCGACCTAATGGGTAAGAAGTAGAAATTCAGGGTGGCTTTAATTTTCATTCTCTAATTATTGGTGATTTGGAATATTTATATGATTTATAATAAATTGGATTTCTTCCTCTGAAAACTGCTTCTTCATATTCTCTGACCATTTATTTGTCAATTGGAGGAAAGCTCTTCTTCTTAGAAATTTTCATCAGTTCTCTGTATTTCTTAGAAATGAGACCTGTTCACCCAACTGACCCATCTTGAGCCTCCAATTCAGATCTTTTCAGAACAACTGCAGCCTAGCTATGCCTCCCCCGTCTAATGTTTATGGAGCTGCCTTTTTGGACCTGAGTGAAAAACTTTGCATCTATCTTTGCTGACTTTTCTCCTTCTAGATCACCCAAGTATGCTACCATCATTGGATTCTGCCCTTGTCATGCAGTGTTTCGCGGATCCCTCCCAGCTTGGCATTAGCTGCATACTTGATGTCTTATATCTAATCCAACTCATTGAGTCAACTACAGATCCTGGGAACAATCGCCTAGAGATCTCCTCCTGTGTTGACCCTGAAAAATCTACAACCTCTCTGACCATTCAGTGAATTGTGCATCCTTCTGAATATATCCTCACCTAATCCACAGTTCTCCGTCCATCCAAATGAATACTATGAGACACTTTAACAAAGACTTGGCTAAAATCTAGACAAACTGTAGCCACCGTATTCGGTTCATCTCCTGGGTTAGAAATGCTAAAAGGAATGGCATTAGGCTGGCACGATCTGTTCATGATGAAACCAAGTTGGATTTTTCTAAGTATCCCTTGATTCTCTTTCTAGATAGTCACCCAGGATCTTTTTTTTAAACCCCTTAACTTCTGTGTATTGGCTCCTAGGTGGAAGAGTGGTAAGGGTGGGCCATGGGGGTCAAGTGACTTGCCCAGAGTCACACAGCTGGGAAGTGTCTGAGGCCAGATTTGAACCCAGGACTTCCCGTCTCTAGGCCTGGCTCTCCATCCACTGAGCTACCCAGCTGCCCCCAACACCCATGATCTTTTGAGGAATCTGTTTTAGAATGTTTTCCAAGAACAAAAGTCAAGCTCTTTGGCATCAGGCTCTCTTTTCTTCTTTGAAATTCTGGTCAACATTTGTCCTTCTTCCATTGAGGCACCTCTCCCATGTGCCATGATCTTTCCCACATCTGTGACAATGGCTCAGCAGTCACATGTGCTGGTTCTTATAGGAATCAAGGGCAGAGCATTTGGGCAGCTCAAAGTCTCTTACTTATCTTGGGCATCAACTCTGCATTGGGTATTTTCATCGAAGCAGTCCCAGTCTTAAGGTAAATTAGCAGAGAAAAAAAAAGAAAGAAAGAAAAGACATCAGAATCAGACAATTCTGCCTTCTTGCTGTTGCCAGTCATCATCATCTTGACTACAAAAAGCAAAGATTTTATCTGTTCTTTGATCTTCCTCTCCCCCACCCTGAGAGCTTGTAAAGCTCTTTTTGTAGCCCTTCCCTCACCAGCTTTGCCTCCTTCTAAACTAGCTTTAGGCTCCTGACACTGGTTCTGCAGCACACACGCCATGTTCTTTTTACTTTTTAAAATTATTTTGTTTGTTTGTTATATTTAAATGCCCAGTTAACATCCTCGCCCTCTCTTCCTCCCATTAGAAAAGGCATCACTTGGGACTCATGAGAAAGAAAACAGCCACACTCAGAGGAAGAACTGTGGGAGTAGAAACACAGAAGAAAAACAATTGCTTGAACACATGGGCTGATGGGGATATTATTGAGGATGAAGACACTAAACAATAACTCTAGTCCAACTATCAATAATATGGAATTAGGTCTTGATCAATGATATGTGTAAAACCCAGTGGAATTGTGCGTCGGCTAAGGGGGTGGGGGGTTTGGGGAGAGGGAAAGAACATGAAACATGTAACTAGGGGAAAATATTCAAAAGAAAAGAAAAAAAGGCAAAAAAGGCATCATTTGACAAACATATATGTACATATAAAATTATGTCTTGCTCATTTTTATTTATTGGTTCCTTCTCTAAAGTCATTCTTCAAACAATATTTGTTTCCTATATCTACTGTTCCTTTTGTTCTACTTGTTTCACTCTTCATAATTTCCATGTTTTTTCCCCAAATCCCTTTTTTAAAACCCCTTAGCTTAGATTAGAATTAATACTGTGTGGGGCAGCTGGGTAGCTCAGTGGAATGAGAGTCAGGCCTAGAGATGGGAGGTCCTGGGTTCAAATCCGGCCTCAGACACTTCCCAGCTGTGTGACCCTGGGCAAGTCACTTGACCCCCATTGCCCACCTTTACCACTCTTCCACCTATGAGACAATACACCGAAATTAAGGGTTTATTAAAAAAAAAAAAAAAGAATTAATACTGTGTATTGGATTCAAAGCAGAAGAGCAGTAAGGGCTGGGCAATGGGGGGTTAAATGACTTACCCAGAGTCACCTGGCTAGGAAATGTCTGAGGCCAGATTTGAATCTGATATTTCCTGTCTTTAGGCTGGCTCTCAAATCCATTGAACTACCTAGCTGTGCCCTCTGTCATTTCTTACAGCACAGTAGTATTCTATCACAGTCCTATGCTACAATTTGTTCAGTCATTCCCCAGTTGATGGGCATCCCTTCAGTTTCTAATTCTTTGCCACCATGAAAAAAGCTACTATAAATATTTTAGAGTGTGTAATTTCTTTTCCATTTTTTATCACCTTTGGCAATAAACCCAATAGTGGTATTACTGAGTCAAAAAGTATGCAGAGTTTTATAATTCTTTGACCATAATTCCAGATTGCCCTCCAAAATAGTTGGATCAGTTCGCAGTTCCACCAACAATGGATTAGTATCCCCATTTTTTTTAGTATCCCCATTTTTCCACATCCTCTCCAACCTTTGTCATTTTGTCCTTTTATCATTTTAGCCAATCTGACAGGTATGAGATGATATGTCAGAGTTGTTTTGATTCCATTTCTCTAATCAATAATGATTTAGTTTTTAGAGCATTTTTTCACAGTTATATATAGCTTCGGTCTCTTCATCCAAAAACTGTCTATTCATATCTTTTCACCGTTTACTAATTGGGGAATGGCTCATAAGCCTACAGTTGACAAAGTTCTCTATATATTTTAGATCTGTAACCTCAATCTGAGAAACCATCTATAAATTTGTCCCCCAATTTACTGGCTCTTTTATCTTAGCTACATTAGGTTGTTGGTTTTTTTTAAACCCTTTTCAATTTAATATATTCAAAATAATACATTTTATATCTTACAATGCTTTCTGTCTCTTGTTTATTCATAAATTCTTTTCCTATCCATAAATCCGATAGGTAATATGTTCCCTGTTCTTCTAATTTGCTTATGACATTTCCTTTTATACCTAGGTTATGTGTCCATTTTGATCTTATCTTATTAAATGGTATAACATATTGGTCTATGTTTTCCATTTTTCCCCAATAATTTTACCAAATAGTAAATTCTTATCCCTAAATCTTTACTTTCATCAAACACAAGACTATTATAATTTTTTACAACTATTTGTTGTATATCTATTCTGTTCCACTGACCTACTTTTCTATTTCTTAGTCAGTACCAGATAGCTTTGATCATTACTGCTTTTTTGAGTTCAGAATCTGGTACTGCTAGACCATCTTCCTTTATAATTTGTCCACTAATTCCTTTGATATTCTTGACCTTTTGTTTTTTTCTAATTGTTTGGTAATTTAATTAGGATGTCATTGAATAAGTAGATTAGATGGGATTGCCATTTTAATTATATTGGCTTTGCCCATTCGTGAACAATGAATATTTCTCCAGTTATTTAAATCTTTTATTTGTATAAAAAGTGTTTTATTATCATATTTACATAGTTTCTGGTTTTATATTGGCAGACAAACTCCTAGATATTTTATTCTATTGATGCTTAGTTTAAATGGATTAGCTCTTACTATTTCTTCTTGCTAGACATTGTTGGTGACATATAGAAATGCTGATGATATATGTAGGTTTATTTTATATCCCACTACTCTGCTAAAATTTTTTAAAGATTCAACTATTTTTAGGTGAATCTCTAGGATTTTCTCTTATATCATCTGTGAAAAGAGATAGATTTATTACCACTTTGCCCATTCCACTGCCTTCAATTTCTTTTTCTTGTTTTTTTTTTTCTTTTCCTGATCTTACAGGGAAAGCTAACATTTCCCTTACAAATAATGTTTTCTGATGGTTTTAAGTACATATTTATTATTATTCTAAGGGAAAATCCATTTATACCTATGCTTTCAAGTATTTTTAATAGGAATAGGTGTTGTATTTTGTCAAAAGCTTTTTCTGCATCTATTGATATAATCATATGAATGTTGTTACTTTTTGTTGATGTGATTAATTGTGTTAATAGTTTAATGTATATTAAATCACACCTGCATACTGTTATAAATCTGGTTTGGTCATAATATATAATCTGATATAATTATTGTAGTCTCCTGGCTAACTTTTTATTCTGGATTTTTGCATCTATGTTCATTAATGAAATTGACCTATAATTTTCTTTCTCTACTTTTCTCTTCCTGGTTTAAGTAATAGCACCATAATTGTTTTATAAAGGAAGTTTTTACCAGATTTTTATCGTGATCTTCTGTTACCTGGGCTTGCTCCCATCTTCTGTGCCATCCATCTGTTCTCTTTAGTCTTTTGTCATTTTTTTAAAAATACAAGATAGTGGCTGAATTCCTTGTGCACCTGTATCAGTCTCTTTGGACAAATACCATTTTTCCTTATTAGAATTATTTCCTTTTGTATCTTCAGAATTTCATTCTTGAGCATGCCCCATCCCTCCTGGGCTCACTTTCAGCATTTTAATATTTTACTCCATGAAATCCTACCTTTCTTTTCTCTGGATCCTTTGAAATATTCTTTCCCCAAATTTAGGGTGCACATCAGACTATGCCCAGATTTAATTTCCTTTCTCATAAGGGATAGTATTGGATTTGACCATTCTGTTTTGATTGAACAAGTTTTGTACATCTAGAGCAGTGATTCCCAAAGTGGGCGCCACTGCCCACTGGTGGGTGCTGCAGCGATCCAGTGGGGCAGTGATGGCCACAGGTGCATTTGGGGGCGGTGAATAACTGTAAGGGGGCGGTGATAGTATGTGACAGGGGGCGCTGAGTATTATTTTTTCTGGAAAGGGGACGGTAGGCCAAAAAAGTTTGGGAACCACCCATCTAGAGCTATGGTCCATGGACTTCAACCTGTTAAGTTTCAATAAGATCCTTAGGTCAAATTTGCTTCCTTGTGTTAGGAACTCTAACTCTCCTGGTGGTTGCCTAAACTCCATTAAAATCCAAGTTCTTTATCAGTCCAGTAACAACATTGTAAAGAAAAACAATTTTGAAAGACATAAGAACTCTCTGATGGAGGCAATGACCAATCAAAACCTCAGAGGAGGGCACTGGACTCAAAGTGCAGAGCAAGACAAAATGTTGGGCATGGCCCACGTCTACAAGGCGCTCAATGGCTAAAGTCCTAGATCTGGAGTCAGTAAGACTCCAGTGTGAATCGGACATATACTAGCTGTCTGACCCTGAGCAGGTCAATTAATCATTCCCTGCCTCGGTTTCCTTATCTGTAAAATGGGGATAATAAGGCATCTGCCTCACAGGGGTAGAATGAGGAACAAATGAGATTACATATAAAATGTTTTGTAAACCTTAAATAAACCATTCTGTAAACACTAGCTATTATTATTTGTTATAAGGATTGTGTTCCTTTGAAAATGGGGGTAGAAGAACAGTGACTATTGATAACTACCAATAGAAGGCCCCCCCAAAAGCATAGAAAAAAAAGAGTCATTAAAACATTTTTTTCAAACCCTTACCTTCTGTCTTTGAGTCAACACTGTGTATTGGCTCCAAGGCAGAAGAGTGGTAAGGGTAGGCAATGGGGGTCAAGTGACTTGCCCAGGGTCACCCAGCTGGGAAGTGTCTGAGGTCAGATTTGAACCTAGGACCTCCCATCTCTGGGCCTGGCTCTCTATTAAAACATTTTTAAACACAGAAGAAAGGAAAACCCAACACACTCAAATCCTTGGAATAAGTAATCAGAGCCAAACAAAACAAACACATGTTTCTGCAATGCTACCTCTCAAAAATATGTTTACCAAATATATGAAAATATGTATTTAGATTTTCAAAAGAAGAGTATCCCCGGCAACTCTGTAAGATGATCATTTCCTGCCATATCTAAAAATGGATGTCATATTCTTCATCTTCAGTCCACCATCTCTTTGTCAAGAGGAGGATCAAATGTTTCCTCATCAGTCCTCTGGAGGTGTGCTTAGACCACACATCCATCAGAGATCTGAAGGGCAAATATAATCTTTACTGCCTCTTACTAACCCCGAAGTCATAAGGTATATCTGGCAATGAAGCCGTCACTCCTATATTCTCAGTCATTTCCCAGGAATCCAATTCCTCTTCTCAGATACAACTTTCTTAGCCAATTGTTTCCTCCCCAAATTAATTTTTTTCTTCTGCCTTCCTCTCCTTCAATGGGGAGAACACAGAGGAGTGGTCTGGCCCCAGAGGGTCTGGCTTGGCTGGGGAGGATGGATCATAGGTCTTTCTGAGTTAAAGTCCAGCAGGGTCTTCTGGAGAAAGGCAAGCCCTGGGATAGGAGGGCTTCTGGGTATGAGGGTACTCTACTGCCATTGAACAGAGGCCAGCAAAGGATCTCAGGGAACAAAGAGGGAGCAATCTTTAGCCTGCTGAAGGGAGGAAGTGTGCCTCCTGAGGAAGAAGGGTTTATGCCCTCACATGTCAGCATAAGGGGCTACTATGGGCTACCCTTCAGGGCCTCAGGACAAAGTCTTGGTTGCTCCACCCTGATAATAGCTCTGATGGAACCTGATGGTGCCAAAAGGAAAAAAGGGGGACCCACTGAAAAGAGATGCTGAGGCATCTATCCATCATTTACATGCCGACAGTAGGTTAGTTTTACCAATCAATTAACCAGTTACACAGAAACTTAATGTCCATTTGGAATGCTCTGCTAGAAATCAGAGATTGATGGGCATTTAGCAGTGAAGTCAGACCTAAATACACCAGAGCCAGGGCGCACAATTCCCATTAGCAATAATGTGCTAACATCAGGCTTGCAGCCCCACTGAGAGATGAGAATTGAATACGGCCCTTCATCTATCTTACTTAACGTCATCAACTTCCTTACTGACACTTCAAACAATCCAACTCCATTAAAACACCCTAATTGGAACTAATAACACTGAGTTAGGAGAAGATTCGAGGCTCAGTGGAACAAAGGCATCCACCAGAAAGACCCTAGAGCAGGGGGTCTTTTTCTAAATATATATTCTTATTTCTTTCAGCATAAATTTTCCAAGTACATTTACAATTTTTTTAACATTCATTTTTAAAATTTTGAGTTCCAAATTCTCTCCTTCCCTCTTGCTCATCCCCTATTTCTTTAAAAAAAAAAAAAAAAACCTTAACTTCTATGTATTGGCTCCTAGGCGGAAGAGTGGTAAGGGTAGGCCATGGGGGTCAAGTGACTTGCCCAGGGTCACACAGCTGGGAAGTGTCTGAGGTCAGATTTGAACCTAGGACCTCCCATCTCTAGGCCTGACTCTCAATCCACTGAGCAACCCAGCTGCCCCCACCATCCTCTACTTCTTGAGAAGGCAAACAATATGATATTTTTTCCCTTTTTAAACCCTTACTTTCCATCTTGGGAGTCAATACTGTGTATTGGCTCCAAGGCAGAAGAGTGGTAAGGGTAGGCAATGGGGGTCAAGTGACTTGCTCAGAGTCACCCAGCTGGGAAGTGTCTGAGGCCAGATTTGAACCCAGGACCTCCCATCTCTAGGCCTGACTCTCAATCCACTGAGCTACCCAGCTGCCCCCAAGCAATATGATTTTGATTATACTTGTGAAATCATGCTAAACATATTTCCGCATCAGCCATGTTTCACAAGAAAACACACACACACACATATAACATCTACACAAGAGAAATAAATAAAAACATTTTAAATCTGCTTCAGTCTGTACTCAGAGTTCCCCAGTTCTCTCTCTGGAGGTGGAGAGCGTTTTCCCTCATGGCTCCTTTGGGATTGTCTCGGATCGGTGGCTTGATGGGAGAAGCTTAAATCTCTCCCAGGTGACCATTGCCACAAAGTTTCTGTTTCTGCGTACAATGTTCTGCTTCTACTCACTTCACTTTGCATCAGCTCATGTAAGACTTCCCAAGCTTTTCTAAAACCACCCTGCTTGTCATTTCCCACAACACAATAGTATTCCATCGTAATCATATACCACAACCTAATCCAGCCCTTCCCCAATCGATACGCGTCCCCTCTTCTTCCAATTCTTTGCCACCACAAAAAGAGCAGCTGTATTTTTGCACGAATAGATCCTTTCTCCTTTTCTTGGATCTCTTTGGGATAGAGACCTGCTAGTCGTGGTGTCTTACAGCAAAGGATTCTTAACCTGGAGTCCGCAGATACCCCCACCAAAGGGTTAATTGATTTAGGTGACCCATAAAAATAGTCGAGGAAAATTATATCTTTATTTCCACAAATCTCTGACTGAAACGTGTTTTCTTGAGTTTTGAAAGTAGGTAATAAAATATTATTCTGAGAAGAGGTTCATAAGCTTCATCAACCTGCCAAAGGCATCCAAAACACACACAAAAATTAACAACTCTTGCTCTAGGGGCAGCTAAGTGGCACAGAGGAGAGAGTGCAGGCCTGGAGTGGGGAGGACCTTGTTTAGACACTTCCTAGCTGTGCCACTTAGTGCCAATTGCTTAGCCTTCACCTTTTTGTCTTAGAGTTATTACTAAGGCAGAAAGTAAGGATTAGGGGAAAAAAATTCATGCTCTATAAGAAATGAAAAAAATCTATATCTATTGCTGAATGGGTTGTCTTCTCTTTGATGGAAAAAGATGACTGATAGAATCCCAGAACATTACAAGTTGAGCGCAGGAAAGTGTCTTGGGGCCATTCTAATCCAGACACCTCATTTTACATTTAAAGAAACTCATCCAAAGTCATGAGGGCAGTGAGTGGTAGAGGTAGGACTTGAACTCAAATCCAGTGGCTGTCTGGTACTCTAAGTAAAGGACTCTTTCCCCTATTACCAGAAAATGCTACTAAACTCAGCACAAGTAGAACTCTTGTGGCAAATTTTTCATTTTGCAAAGTTAAAATTCTTCCTATGGCACACACACCCCCAACGTGCATGGATGCCCAGCTGGGTGGGTAGCAGAGAATGAATGCTAAAGCAGCTCCATTTCATCTGTGTCTATCTTGCCCCTGACCTGGTTTGGATGGCAACTCCCATCCTTTCTGCCATTTTCCTTCCGGCTGAAACAGCAAGCAGGGTTAGGAGAGTTAACTGGCCTAAAGAAGAGCCTTCTCTGTCACTAGCCCGAGCCACAGGCTTGTCCAATCAAGGAATAACACATCCCCTGTTCCTACCTGCAAGCCTCCATCAACAATCCCTCTCCAATCTTGGGGTACCCCATACCCAATTCACTTCCTGCTCAGCTTCTGCCCCTGCAGGTAGGATTCCCTTGCTGGCAAATACAATTAACCCTCTTCTGAGTCCTCAATTTTCAGTTTGGGCTCGGTTTTCATTTTGGCTCTGGTTCCCTGTGGTACTGACGTTTTAGCCACAACTCTTAGCTTCCCTGAGGGTGGCTTCTTTCAGTACTCCAGGATCTGTCCTATGGCAACACCCTTCTACATCTGCAGTTTAAAAGCCCCCATTTGTATGTTTCTCATGAACTATCATTATCCATTGACATATGTAATGGTTAGAATATGTGGTTGCCAAAATTGTAATTAACCCTTAAGTCACAAGATTGTTAATAGCTAGATTTGTTAATAAGAGAAAAAAATAAGAGAGAACTAGAGAGAGGAGGTGAAGAATTTTCTAGCCAGATAATCCAGTGCCTACCAGCTCAGTGTCTGTCTCCAAATCTCAGCCTCAGAAAACAATGCCCCCAGCTTCCTGCTGGGTCTCATCTTATAAATCCTTACTCTACCCACTAGCTCTCTTATATCACTCCCCAGGAACCAATCACAATTCCTCAATTAGCCTGGCACTGGGGGAGGGAGGCAGTGCCTGTGGGATCAATTTCCTGATTGCTGATTGACCCAAATTCAAAACAAATGGGAGGAAGTCTAAATCCCTGATTGATCAAATCAAAATACAAATTCCCTTCTCACACATTAGTTCTTAATAAAATAATAATAATAATAATAATTGTATAGCACTTATTATGAGGCAGGCACTGTGCTAAGCACTTTATAATTATCTCTCAGTAGATCCTCACAGCAAACCTGCTATTACTATCACCCATATTTTATAGATGGGAAAACTGAGGCAAAAGTAAAGAGACTTACCTAGAGTCCCACAGCTAAGTCAGTGCCTGAGCTGAATTTGAGTTGACTCCAAGCCTGGTGCTGTACCCACTGCTCCACCTAGGAAATGCAAAAGGATTTCTAAGAAGACATAAGGAGAATAGAAGCTAAAAAGCATCACCCCTAAAAGTTTCAGGTACACACTCCCATAGACATATACAAAATCCATGGGAAGAGTAGGTTAGAACAGAATTCAGTAAGGGGCAGCTGTATAGAACCAGGCTTGGAGATGGGAAGTCCTGAGTTCAAATCTTACCTCAGATACTTCCTAGCTGTGTGACCCTGGGCAAGTCACTTAACCCCAACTACTTAGTTAGCCTTTACCTCTCACTCTTCTGCCTTAGAACCAATATTTAGTATCCTTTCTAAGCCAGAAGGTAAGATTAAAAAAATAAAAAAGGAACAGAAAACAGTAGTAGTTCACTCTAACTCTTTGTGACCCTATATGGAGTATTCTTGGCAGAGGTCCTGGAGTGGTTTGCCATTTCTTCCAAAGATAAACAGAGGTTAAGTGACTTACGCAGAGACAAACAACTAAAGAGTCCAAGACTCCAGGCTCAACATTCTGTCTATGAAGCTACCTGGCAGTGCTTAGCAATATATGTTGTAGAGACACATAGCAAAGGTAACTCACCACTCCTGGTGCTGGCAGGCCTGGAAACCTTTTCTCCCTTCACTGAGGCTGCATGAAGCTCTCCCTGGAGGCACCAACCTGCCAGAGAGGCTGCTCATTTGGATTCCCCACAATCTGCTCTGTTCTCTGCTGCCAAGAGTCCCATTCCTCCTGGAATGGGCTGCCTTTCTGTATCTGTGTATGGACGGTGGCTCTTCTCCCTGCTCCATGCAGGGTCTCCTACCCATCTAGTAGGGCTGGTAGCGGAAGGGAAAAGACAAGGAGAGAGGGAACCCTGGGGCTATTTCCTCTCTGGAAACGGTCTATTTGTCTACTTTGAGTCCCTGCTTTGAACTGCCAAAATTCTTCCAGGGACAGTAACAACAATATTGTAAATAAAAACGCTTTTGAAATACCCAGGAACCCTGCTGAATGCAATGACTGACCATGATTCCAAAGGACAAGTGAGAAAGTCCCTGACAAAAAGGTGGACTCCACTGGGGGAGGGAGGGAGAGAGAAGGCTGGCTGCAGATGGCCCACGGAACAACCAAAAAGGAGCCACTGAAACATTTTTAAATGCATGGAAGAGTACAAGTAGGAAACACAGATGAGCCTGACAGCTTTGAAGGTTATGATGAATTAAAAAAAAACAACAACCTTACCTTCAGTCTTAGAATCAATACTGTGTATTTGTGCTAAAGCAGAAGAGTGGGAAGGGCTAGGCAATGGGGGAGGGGGGGTAAGTGACTTGCCCAGGGTCACCCAGCCAGGAAGTGACTGAGGCTAGATTTGAACCCAGGACCTCCCATCTCCAGGTCTGGCTCTCAATTATGCCACCTATCTACCTCCTTATGTGGTAAATTTAAAAGGAAAAGTGATTTGTGCCTAAGGGATAGTTGAGGAGTCACATCCAATTCTCATTCCCTGCCCTGCTTTGGAAATGGAAATGCTTCCGCTATTTGATGTCCCTTAGGTTCAGAAGAAGATATATGCAATCAAGTCCTGCGGATGACAACGCCTCTGTGGTACAGAGTGATGTGGAAGCTCAAAAGAGAAAATGTCTGTAAATCTCTTTGCGATCCAGCCACTGTCACCGCCAATAGACGGTGTAGCAGAGAACATAGTCAGCTGAGCAGAGAACATAGTCAGCTGGCCAAAGAGCCTAGAAACCCTGCTTTCAAGTCCTACCTGGGCAAGTCACGTAACTTCCCAGCACCCTCGGCTCGCTCTCTAAGACTCCAGCTGGGCAGCGCCGGGCCGGGTCTGCACCCGGAAAGGGAGCTTCTTCATGGAAAGTTTCTGCCACCCCCGTGAAACTCCATTCTGGCCTGAGGCACACTTAGGGTCAGTAGGGGGCAGCCTTCAAGGCCAGGGTCAATTGTTTCCTTGGGCTGCGCCTGGCCCCCAGCAAACCTCAAGCCCCCGATGCCCCCAGGCGAATAGCTAAAACTAATTTGTGGGGCTGGGAGCAGTCTGCATGGGTGAAGGGAGCGCCGGGCGGAGAGTCCCAGGGAAGTGGCAAGGCCAGCCCCTAAATTAATAACAGTCCCTGCTTGTAAATGGACGCCCAGCCTCCAAGCCACGGAATCCCGCCTCTCCGTTTGGGTTAAGATTCTGTGAAGGTCTTGGATGGGTGTCTGAAACCAACCAAAAACAATTATCTGAGGTGTGGCAGTGGTGAGGTCTCTGCCTGTTAGAGCCTTTGATACAAGGAATGGATCCCTGAAGGACGAGCCTGAGAAAACAGCCCGCTATCTCCTAAGGAGGGCGGACAAAGTGTTCTCAAGAATCAGGGACTTGGCAGCAAATCCCCGGAGAGTTCCCGACCTCCTGGGTCCTAAACCTTTACCGAGAAGTCCCTCTTCAGCTCAGGGATTAAGCTGGTATCAGGCAGGTTTAGCACTAAGAAACTCGGGATTTCTGAAACAGAGATTCTAATCTTCACCCGCAGGCACCCACCAGTAGTGGCAGGTCCTCGCCCCCTGCCAAGCAGACTCACACAGGATAGGGGCAGATGAGGCCTAGAATTCAGAAACAAGCAAACTAGTGAAAGGGCCCATTAGGGGGCCTGGCAGGAAAGAAACCGCCTCTTCTGGTTGAGTAAGGCAGCCCCAGGCAGTGGAGGAGGCTGATCTTGGAGCAGGAAGATTAAGGACAAGGCACACTTCTTTTTTTATTCATTCATTCATTCATTCATTCATTCGTTCCTTCCTTCCTTCCTTCCTTCGTTCGTTTGTTTGTTTATTTGTTTGTTTATTTATTTAGTTTGTTTATTTACTTAGTTAAACCCTTACCTTCTGTCTTGGAGTAAAGTTTTTAAAAAAAGAGGGCCCAGAACTGCTGTATAAAGAGTCTGGGTGCTTGTACTCTGCCCTGAAGTATGGCGGGCAGCTTTGGTAATCACATTTTATTTCATTTTATTTTGTTTTTATTTTATTTTTTAAACCCCCACCTTCCATCTTGGAGTCAATACTGTGTATTGGCTCCAAGGCAGAAGAGTGGTAAGGGCTAGGCAATGGGGGTCAAGTGACTTGCCCAGGGTCACACAGCTGGGAAGTGTCTGAGGCCGGGTTTGAACCTGGGACCTCCAGTCTCTAGGCCTGGCTCTCAATCCACTGAGCTACCCAGCTGCCCCCACAAGGCACACTTCTGACAAACACCGGCTGGTCCCCTGTGGGCAAGGCTTTGTTCTACTCAACTTTCTAAGGTGATAAATTTAAAGGAGGGAGGAAGAGACAGACAGACAGAGACACACAGAGAGAAAGAGAGACAGAGAGAGAGGCAGGAAGAGTGAGAGAAAAAGAGAGAGAGAGATAGAAAGAAACAGAGACAGGAAAAGAGAGGGAGGGAGGGAAAGAGACAGAAAGACAGAGTGAGAGAGGGACAGAGAGAGATAGAAACAGACAGACAGACAGAGAGCAGTGTTAAATGCTGGAGATGCAAAACCAAGATGGCTTGTCCTAAGAGCTTCCATTCCAAAGGCATAAAGAGGACCCTCGAAAGGGGACGGGGCATTGAAGAGGTGGCATACACAGAAATAAGGTACCTTGTGTGGAGGTGGGGCAGGCCAGAGAGTGAGCTGGGATACAGAGTGAGAAGCAAGGCTGCACCTTCTCACAATGGGAAAAGACTCATCAATCACTGATTGAATCTCAAGGCAGGGTTCTCCCCAGGGGGCGTGGAGAGAAACTGGTGACCTGCACTGATGGAGGTGAAGGGAGTTTTCCCACCTGGTAGCTCCTTCTGTCAGGGAGCTCCCAGGTCTAGCCCTTTCTCTTCTTTCCCTATTTCTGGCCAGTTCTCATGACTCTGCAGCCAATACATCAACGTGCCAACCCTCCTGTGGGCCAAGGAAGCAGGAAGCTAGGCCATTTTGTCCCGATTTCACAGCCAGAGAGGGAAAGAGGAATCGATTGGGTGTCCTTGGCTGGATGTGTGTGTGTACCTCATGATGATGTAGCCACTTGTCTCCCAATCCAGGATGCCAGGTTCATAGGGCAGAGTGGGGGGGGGGGGAGATGGGGGAGGGGTTATTTGAAATCCTTCCTTCCAGGGCTCCTTGGCCATGTAACCTTCCCCGATTCACCCATTTGAAAGCATCATCTCCCCTCTTCTCTCCGAGTACTCTGATTAGAGTTCTCCTTTGCCCCACCACATTAGCCTGCTGAGTAGAGAGCTGCACTTGGACTCAGAAAGCCCTGGGCTCACAGGACCAAGTTAGGAGCAACCTTAGAGGTCATCAAGTCTAAGCTTCCTATTTCACAGATAAGAGAACTGAGGTCCCTACTCCAGGTCTGGTCTCTACATACACCTTTCTTTGAGCCAGACTTGATTTATTGCTTGGTATAGTGACCTCCCCACCTGTAAAATACATCTGCTGGTCATTTCCGGTCTCAGAGAACAGCCCGAGGCCCCTGAAACGGTTTTCCCAGGGTCCCACTGGCAGCATGTGTCCATGGTAGACCTAGAATCCTAGACCTGACCCCTCTCTCCACAGCCGGCGGAATCCTAGTTTCTTAATCACAGCGCTTTGAGATGACTTTTACAGAAGAAAAAGCAGCCTGAAAAGGTAGCTAAGGGACAGCTCCTCCCCGCCCCGCCCCGCCCCCCAGTCTGCCACTGGGCCGAAAATGGCTTCTTTTGCAGTCATTGACCCAAGGTGATGCAGGATTTCAGTTTCTCCGGTTGCCTGGGTCTGGGGGGAGGGGCGACTTTGTCACATCTGGCCACAGCTGGTGGCTTCCTTCTGAGCACAGGGTCTGAACGCAGGCTTTCCGGAAGAGGCCTCCCCCATGCGAGAGCCCCAGGGAAACGCGGGGGAGGGCCAGGGAACCAGCTCAGCCGCGCCTGAGCCTGAGGAGCCCCCGCCTAAGCTTTCAAGGTGGGACATTTGGGGGTCTCCCCACAGCCGGATTCTCCCCCGTCTTCCCCCACCCCAGCACTTTCGCAATAAAGGGATTTCTACCGCGGCCTCAGCCTCGGGTCCTAGAGCTTCCCGCGGAGGGCTACTCGGGGGTACCCAGCTGGGAGCAGGGGAAAGACCCCCAAGATGAGAAGACGATGGGAGCTGAGTTCGAGTTCCGCTTCTTCTACTTTGCCAGTGTGACCTGGGCAAATCTTCCCCCTCTCTTGGTGCCCCTCTCCCCAGCGACCTCTAAGGCCCCTTCCAGCTTTCAGATCATTCGGTGCCTCGCCATACTCCGGTCCTCTTTGCCCCACTTGGCCTGGCCATGGGGGTCTGACGCTCAAGGGAGGGGGGAGGGAGAGGCCTGGCAGGGAGGTGTGCCAGCTGTGCCTATCGACGCCCCGCCCTGTCTGACCCGCCTGGTTCCGGGTGTTGCGGCCACGTAGCGTGCCAGGCCCACACATGCGTCACTCTCCGAAAGTGTGAGCCAGTGTGTCTCGGGGAGGAGGAGTGTGCGTGTGAGTGTGTGTGTGTGCGCACGCGCGCTCCGTGGGCTGCAAGGACCCCCTCCCCCAGACCCCCAGGCTTATTGGTCTGTGATTATTCCCGAAAGTGGAATCCCTCAGATGGCGGTCGAAATCCAATAGCCTGAAGTTCCCGTCACGCATTGATTCATCGCGCCGGGCCCGATCGCCGTGCGCAGAACAGCTCGCCGCCAGCTTCCCCGCCCACGCTGCCCCGGGAGGGGGGCGGGGCGGGGCCGGCCGGCTCCGCGCCCAGCCCCGCCCCCGCAGCCGCTGGCCTGAGGCGGCCCCGCCCGCGAGCGCTCCATCCACCCCCAGCCCCAGATCTGGAAGTCTCGGGAGCAGGTGCGGTGTCCGAAGCCCCGGGTTCGAATCGCATCTGGCCCGCTCACCGCCCGAGTAAGAATAAATGACGTTTATGGCGTCATCAGAGATTTAAAGGGGTTTTACCGTTAGCGTAAGATGGGAGAGTTAGACCTGGACGGGACTTTCACGCCCTTTAGTTCAACATCCTTATCTTACAGTCACTCGGCCAAGGACACCCCACTAACTGCTTAATGCTTAATGGCTGAGCCTCGAGTCAAACCCGGGGGCGGAAATGTTGGGAGCCCAGGAAGTATGACCTGAGCCCCGTAAGCTCCCAGGCCTCAGTTTCCTCCTCTGTAAAATGAGGCGATTGGGCCCCGTGGCCCCCGGGCCCTTTTCCAGCTCTGTTACTTCCCTTCACAGAGGGCTAATGACAAGCTAGATTTGAGCCCAGTGCTTCTTGACTTCCACATTCAATGCTAGATGACCTCAAGAAGTCTTTTGATGACTCTATGCCTCAGTTTCCCTATCTGTAAAATGAGGGGAAGAGGTTTGGAGGAAATGGTTCCTTCCAGGCTAGGTCTAAACCAAGGCTTCCATGAAGCCCCCATTCTAGTTTTAAATCCTGTGCTATTCCCCCAGATCCCCCTCCAGTCCAAGGCTGAGCTCCAACGATGGCAATCCCTTAACCCTCTAGCCAGGCGC
>NC_058133.1:12733998-12747766 GCF_016433145.1 Gracilinanus agilis | reverse complement strand
GCCCCGGGAGGGGGGCGGGGCGGGGCCGGCCGGCTCCGCGCCCAGCCCCGCCCCCGCAGCCGCTGGCCTGAGGCGGCCCCGCCCGCGAGCGCTCCATCCACCCCCAGCCCCAGATCTGGAAGTCTCGGGAGCAGGTGCGGCGTCCGAAGCCCCGGGTTCGAATCGCATCTGGCCCGCTCACCGCCCGAGTAAGAATAAATGACGTTTATGGCGTCATCAGAGATTTAAAGGGGTTTTACCGTTAGCGTAAGATGGGAGAGTTAGACCTGGACGGGACTTTCACGCCCTTTAGTTCAACATCCTTATCTTACAGTCACTCGGCCAAGGACACCCCACTAACTGCTTAATGCTTAATGGCTGAGCCTCGAGTCAAACCCGGGGGCGGAAATGTTGGGAGCCCAGGAAGTATGACCTGAGCCCCGTAAGCTCCCAGGCCTCAGTTTCCTCCTCTGTAAAATGAGGCGATTGGGCCCCGTGGCCCCCGGGCCCTTTTCCAGCTCTGTTACTTCCCTTCACAGAGGGCTAATGACAAGCTAGATTTGAGCCCAGTGCTTCTTGACTTCCACATTCAATGCTAGATGACCTCAAGAAGTCTTTTGATGACTCTATGCCTCAGTTTCCCTATCTGTAAAATGAGGGGAAGAGGTTTGGAGGAAATGGTTCCTTCCAGGCTAGGTCTAAACCAAGGCTTCCATGAAGCCCCCATTCTAGTTTTAAATCCTGTGCTATTCCCCCAGATCCCCCTCCAGTCCAAGGCTGAGCTCCAACGATGGCAATCCCTTAACCCTCTAGCCAGGCGCTCCAACTGCTTGGCTCATCCTGCCCTTCCTCACTGGGAGTGGAGTCTGTGCATGTTTTCTTTGGCAGAAGAAATGCTGACTTTGAGAAACCTTAGAGAAATGCTCACCCGACGTCTCCCGGATCCCGCCAAACTCCCTGCAATAGCAATTGCTGCTCGGGCTTGCCTCGAGCAAACCTGTGACACGCGTGTCAGCAGCCATTTTCAAGGACACCCAGAGAAATCCGGGGTCGCCTGCCAAGATGAAACATTTGCCGTGGGGTAGTGTAGACACGCTGTGCACTCCAGATGACCATCCTACCTCTATGCATTTACCTGTTTTGGTTTATTAAATACAGTCTAGATTACAATGATCCATTTTGTTATTTAAACTATAAATATCGTGAAATTGTGGTGTTTTTTTTCTCGAAGGGACACCCCACCCGAGTCAGGCTTGGTTTGGGGGAAATTTTGACCCACCAGGCTCAAAAGGTTGCCCATCACTGCCTCAGGGGGTGAGAGTGGGTGGAAGACACCAGGGAGAGAGCAGCCCCGGGATCTACTTCTACAAACAGAAGAGTTGTAAAGAGGAAGAAGTACTGCCTCGGTGCCATTGGGTTCTACCGCCACCTCGGAGGCTTGCGAGCTCTGTGATCGTGGCTAAGCCCTTGGCCTCTCTGGCTTCTGAGCCCTCTCTCTTACTGCCTCCCTATCACCAGGCTCAAGAACTCTTCTTCCAGGTCCACGTGATCATAGGTAGAGATCTTGCAAATCCCTTGGTATAAAGCCTTCCCTTTACAGACCAAGAAACTGAGGTTTAGTGACACTGTTTTGCTCACATTTTCTGCAGCCCAGAAGATCAGGTTAACTTTGGGTGCCTGCCCTGGACTCCTGAGGTTTGCAGAGAACATTCTACTGGCCTGCCTCACTTAGCAGTGGAGCAGGCCCAGCCACTGGCCCCTCTTTGGCATTGTGCAGCCTTCTCCTGCAGTCCTCTTTCAGACTGCTGCTGACACCCAGTAGCCTTGGGTAACAGAGACTGAGCTCAGTGTAGGCAGACCCAGAGAGACAGACACTTTGGGGATACTGGCAGCCTTCTTTAATCCTTCTAGGAAGGGGGTGTGGCGGCACCGATGACACAATATGGTTCAGTTTCACAACAGTGACATATTTTTGAGGAAACCCCAACAACAACAACATCATCAGCCCAGGCTTGTCTAGATCATAGTGAAGAACAGAATTTATAGCTGGACCTTACGAATGACTGGCCCAGTGTCCCTCTTTTTACTAATCAGATCACCCAAATACTTTGAACCTAGCATCATTAAACCCCATTCAATAGGGGCAGCTGGGTGGCTCAGTGGATTGAGAGCCAGGCCTAGAGATGGGAGGTCCTAGGTTCAAATCTGGCCTCAGACACTTCCCAGCTGTGTGACCTTGGACAAGTCACTTGCCTACCATTACCACTCTTCTGCCTTGGAGCCAATACACAGTATTGACTCCAAGATGGAAGGTAAGGGTTTAAAAAAAAATTCCATTCAATAAATAAATTCATTGATATCATGGCTGCCAAATCATAGTCTTTTTATCATCCCATCTTTTCTTTTTTAAATGTATTTTTATTGTCATGTAAAACCCATTCCATATTGGTCATTGTTGTAAGAGCACCCTCATACCTACCCAAAACCCTAAAATAAAACCAAATACGGATGTGAAAGAAGACTCCCACAGTTCTTTCTCTGGAGGTGGATCACATTCCCCATCATCAGTCAGTCTTTCAGGATTGTCCCAGATCACTGCATTGCTGAGAGTAGTCAAGTTTTCAAAGATAATCATTGTCCAGTATTGCTGTTACTGTGTATGACGTTCTCCCAATTCTGCTTATTTCACTCTGCATCAGTTCAGGTAGATCTTTCGAGCATTTTCTGAAATCATCCTGCTTATCATTTCTTGTAGCACAATAGAATTCCATCACCAACATGTACCACAATTTGTTCAGCCACCCCTCAATGGATGGACATCTCAATTTCCAATTCTTTGCCATGACAAAAAGAGATGCTATATATATTCTTGTACAAGTAGGTCCTTTCCCCTTTTTTTTGATCTCTTGGGATATAGACCCAGTAGCGGTATTACCAGATCACAGGGCATACACAATTTTATGGCCCTTTGGACATAGTCCCAAATTGCCACAGCTCCACCAATAATGCATTAGTGTACCAATTTTGCCACCTCCCCTTCAAAATCTATCACTTTCCTTTATTGTCATATTGGCCAATCTGACAGGCACATTCCATCTTTTCGTATGTCTTAGGACCTCTAACCCTGAGCTTCATCTTCCTCATGACCTCAATTTCTTCCACCTCTCAGTTCCTTCTTAGGTCATCATCCCTACCCTGGATGCATTCTCCTTCCTTCTCTATCCTGGCCCCTTGGTGAACCAATTGAAGACTATACTTAAATCCCTCTCCCCATCATAGATGATGCCTTGCCAAATGCCAGTCTTGAATTGCATTCAACACCTATGACCTTTATCACTCTTCATATGCACTTGAATGGAGCTGGAGAAAATCATGAAGTTGGTTGAGTGAGTCCTATACAAATGTATTTCAATTGGACCTTCAATGCAACAAAGCAATCCTTTTACAAAATACAGACACACTTTCCTATTTACCACAGCATCTATTACAAACCTTCCTATCCTTCCTGAAGCCTCACATGACAACCCCTTCTCCCACCTTTCCCACTGAAGACCTCACCTCATACTTTACTAAAAAAACAAGGCCATTGGTCAAAAGCTCCCTCTTCTCCCTTTCATATCACTCAAATTTCTTTCCTCATAATCTCTTGCTTTACTCTGGTCTCTGGTAATGATATGATTTGTCTTTGTCAAATTCCATATATGCACCCTCCATTCCATCCCTTCCTTTCTTCTCCCAAAGATTGCTCCCATTCTCATCACTTTCTCTTATTTACAATTTCTCCCTGTATATTAACTGCTTCCCGGCTCTCTACCCTGCCTCTGTGTTCCTTCAAAAACTCTTACTTGACCCGTCCAGTTATCATGCTATGTCTCTCATCCGCTTCTCTCTTGGTGTCCGTGAGAAAGCCATCTAGAATCCACTAGAGTTGACTCTACATCCTCTCTTCTCTCTTAATCCTCTTCTGCCTGGCTTCCAACCCCAACACCAAACTGAACTTTCTCTCTCCAAAATGGCCAGTGATTTTTGAATCGACTTTTTTGAAGTCTTCATCCTGCTTGGTGTTTTTGCAGCACTTGAAGCCATTGGTTGCCTTCTCATAGATCCTCTCTCTCTCTCTGGGGTTTCTGTGACACTGTCCTCTCCAGGTTCTTCTCCTATCTGTCTGTCTGATCCTTTCTTGCTTCTTCATCTCTTAACTGTGGAGCTCCCCTGGCCTCATTTTCTTTGCCTTCTATACTATGTAGTTCGGTGATCTCATCAGCCCCTTTGGATTCGGTGGGATGACTCTCATTTCTATGGAGATGTATGTAGATGATTGTCACATGTTTTTATCCAGCTTTCTCTCTCTCCTGAGCTCTGTCTACTCCCACATCTCCAATTGCCTTTTGGACATTTCAAACTGAATGTGCTACAGACAGATTAGATTCAATATATCCAATACAGGACTCATTATCTTTAACCCCAAACTATTTCCTCTTCTAAACATCCCTGTTAGGATTGTGGGTAATATCATTCTCCCAGGCCCCCAGGCTCAGAATCTTGTTGTCATCCCAAATCTTCATTCGCACTCATCCCACAGATCTAATCCTTTGCCAATCTATTCATTTCTACCTTCAGAACACCTGACCCAGAAGCCCCCTTCTCTCTACTAACATAGATGAGACCCTAAACCAGGTCTTTGAAACATCTCTCACCTGAACTACTGGAATTGCCTTCTGACTGTTTGCCTTGCCTTGAATTTCCCCTGATTTAAATTCATTCTGCCTACAGGTATCAAAGTAATTTACTAACCTGGGTTTGAGCCAATCCTCTCCCCGACCTGGCCGTCCTGGCCCTTCCTATCTTTCTAGTCTTCTTTCACTTGATCCCCCTCAAGTTCAATCTAGCTACACTGAACTATTTGCTAGACCTTGAACATAACCACTCATTTCCCATATCCTTCAACCCTCCCTGTCTTTGCTTTGCTTTTATCCCCTGCTTGGAATGTTTTCCTTCCTTCCCTCAGCTTTTTAGTTCTCAGGCTTCCTTCAGGACTCAGTTCAAATCCCTCTTACTCCCAGCAGACCTTTCCTGATCACCTGATAAAATACTGCCCTTCCCTCTAAGATTACCTACTATCTATTCCATATGTGTGTGTGTATAATATATATATATGCATATATATACACATATATATGTATGTATGTATATAACTAGACAGCTATACAAGCACATTTATTATCCACTATAGGGCCTCTATCATAGGTTCATCCATTTTATTTGATGGATAACTTTTTATATTTAAAATAAAAAAGTAAAATAAAACCAAAGCCCCTTGAAACAAATTAAAAATAAATAAAATGTATAACAAATCCAATAAAAATGTCTGTGCAATTAAATCTATATCTATTATTGGTTTGGTTTTCTTTTTAATTTGGAAAGACATTTAAAATTTTTTTTAACATTCACTTTTTAAAATTTGAGGTTCTAGGGGGGCAGCTGGGTAGCTCAGTGGATTGAGAGCTAGACCTAGAGATGGGAGGTCCTAGGTTCAAATCTAGCCTCAGACACTTCCCAGCTGTGTGACCCTGGGCAAGTCACTCAACCCCCATTGCCTACCCTTACCACTCTTGTGCCTTGGAGTCAGTACACAGTATTGACTCCAAGACAGAAGGTAAGGGTTTTAAAAAAGAAAATTAAAAAAAATTTGGGGTTCTAGATTCTCTCCCTATTTCCTGCCCTTCTTCCACCCATTGAGAAGGTGAGGAATATGGTATCAGTTATACATGTGGAGTCATGCAAAACATATTTCCACATTAGCCATGTTTGGGGAAAAAAACAAACAAAAAAAAAACTACACCAAGGAAATTAAAGAAAGTAAAAAGAGGCTGCATCAATCTGCACTCATAATTCCTCACTTCTCTCTCTGGTGGTGGAGAGCTTTTTCCATCATGGGTCCTTTGGAACTATTTTGGCTCATTGTTTGATCAGAGTAGCTAAGTCTTTCACAGTTGATTGTTGCTACAGTATTGCTGTTACTTCAAACACTGTTCTGGCTCTGCTCACTTCACTTTGCATCAGTTCACATAAGTCTTCCCAGATTTTTCTAAAGCCATTGGACAGATCATTTTAATACCCTCCCCCAGCCACGACACCCCCAAAACAAACAAAAAATCCAGATTAAATAAAATTAACAATGAACAGACCCAGAAAATATCTCTTTGGACACTAAAATACTGTGGCATTACCTCAAACAAACAACTGGGTGCCAAGGACCTTCAAGGGCAATCAAAGTCCCACACCTGTGAGAGAGAGGAGGAAACTGATCCCCAGAGATTTAACATGACTGTCCAAGGCATGAGAGTGAGTGTCAGGGTGGAAATTGGACCACAGGTCCTTCAATTCCAGAGCCAGTGCTCATTTCTTTGTACCACGTGATCTCCCACCCAGGAGACAGTGGTTGGGCTGAAAAGAGCCAGAAGCAGTCTCTTACAGTAGGCAGGCAGCTGGCATCAAGAGAGCCCAATAGGGAGCCAGTGCTCTCTTCACAAGGCATTGATGTATCCATGATGGCCTCAAAGCTTCTAGGATGGATGTTTTCATCTACCAGTGCAAGTAGTGTCCCCTCTATGAAGGCTGCCCCCTAGGAAGGAGCCTCTGAATTTAGCTGCTTGTCACAGCAAGCCCACAGCACCCTTGGGCTGCTCCTCAGCTCAACTTCAAAGTCAGAGCCTCGGCAAGCCCAGGGTTAGCCCTACTCCACAAGCAGTCTTTGGTCAAGAGCAGCCAAGACCCAGTTTTAAGAGCTTTCCTTTCCCTTCTTATTCCCTGGAGGCCAGAAGCAGTTCCTGTGACTCAGGAAGTTTGACTATCATAAGAGGAAATGCCTACGTGCTATCAGGAACATCCTTCTTCCTTAGTATCCTTAGGATGTCTTGTGCCTACTCTTGCTTCTGCTCCACACCCTGGATAACTTACTGAAGCTGGACACCAGAAAGTCTGGATTGAGGTCCTGCCTGGGATCAGTCATTCATTCATTCACGCATGCAGACATGTATTCATTTGTTCATTCATTCAACCAGAATTCATTAATTCTTTTATCTTCCCCCCCCCCCCCCACATTTAGCACATACCTATTCGGGCCACACCCTGGAGTTGCAAAGACAAAAGCAAAATCCCAGCTCCTTTCTCAGAGTTTATATTCTATGGAAGGGAACCACAATACTTAAGTAAATGCAAGATCTATGCAAAGTAGGAAGTCGTTGAGGGGTGAGGCTGCTTGACCATTGCCAACTCTGCCTCCCTGGCCCTCCCAGCATCCAAAGGGGAATCACTTCATTTCTGGATCTTCAGTTTTGCTGCAATCAGTTAAATACCAACCCAACGGAGAGGCCGTGTAGTGCAGTAAGTGGGTCCCGACCTTGGACGACGGAAGACTAGAATTCCTTGACACAAACTGACCCCGTGGGGCCTGGAGCCACTTGACCCACCAGAGAAGACTCTGCCCAGGTGAGTCTCTAAGAATACGAATATTGGAACAGTATTATGTGCATTGCTGGAGGAAATTTCCCCACAAGGACTTCCCCTACACGAGGAAATCCCAGTCCTGGACAAAAAAAAGGGAAAAAAAAGTGCCAGTGCCGGGCCAGTGGGTGGTCTGGGAGATCTGGCATCAGGAAAACTTTGGTAAGTCTCATCTCTTACACTTATTAGTGGTGTGACTTCACAAATCATTTCTGAGCCTCCGTTTTTCCATCTGTAAAATGGAATAATAACACCTGTAGTTCCCATTTCCCCCTAGGTTGGTGGTGTACTCAAATGAGAAAAGGGATCTAACTTGGTCCATTTGAAAGGGCCCAGCTATTGTGCTGCGGGGGGATACAGTGCTAATTCTGTACATCCCTGGGGAAAGAGCAGGGAGGTACGGAAGAAATCTCTTCAGCCCTTCCCCGCTCACCCAGGCGACACAGGCATGTCTCTGCCAGCATTGGCTGACTGACAGCCTGGCTCTCCATGTGTCATCCTTCACAGCAGACAGTCCTCCATCTGGAGGGACACCGGGGAGATGGTGTGACAGGCTTGCAGATGGTGGGCCAGCTGGCAGGCACTGCAAGTTTTAAAGCTACCCAGCTAGACCAACTGTCTGGTGGAGGTATTAGAAACCACCAGAGCCTGGGGGTGGGGAGGGAACAAAACTCCATCAATTCAAAGCAGAGAGCAGTGGTCAGGAGTCAACCTTTTTCTTTTCTTCTGGGGCATCTGGGATGCAGATGTCTTGCACACAGTAGGTTCTCTGAAAATACTGAGGATCCGTCTATCAGTTCAGCCTATCAAGGAGCCCTGATTCTTTGATGCACGAGGTCACTTCTTGGACTTGATGGCTGTGTGCCCACTAACAAGGAAGTCAATCAGGTGATGGTGCCCCAAACTTGGCATTCTATTTCCCGCCTTCAGACTTTTACAGAGTCCCTCAAGCCTGGAATACCTTCCCTCCCCTTTTCCCTCTGCCTTATCTCAGACACAACCCTCTGTAGCAGTGATTCCCAAAGTGGGCGCCACCGCCCCCTGCTGGGTGCTGCAGCGATCCAGGGGAACAGTGATGGCCACAGGTGCATTTGGGGCGGTGAATAACTGTAAGGGGGCGGTGATAGTATGTGACAGGGGGCGCTGAGTAATATTTTTTCTGGAAAGGGGGCAGTAGGCCAAAAAAGTCTGGGAACCACTGCTCTTTAGGAAGAATTTCTTTGTCTACCCAGATTATGGGGTCTTAACCCGGGGTCTGGACCTTGGTTTAAAAAAAATGAGGGGGCAGCTGGGTAGCTCAGTGGATGGAGAGCCAGGCCTAGAGATGGGAGGTCCTGGGTTCAAATCTGGCCTCAGACACTCCCCAGCTGTGTGACCCTGGGCAAGTCACTTGACCCCCATTGCCTACCCTTACCACTCTTCTGCCTTGGAGCCAACACACAGTATTGATTCCAAGATGGAAGGTGAGGGTTTAAAAAAAAATTATCACCCTATTTCACAGTTTCCTTTGTCATCAAATATATTTTACTTAGTGAATTTTAAAACGTCATGTCCATAGAGTTCACCCAATTGCCAAATTCCCACAAAAAGCCTAAAAATACTTGCTTTTGTTGTCAGTGTTCACTCCTAAATTGGTGTTCCAATCCCAGGTCTTCCATACCTTGTATGCCCTTGAACTAGCTACTGTACCTAGCTGTACCTCAGTTTCCTCATTTGTAGGGGGATGAACTATATTACCTGTCTACCTGCTCACTAGCCTGGGTACCCTTGGATAAGTAATTTTACCTCTCAAGTCTGGTCTTGACGACCAATCTCTAAGGTCTCTTCCACTCTAACTCTCTGAGGCTATGATCCTTTATACTTATCACCACATGCAAAGCCCAGATATTTTGATTAAATCAATTCATCAAAAGTGAATTGGGGGGCGGGGCAGCTGGGTAGCTCAGTGGATTGAGAGTCAGGCCTAGAGATGGGAAGTCCTAGATTCAAATCCGGCCTCAGACACTTCCCAGCTGTGTGACCCTGGGCAAGGCACTTGACCCCCATTGCCTACCCTTACCTCTCTTCCACCAAGGAGCCAATACACAGAAATTAAGGGTTTAAAAAAATTTTTTTAAAAAGTGAATTGGGATAAAAAATAAACACTTGATGTTTAGTACTGAAGACCACACAGATGGCAAATTAGAAGCATAATTTGAACCCAAGTCCTCTGACTTCAAAGCCTCTGCTCATTTCCCCACCATTCCATGCTGCTTTCCATTTCAGGAAGAGTGAGGGGGTACTGGTGGGACTTAATTAAAAAGAAAGCTGTCTAGAAGGCTTTATGAGCATGGAAGCAATTGGATGTCACTGCCCAAAGTTTGGTAGGCTGCCAACAGAAAAGGCCCTATTCATCCTGACACAGTGAAAAGAGTGCTGGATTTGGAGGCAGACGGGGATCTGGATTTCGCTTCCCATTCCGCTACTAGTAATTAAGTAAAAACCGCTTCATCTTTGGGCAGATAAATCTTTCTGTGCCTCAGTTTCCCCATCATGAAGGTATGAACCAAGTGAGCCCTGAGATTCTTTCTAGCCCAAGTCTTTAATGGTTCAATTCTATCTCTTGCCCACTGGGAAGAGGGAGGGAAGGGTCAAGATGGCACAGAACCGTTGGAGATGCCAAGAATTAAAGGCAGAGAACCTCTCCTCCCCCTGCTTCACAGACCTGGAGACAGAGTGATTGATGACCAGGGAGCAAAGAAATCCACACCCATCCTACTGGGCAAACAGCCCGGGTGGTTGCTGTAGCAGCAGAAAAACAGCTGCGTTGCAGGTAAGCACACCTGCTCTGAAGGGCAGGCTCCAAAGTCTTCAGATCCAGAGTGGGAAAAGGGGCACAACTGTAGTGAATGAATGCTGGGCCAGCCCTTCCCCAAAGGAAGCCCATTAAAATCAGGATCCCATTTCATCCCTGGGCTTTCTATATGACCCACAGCAGAAAGATCTTAGCTAAAACCTTGGCAAAACCTCGTAGGTATTAAACAAAAATCAGAACTCGTTAAGGTGGGCTGCAGTTCAATCAAACAGTCCACTAGGCTCTCACTGTTTCCAAGCGCTCAGCTCAATGCTGGGGATCCACAAAAGATACCAAGATCCCCCCCAAAAAATAAAGGAAAATGGGGAAGAGCCCTTGTCCTTATGTATATTCCATTCCAATGTTAGAGGCATGTATGATGTTCAAGGTTACACACAGAGTACCTACAAGGTAACCTTGGAGGGAGAAGAAGCTAACAGCTGACAACTCTTAGAAGCCTCCTGGAGGAAGCCAGTGATTCTAAATGGAAATTGAGGAGAGAGAACATTGTCAGCATGGGGGACATCAACCAAAGCAAAGACCCAGAAAATGGAAATACAAAGAGTGAATAATCAAAAGCAGATGAGTCAAAACTTGCATTCTATCAGGGAAGATGGCATGTACATGTTTAAGTAGATACAAAATAAATAAAAAGAAAAAATACGTGATTAAGTAGATACAAAAAATAAAATATAAAATAAATACATTTTTAAGTAGATACAAAATAAAATAAAGAAAGGATTCATGGAGAAGGTGATACTTGAAACAAGGGTATAGCTGATTGAATAAATCAGCCTCCCCACACACACACACACATACACATTCAGTAAAATGATGTCTTGATACTTCAACAAAGGAAGAACCACTCTTAATCAACCAATCAATGAAACATTTCAGAGTAAGGAAGAAAAGACCTTTGTTGTGCTGGATTCTCTGAGGAAACCTAGTCATGCCTTATGAGCTGTCTATAAAATCTAAGACTTCTTCCAGACACAAGTTATTTGAGCGTCTGGCTGAGATAGAAATTCTAGTAAACAGCCAACGAGTAGGGAACATTTAGACCAAGCCTCCTCCCCCATCCCAAAGTTTCTACTTGGGGAATGAAGATGAGAATGTGTCAGCCTGTCCTTGGTTTCCTTTACCTCCCCCACTCCCAACACTGATTAGGAGAGGACTGCATGAGTCTTGGAGGTCCAGAGGACTTTTCCTCTTTCCATCGGCATCCTAGCAGTCTCCCAGAAACAAATGATGGTCGTGTCTTCTTGGCCAAGGACAGACTGGTCACATTCATAGCTTTATAAAGTCTAGGGAGGAAGCTTATACAAGCAATTAGGGCTACTTTCTGAGTATGCCATAAAGGGGAGAAAAGGACTTCCAGTGCCCAGGAGCTGGGTCGCCCTTCTTCCCCAGCCCCTTGGCCACATTTGCTGACTAATCTTTTTTTTAAAACCCTCACCTTCCATCTTGGAGTCAATACTGTGTATTGGCTCCAAGGCAGAAGAGTGGTAAAGGTAGGCAATGGGAGTCAAGTGACTTGCCCAGGGTCACACAGCTGGGAAGTGGCTGAGGTCAGGTTTGAACCTAGACCTCCTGTCTCTAGGCCTCTCAATCCACTGAGCTACCCAGCTGCCCCTTACTGACTAATCTTAAGTCACTTTTCCCTAGACGTCCTCCATACTGGTTGGAAAGTGTTTCACAGACTTTAGGAGAGAGTGGTTTGTCCTGATTACTCTACCAACTTAGTAAATACTCTTTTCTAAAAGCTACTCAAGCCTGGCCGACTCATTTTTTTGTTAACACACAGGTGGGGCTCAGGGCTATAGCACAAGAAAGGGCACCCTGCCAACCCCTCAAGACTCCCCCTAGAATCCCGAAAGGATGTAGTAGCTGTATTTCAGAGAAGTAACTCATCAGGAAAGTGGCAAATGGAATAAGCAGCATAGAGAAAGAAGCATGCGTGCTACATGAGAAAAGGAGAAGGGGCTCATTCAGGCATGGGGGCATCCAAAACAAAGGCATAGAGACAGGAGATAGGGGGCCCTGCCTTTGAGGAATAGTATAAAAGCCTATTTAACTGGGCCACAATGTGGATAAGGGATATAATAAAGACAGAGAGATCAATTCAGACCAGGTGACAAGGGACTTACAATGCAAAACAAAGAGTTCTTATTTGATCCTAGATGTAAGAATGACGGAAATAACTTATTCACACACACACACACACACACACACACACACACACACACACGTACATACTCTAAGGGGGGAAATCAATGATGTATCAAGAATAGGTTAGAGGACAGAGAAGCTTGAGGTTGGAAGACCGAAAAGGAAGCTATTGGAATAATCCAGATAAGAGGTGATGAGAGCCTCAGCTAAAGGGAGTAGAAGCCAATGAGTGTGAGAAGCAATGTGGAAGTAGAAATGATGGGATTTGGCAACTGACTGGTCATGTGGGCCAAGTAAATGTGAGGCTCTTGGCTAGGCTAAGGAATTTGGTTTATATAATAAACTTAAGAATTAGACCCCCAAAGTAGCCAATTAATCGCTAAATAGTCTGCGGTTCAATTTTCCCCAAATTCCTAAAAATTAGAATAGGCTTTTGCAAATGTTTCCCTGAAAACTAAATGTTGGCTTCAACAAGGCTGAGAAGGTATTGTCTTCTTATCCTGATATCTTCTCTTTGATAATGGAGACAGGAAGAGTGTTGGAACCACCAACTTGAAAAAACAAACCAAACCAAGGATCTAATTAACCTTGTCTGGGGCTAGTTCTTATAGCAGTTGAACTAGGTAGGGCCAATTTCCTGGCTTTGTGAAAGCAAACAGCCCTCCTTCCACCTCTGCCTTCCCTAGCATCCCTGATATCCCAGAAACACTAATCTTTCGTATTTATTAAGTGATCACTATGCACCAGGCACTGTGCCAAGTGCTGGGAATACAAAGAGCAAAAGACAGTCCCTGCCCCAAGGAAGCTTAGCCTAATGGAGGAAAAGTTAAGAGGAGAGTGAAGGAGTGTCTGATTCAGAGCCAGGAAAGAAGTGAAGGACTGAGCTTGACTATCTTGGACGCTTCCTCAGCATGGAGATTCCAGGAGGAACTCACAAATTGGAGGAGAGATGCAGGGACCAAGGGATCTTTCAGGGCAAGAAAGACCCAGGAATGATGACATCTCACAGGGGAAAAAAAAACTTCTGGGTTGTGGTGAACTTTAGAGTCAAGAGTAGAGTGGAAAGAGAGGCAAAGAAAAACATGCGATTAGCAATGGGGGGCTGCAGGAAATTTCAGGATTATTAGCCATCTCTTTTTAGCCAGAAATTTCAACCTTTTCTCCAATATATCAATCAATAAATCAATAAACATTTATTAAGAGCCTACTATGTGTTAAGCACTGGAGAGAGAGAGAGAGAGAGAGAGAGAGAGAGAGAGAGAGAGAGAGAGAGAGAGAGAG
>NC_058133.1:12676524-12729016 GCF_016433145.1 Gracilinanus agilis | reverse complement strand
ATATATATACATATATATATATATATATACACACACACACACACACATGGATACATAGATAGATATACACTTCCTAGCTGTGTGACCCTGGACAAGTCAATTGACCCCCACTGCCTAACCTTTACTGTTCCTCTGCCTTGGAACCAATATGCAGTATTGATTCTAAGATGGAAGGGAAGGGTTGAGGGAGAATAGAATTATTGTGAACTTACTCTTGCATCTCTGCACCTGCATTGCCTCTGTCTCAGGCTGTCCATGACGGTAAACTAATGGAGACTTTGGCTCAGGGCGAGGCTTTGTTTGCCATGTTCTTGAGGTTGGTCAACCATGAACATGGCAAGAATCGTGGGCTCCCATCAAGAAGCTCTAGGTGGGGGTATCTCTGAAGATCAGTTTCAGAAGATCAAGGAAAATGAGCTCCCCTTTCAATTCCAAGAGACCACAAGGCTCCATGGTCCAGGGTTCCTCTTTGCTTGTCTCATGAGAAATTTATCTCACTATCACAAGACTGAAAAGGAGCTGGAAAAATAAAGTCTCATCTGTCTACAGGTACCTCCTCTGAGGAATGTAAAACCTCCCAAGGATAACAACTTACTCTTTTCTTTTAAGTCCTCAGAAAGGACTTTCCACGTACTCATTCCGTGACCTGGAACAAGACCTAACCTCCCCAGGCCTTGGTTTCCTCATATGTACAACTAGAGGGTTGGATTAAATTATCCCTAGGGCCTCATAACTCTAAATCCCATACCTTCCCATTATTGATGCATGTCCATAACTTGGCACCCTAATCGCATCTGAAGATCCATCCTCATTCCTTCTCTGCTCCAGTTTGGTGGGGCGCAATTTGCCATGGGCCTATGTTGTGTAAGGAATTCTGTCTCTCCAGAGTAGATGTTGGCAGAGTAGGAAGGAGGGCAAGAAGAAGCTCACCATTGCAGCTAACAATAACTCCCACTTCTATAGCCCTTTCGACTATGCCAAATTCTTTCTGTCCCATTTAATATAATATAATCTTGTGACATACATGCTGTTATCCCATTTGATGGATGAGGAAACTGAGGCTCAGAGAGCTTAAGGGACTATATCATTAGTAAGCATCAGTTTTTGCTGTTGCCATTGTTGTCTTCTGTTTCATCTCTTCAGAAGCAACTGAGTCTAGATTTTTGTGCTAGCCTTATTTTTCAAGGGATTTCCCCAAATATACCTAATTTCATCTGATCCTTATAACAACCCAACGAGAAGGAATGGTTTTTCCTATTTTATAAATAAGGAAACAGGTTCATTGAGGGGAAATGGCTTACCCAATATCCTATAGTCAACAGTATTAGAAATCAGTCAATAAACATTCATCAAGTGCCTACTGTGTGCCAAGCACTTTGCTAAGCCCTGGAAATACCTCGAAAAGTAAACAACAGTTCATCCTCTCAACCATCTCCATCTAATGGAAGAGACAATGAACAAAAACTGTGGATGTACAAGCCATATACAGGATAGACTGGAGGGGGATGACACTGAGGTTCAGAAGTAAGACTGACTGGTCCTCGGCATCCTGACTTCCAATTTGCTACTTTGTCAATTGGCCAAAGGGGCGCCATCACAGGACTGTAGACTGAGAGCTGGAAGGGACCATAGTTATAGTTTGATTCCCTCATTTTACAGATGAGGAAACAGTCAATCAGTAAATCTTTATTCAATGTCTATTATATTCTAGACCAGTGATAGGCAAACTATAGCCTACGGGGGCCTATGGGCCAGATGCAGCCCCCTGAAATGTTCTATCCTGCCCTGTGACATTATTCCTAATCTAACTGACGAATACAATGAGTAGGATACAATACAATGAAACTTGGGAAGAGTGGCTTTAGAAACAGACTGACAGAGGAGCATTTCCTTTCCTTTGTCCCCCTCTTTAAAAAGTTTGCCCATCACTGCTCTAGACACTTTGCTAAGATCCCAAGAAAGGGAAATGGTAGCCCCGCCTTCAAAGAGTTCACAATTTAAATAGAGAAAGACAATGCACACAAAAAAATTGAAAATGGTGGAAGAGAGGTTAAGGGGAAGGTACGTGGCCAGAAGGCATGATAAAGACCTGTAGCTTCTGTGTCCACCCTCTACCCTCTCCAATGAGAGGAAGGTGGGAGTGAGGGCCAGGGGGTACTGAGGACTAGTAACTGCGCGTTGATTCAGTCGTGCCGAAAGACGAGTTCTGGGCACCATGGTGAGACCCAGGAGATCAGGACCAGAATCGGAGGCCCCGAGAAGTAAAGTAACTTGTTGAAGGTCACAGAGGTAGAAAATGATAGAGCCAGGATTTGGACTGAGGAATTCTGATGCCAAAGCCAATGGGTTTTCCATTGTCCCACTGCTATAGACATTGGCCATGAGAGGCTGGCCTGTTCCTAGAGATGCTAAGACTGAGGTGAAGATGATGGATCTAGAGGCAAAGGGGGAGGGGAGGGAATGTGTGATAACAGATGTATGTTAAACTATCAGACCTTTGGGGGGAACATGAAGTCCTTTGTTATAAGAGCAAGATTCTCATTCTCCTGCCTGCCTTTGCCTTGTGCTGGCTTGAAAGATGAAAGAAACATGGCGACAGGGAGGACATGCTTCATCATTTTTCCTCAGCGAGGTCTCTAATACATTCTAATGCACTTGGTAATGAAACTCTCTTCCTTCTTGCACAGGAGATGGCTTGGCTTTCCTAATGGCATTTCTTGATCCCCTAGGAGAGCTCCAAGTGCTTCTGGACACCAAGAAGTGTGTACTTAGTCAGCCTTTCAGCCAATGTCACATCATCCCCACAAGATGCTTCATCACTCCACTGGGGACCAAGGCAACTGCTGACCAAGGAGAAGGGAGCCTGTGAGACAGGCCTGTAGCTTAAGACTTTCAAAGGCCCTCTGGGACCCATTGAACAAGTCAGTAAGTAAAGGGTGGGGAATTAATGACATGGAAGTGACTTGGCCAAAGCAGAAGGTGAATTTGCAAGGGCGTTGGTCTCCTCAGCTTTCCTAATGACACATAGCTGCCTTTTCTATTGTATTTTGAGTTTTGCAAAGGCTTAATTATCTCATGGAAGCATCACACCATTTTACAGATTAAGAAACTAAGACTCAGGTTAAATAATTCATCCAAGGTCACACAACTTACTAAGTGTCTTAGACAGCATTTTTTTAATGTTTTTTTTATTTTTATTTTGAATATTTTCCCCTAGTTACATGTTTCTTAGCTGACACACAGTTCCACTGGGTTTTACATGTATCATTGATCAAGACCTAATTCCATATTATTGATGGATGGACTAGAGTTATCGTTTAGTGTTACCACTTTGACCCAGGACTTCCCAATTCCAGCTCCAATTCTGCATCTATTCCTTGGGCCTTGGGTCCCTCCAGATGGTAATCCAACTAGAGCCTTCTCATTTCTGATGCAATTTCTTTGTTTACAAGGGAACTCGGCTTCTTCACTGCTGCAGAGTGAGGAAACTGGCCACCGAACTTGGAAGGGGTCAGGAAGAAGTAGCTGCTGGAACTTTTCCATAGATGGGTGTGTACAGCCGCTATTCCAAGCTTGGCCAGGCGTGTAAAATATTAATGATGGGAAATCAGAGCAAGGATGGGCCCTAATCATCCTACGGTTTAGGAATTGGCAGGTACTTTGGTGTCTTTCTATTCCAACTCATATTGGGAAAAGGAATAAAGAACTCCTGCACTGGAAGGGGTCTGAGAGGCCACCTACAACACTCACCACATTTTACAGATAAGGAAACTGAGGCTAAGGAGTTGAAGTGACTTGCCCAAGGTCACACCTATAGTAGAAGTCAAGTTTGACTCCTGTTTCCTAACTTCAAAGACTCTTTCCACTCTACCACACTGCCTCATCTAATTCAACTTTCTCATTTTATAGAGAACTGAAATGAATTTCTGCATAATAATACACATTGGTAGACTTTCTGTGTTGGGCTCAGTACTTTGTATCTGTTATCTCATTCGGTCCTCACTACAACCTTGTGAGGTGACATAATAATAATTATAAAGCTAGCATTTCTATAGCACCTACTGTGTGCCAAGCACTTTACAAATATCATCTCATTTGATCTTCCTGGCAACCCTATGAGGTAGGTGCTATCATTGCCTCATTTTACAGGTGAAGAAACTGAGGCAGACAGAGGTGAAGTGGCTTGCCTGGAGTTGTACAGCTAGTAGATATCTAAGGCAGGATTCAAATTGAGGTCTTCCAGAATAGAAGTCTAGTAGGTTTAGTATAAAGGCTGGCTAGCCCAGTTGATGGCCAAGCCAAGAGAAGTCAGAGTAGAGCTCTCTCTCCTACCCAAATTGCCTCTGGGTGTTTTTTAAATGATCAAATTGAGGGCACTGGATCTAAGTTCCCTTCTAGCTCTAAATCCTATCGCCTAAGCACCTCCCTTTTTCACCATTAGCCCCTGGCCCGGCTATTCTGAGCCTTTGTGGTTGGCCAGTGCTGCCCTAAGCCTCTTCCAGAGCTCCTTGTAGCTTCTCTCTTTCCTCTTTAGTGACATTTACTTCTCCCTGCTGCAAGACTGAGAGGAACTGTTTATCAAAAAATTCTTCCCGGGTAAAATTGGCCAGGGGATAATACTATTACCTGCTAGGAGCAGCTAGGTGTCTCAGTGGTTAGAACTCTGGGCCTGGAGTCTCAAACAACTGGGTTCAAATGTGACCTCAGATTCTCACTAGCTGTGCAGCCCAAGTCACTTAACAATTTCGGTTTGGCTTAATTCACTAAAGAAGGAAATGACAAACTATTCTAGAATCTTGGCCAAGAAATAGTCTGTTAGGTCACAACGAGTCAGACATGGACAACAACTAGTTGCCATGTTGCACTTTCTAAATATTATCAAGGGCGGCTGGGTAGCTCAGTGGATTGAGAGCCAGGGCCAGAGAGGGGAGGTCCTAGGTTCAAATCCGGCCTCAGATACTTCCCAGCTGTGTGACCCTAGGCAAGTCACTTGACCCCCATTGCCTACCCTTACCACTCTTCTACCTTGGAGCCAATACCCAGAAGTTAAGGGTTTAAAAAAAAATTTTTTTAAATCTGTTTAATCTAAATATTATCAAAATATCTAAATATTCTATCAATAAATATTTCTAAATATTTTCTTTCCTTATTTTCCCCACCCCCTTAATTCAACAGGCGTTATTATTTCTTTTACACATTCACCATCTCTGAGTTGGAAGGAATGTCAGAGAACGGCATCTGTAGCTGAATCAGACTCTTCCCTATGGCGTACCCAACAAGTAGCCATCCAGCCTTTCCTCTGTGGAGATGAAGGAAAGGAGCAAACATACACTGTGCTAAGCACTTTACAAACGTTATCCCATTTGATCCTTATAAGAACCCTGGGAGATGTGGGCTACTACTGTCCCCATTTTAGAGATGAGGAAATTTAAAGCTCAGAGACACTACATATTTTCCCCAGATGCACACAGTTATTAAGCAAAATGGGATTTGAACTCAGATCTTTTTTTTATATTTCAGGCCCAGTGCTCTACTGTTCCTAGCTAGAGAGGACCACTCACCAAGAAGGCGAAGCGGTGGACCCTTCGGTCAGACCCTGGACGCCTTGTGGTAAGGCTATCCTCTCCTCCACTCACTTTTCTTTCTCTCTAAATTTATTGATTGATTGATTTAGAATATTTTCCTCATCCACTCACTTTTCTCCAGCCCTTTGTACTTAATGAGAGCTCTAATTGTTTGAAAGTTTGTCTCCACTTGGAGCCTAACTTTGCTTCTTTTATAACTCCCACCAGTTTATTCTTCGTTCGGTCTTCTGGGGTCATGCAGAACAATTCTGACCACACACCCCCTGCCTGTGCCAGACAAACAGCTCTTCCCATACTTGCAGACAGCTCTTATCCAACCATGCCCTGACTCTCCAGGGAACGGCTCCCACAGCTCCAGCTCCGCCACATTAACTCTCCTAGAGTGAGGATCTCCTGGTGGCGGAGCGGTGGACCCTTGGGTCAGACCCTGGATGCCTTGTGCTCTGGCTGTCCTCTCATCCACTCGCTTTTCTTCAGGAAACTTCTGTCCTCAGAGGGCGTTAAGTGCTCACTCCACACAGAATTCCCTTGTGAGATTACATTATACCCTGAGTCTGTTTGTTTGCAGCAATGCCCACACTGCAGAGTCACAGTAAAGAAACTGCTGGACCTTCCTAGGCTTGCCCAGGAGCACTTGTGGACTATTTTTTGTTTTTTGTTTTGTTTTAAACCTTGATCTTTTGTCTTAGAATTATAGGTTTGAAGACAGAAGTGGGGAGAAGGCTAAACAATTGAGATAGAGTGACCTGTCCAGGGTCATCTAGCTAGGAAATGTCTGAGACTAGATTTGAACCCAGGACCTCCGATCTAAAGGCCAGGCCCTCTCTCACTTGAGCCACCTAGCTGCTCCATGGGCTACTACTCTTTGTTGAACTGTAACCAGACCCTGGCACTCTGCAATACTGCATTATCTTTCCTTTAGATTTACACATCAGTGCCCAAAGAGATAACGCCCTGTTCGCCAAAAAGCCTAAACAACAGGCAGCTTGTTTTCAGGTGTCACCTTGGAGAACCCTTGAAAATTAATCATTTAATCACCAGGTCTGTTTGAAGCAGCTGCTGTGTGCTGGGCACTGTCCATGGGCGGGGTGGTACACTCAGAAATCGTCTTATAAGCAAAAGGTCCCTTCAGTTCTTTAACCCAAATGGCTACTAAGAAATCCACTTTATGCTTGGCCCTCTGATGAGGCATTGCAGAATCATAGATTTAGAGCCAAAAGATAAATCAGATAATAAAATAATAATAAAAAGTCATAGAATTTCTATAGTGCTTACTCTGTGTTAAGTACTTGTGTACTAGATATCTCCTTTGATCTTCACGGCAGTCCTGGGAGGTAGTTGCTATTATCATTCCCATTTTACAGTTGAGACAACTGAGGCAATCAGATTTTAGTTCTGGCCCAAGAATACGCAATTAGTAAGGGTCAAAAGCAAGTTCTGAACTCAGGTCTTCCTGATGCCACACCCAGCCCTTTATCCACTACTCTACTGAACTGCCTCAGATGCCATCTAGTCTAAGTCCCTCATTAAGAATTGTTTTCAATTATCAGCATCTCATTTCCCTTCCAACTCCCTACCCCTTCCCCAATGAAAAAAGCAACAAAACAAAACCCTTATCACAGACATACATAGCCAAACAAAGCAAATTCTCTCCTTGGCCACATCCCAAAACCTGTGTCTCATTTTATATCTTGTGGCCACGGCCATTATCTTCGCATTGGGAGATGGTTAGCAAACTCCATCAATGGTCCTCTACAATCATGTGCAGCCACTGGCTGGGTCCTCAGCAAATTTATGCTAACAACAATGGCAAAGCATCCTTCCCGAGTCCCCATTCCACTCTCCCCAGCATGGGTTTCAAACCTTTTCTTCTCTCCTCCAGTCTCCCATGACATTCCCTTCCCCTCCCTTCTCTGCTGATGATCTGGTCTATACTTCATAGAAAAAAATTGAGGTCCTTCACCAAGACTTCCTTCTTCTCCCCCTCTCATCTCACAACCCTCCAGACATCTTCCTCAGCACATTCCTCCTTCCCTTCAGTCTCTGAGGAATGGGTAGTCCATCTTCTTGTCCTCCACACATACCTAGATCCCACCCTTTCTGGTCTTCTCAAGTAGATTGTCCCCACTACCTTATTGACAATCCCTCCATATCTACTGGCTCTTTCCTGGCTGCCTAAAAACAGACCCATCTTCCCTATCCTTGAAAAATATTCACTTGATCATACCATTCCCACAAGCTCTCATCCTATTTCTCTCCTTTCTTTACCAGATGAGCTCCTTGAAAAGCCACTTGGACTCTATGACTCCATTTCCTCTCCTTTGCTTCTAAATTTAAGTTAGAAATTAGTGAAAATAGGGGGTATCTAGGTGACTCAGTGGATGGAGAGCCAGACCTAGAGATAAGAGGTCTTGGATTCAAATCTGGCCTCAGATACTTCCTAGCTGTGTGATCCTGAGCAATATACAATATTGATTCTAACATGAAAGGTAAGTTGTTTTTGTTTTTTTTAAAGAAGTTAATGAAAATAAAGACCTTTTTTTCTTTCTGGTTTGCAGACTTCCTGCCCTCTGAAATTCCCAGGTTTAGAACTTCTGTTCTAAGCCATGAAACCTCATTTACTTGTTCTGGTTCTTAGATCAAAAAAGGACCAAAGTCCATGTCTAACAACATGGAAGGTACCCCATTTCAAAAAATCAAAGATTTCCCTGACTTCCTTTGCTAAACTTGTGAAAATTGACATTGTTTGGCCAATTCATAGATCCACTAACAATGTACCAGTGTGCCTGTCTTCTTACAGCTCTTCCATTATTGTTTCATTTTCTTTGCACCATTAAAGACTTGTTGCATTTCAAGTGAAAACTTAGAGTAGTTTTAATTTGTAATTCTCTTATAATTCATGAATTAGAGCATTTTCACATGGTAATCAAAAGGGATGTATCTGGGAATAAAGCTGATGTAAAAACAAAAATTAGTAACAAAACTATTAAATAGAAAATTGAAAAGAAAGGAATGAAAATGATTTGTTCATATCTTTTAACTAGATGACTTTTAACTAAAAGTTCATAACTTTTAACTTTTCACTGCATGTTGCATTTTGCCTGTCTTATAATTATCATTTTAAGCAGATAATCCTTCCCTTGTGTTGCTGCTGATGGGCCGGCATTTCCAGGATTTTTGGTGATGACTGAAGAGTTCTCTTTAAATAGCTGAACCATATTGTAGTTCTTATGAAGGCAGCTAGAGGCCTTCCAGAGTGAAGAGGAGAACCTCATCAGGAAATGCTGGCCACTGGTTTTTTTTCTTTCTACCATCTCGATCAGATATCTCCTCTCCACCAACCCTAATCCACTGCTAAGCAGCTGCTTTGGGTTGTTTACACCAAGTCTGCTTGAATTCTCCTAAATCAGAGATAACATCAGAGCCCAGGGCTCACTTCCTTTACCTTGATGTTGCTACTGGAGCCCTCCCATAGGTGAAATGTTCTTTGACTTTAGTGCTGTTTGAACGATGGGGCTCCTAAGACTCTTTACCTCTAGGGACAAAAGAACCAGGTCTCAGGCGCTTGGCATTTCTGTTCAGTTATTTCATTTACTTCAGTTTTTTTTCAAGTTCCCCTTCTTGCCCTCAAATGGATTTTCTCATCGTTGTTGGCTTGGCTGGAGGGTTCCATTGCCAGACATGCTGTCTCTGAAGTGTGAGAAGACCCAGGTTTAAATGATGTCCCTCCTAAGTGATCCAGGTGATCTCTGAGAGTTACTAAGCTCTTTGGCCCTCGTTTTCCTCATCTGTAAAATAAAAGGATTGTAGGTGATGGTTAGTAAAACTGTCTAACATAGAAAATGACAGAGGGTGGAATATTTCACGCCTGTAGTACTTTTTGTTGTTGTCAGTTGAGTCTAACTCTTCCTGACTCCATTTTGGGGTTTTCTTGGCAAAGATATTAGAGTAGTTGACCATTTTCTTCTCCAGCTCATTCTACAGATGAGGAAACTGAGGCAAACAGGGTTAAGTGCCTTGCCCATGGTCACACAGCTAGCAAGTGTCTGAGGCTAAATTTGAACTCAGGAAAATGAGTCTCCCTGATTCTAGGACCTCTACTCTATCTACTATACCATCTAGCTGTCCTGTAGTTATCATCTCTCTACTGAAGTGTGTTCCAACATCAGTTTTCTGGAAACATCCAGTCTTTGGCAAAGCACTTTCTGGAAAATAAATTGCAGCAGACAAAATGCCCTCCATGTACAACACAAATCTTTAGCAGGCTAGTCACTTAGACCATTCACGATGACGTCTTCCTACCCAAACTGCATATTTATTCCATCTTTATTTTTTAGTCCTTCATTTATTCCAACTGCACACTTAATTAAGAAGAATGCCTTTGGTGTTTAGCCATTACCTGAAAATAGCTTGCATATCTCTTCTAAGTCTTCTCTAGGTAAAGCATCCCAGAATTCTTCAAGTATTCTGCGTTTTACAAAATTGAGAAGCATCATAAGGATAAAGAGTAGGCTTTAAAATCTCTTTTAGCAAGGAAATCTATGTTCCAATTAGGGCCCATGGGGTACTTAGGGAGGACTAGGGGTACTCTGGGGTGAGGGCTTGCTGAGCCTTTTTTGGGGCTGCTCATCCACTTTTTGTATCCACCCGGCACTCCCACTTTCACCTGTGGCTCTGAGAAACTATACCGTGTACAGTGGACACACCCTAGTAAAGCCATCTAGGCAAAGGGGCTAAACCAGACTGAAGGTAACCAAAAGATCCCAAATCTAGTAGCGAATTAGAGAGAGGTTTACCACAAGCATGTGAAGACTTCTCCCAGTGGAATGGGCAGATGACAACAATTTGTTCCAAGAGCCATGAAGGCGAGTGAAGCAGGCACTATGGAGCCCTTAGAGTTGGGTCAGACAAAGGTGCCAAAATTATCCATCCCATGTCCAATCACTGATTATCCTGACTTTTATCCTGCCATTGGACTTGGATGGCTTTGGAAGAGTGAAGGAGGCTGACGACTCTGAACAACTCTGCCTCGATGAAATCCAATCCTTGCCCAAGTCAAGACATCACCCTGTGATGTCACTGGTCCTTTTTGAAAGGAAGGAAAACAACAAATCATGCTTTGATGTGGTCCCTGCCTTCAAAGAACTATGGTCTAGTTGGCTACCAAAAAAAAGTGTTGTAGATATTGGATTTACCATATTTGGAGTAAAGTCCCCTAGTTTGGAATCTGAGCTTTGCCACCAAGTAGCTCTGGGCTCTTAGTTCTATGATCAAGTCACTGAATCTCCCCTGGCCTTGGTTTCCTTGTCTGTAAAAAAAGACAGTTGGGCCAGGAGATCTCTGAGGCCCCATCTAGCTCCAATTATACGATTCTCCAGAAGATTATAGATCTGAGGTAGTGTCAGGGGAAGAAAATCACTGAACTGATTTGAAGGCAGGGTTATCTCAGATTTGACAATAACTAGCTGGATGATTAAATGAATGTATAACAATGTATGTGTTTACTTACTTTAGCTTACTATGTACCAAGTGCCCCAAGTAAGGATTGGTGATAAATTTCAAAGTAAAAGACAATCCCTGCCCACAAGAAACTTATATTTTTAGTAGGAGAAGAAAACACATATAGGGGAGTGGCACCTTGACCTGGTATTTTGACAAGAAAGGTCCAGGGTTGGAAGGGGGGAACCACAGGGGAGTATATGGACATACCCTTTCTGGTAGCAATGGCAGTATTGATTTAATTTGATTATGGTTCCAGATTTGGAGGATATGTATGGGCTGAGGGGGATGGGGACAAGTAGGAAGGTGGCTGTAGAGCAGGGGTTCCCAAACTTTTTTGGCCTACTGCCCCCTTTCCAGAAAAAATATGACTTAGCCCCGTGGAAATTAAATTTTTAAAAATTTTAATAGCAAATTAATAGGAAAGATAAATGCCCCATGTGGCCATCACGGCCTCCTGGATCACTGCAGCACCCACCAGGGGGCGGTGGCGCCCACTTTGGGAATCACTGCTCTAGAGGGTATACAAAAGGCAGCTGTTGCAAAGATATTTGGGAAGCGAAGCAGTTTGAGGTTCTCTCATCTCCCTCCCTTTCTGTGTTCCTCTTCTGCCTCCTGGGCCACTCTTTCCTAGCCTTCTTGTACCCGGTGCCTTCATATTGACCTAATCCCAACCCAATGCTATCTCCCCTTGGGACTGGGACTGGGAAGGCTCTTGAAAAACAGGGTTCTTCTAAAGATTAATTTTTATCAGTATGTTTTGTTCTTACATAACTTTCACTTATCAGTGTAGAACCCACAGACTAAGAAACACCACACCTGTGCCGTTGCCTTCTTCCTGTGGCAGCTTCATCTGCCTCAGTTTCTGTGCTGTGCTTATCACTGAGCAGGGCTCCCTGGGGCTCTCGCTTTCCAGTCCAACTCGACTGCCTAGCTGGACTCTCTGGCTGTGTCCTGGGGAAATGCAGATGCCATTGCTAAAAGGGGCCCAAGAGAAAGGTCGATGGAGCCATTCTTCCTCAGATCTGGGTCCTTCCTCCATAGCTGGCTCCCAGATTTTCTCTTTGGAGAGTTTGCCATTCACCAACTTCTACTGATCCCTCTTCCAACCAATGGTAGGCGGCTGCATCATTCTAGCAGACAGGATTAAAGAATTTCTTTACGCCTCCTAAAGGCGTCCTGAGGTACAAACACCCCAAACATTTCAGTCTCTTCGGGAAATAAGAATGGGTCACTCCCAGTTTCACATCTTTTAGTCTCAGAATAGGTCACTCTGAGAGTGAGTCATTTGAGGTTTCATACCCATGGCAGACCTCGAAGGAGGGGCTCCAAGTTTGAAAGGGGAAAACACAACTGTTGCGATTTGAAAGGGACAAAACCTTAACACCTCATCTTCTCTGTCAGCTTCCCCCTACATCCTGTATTTGCATCAAATGAGGTGGGCAGGGCTGAGGCACATTCAGCTCATGGGGGTCACACAGATCTGCATAACTTTCCCCTCTCTTCCACCCAGAGCCGATCCCTAATAATCGAGAATAAAAAAGAATGAAAGGGGAAAAAAAAGATACGACAAAATGAATCATCTTATCAACCAAGTGAAACAATGTGTGTCGTTTCCCAGACCCAGCGTATGCACCTTTTCACCTCCATGGTCCCCCGCCTCACCTGCAATGAAGGGGTTCCATTTTCCTAAGATCGACACATATTCTTGTTGTTTAATCCAACCCATCTAATTAGAGGAATTTCAGGTAAATTGAAGAGGAAAACAAATCAGGAAGTGTGGGGGGATGTTTCTCAGAGAGACACCCCAAATTGGTCCAAGGCCTCAGCACTCCTTCCTCTGGCTTCTTTGGTGTTTTACACGTTCTGTTTTCAGCCTTTTCATCCTGTTGATTCGATGAATCCATTTTTTAAGATTTTGTTTTGAAATACTCCAAAGCAGTGATGATGAGTCTCCTGTCACCGACGTGCATGCCAATGTGGTCCGCCGGGCCTCTGCCCCAAATGTAGCATCATCGGCCCAGCCCTACCCAAGGATGATGGAAACAAGCTTTGGGGAGCCCCTGACTCACCTGCGGGAGCAGACGCTTCGTGACTGTTAGCTTCCTCCTGGGATCTGCAGGCTCAGATCACCTGAGGAAGGAGTGCCCACCCATGCCAGTTAAAGGGTCCTTCGAGTATCAAAGTCAGGTTAGCCGTGGAGCCCCGCGAGCCCTGGAGACACCAAGACACAAGCCAAGGACAGTCCCTGCCTTTAAGGGCATCGTTGTGTTCTTCTACTGAAGTGTTGGCTCAGTTATCCTATTCCACTGTGGAAGCCCTCGCAGCAACAAAATAATGTGTTGGGAACCTCCAGGGTAATTTAATATACGATTCCTCATATCTCTGACTTTATTCATTAAGTTCTTACGATAACCACAATGCAGGCTTTTGCCCCCAGCAGCTCCAGATTAAAATAGAAAGCCTCCTAGTCATAATTAGGAAACGTAAAACGTTGTGCTCCTGCTAATTATGAAAACTTTCTGTGACTCTAATTATCAAATCGTTATGACTATTTCAAGTGGGAAATTCTATAAGAATTAAAAGTACAACAAGACCTCACACACTTACTATCATTTATATGACTTCAAGTGGACTTTTCTCTGTTTTTACAATATTGTTGAATAGAAAGAACACCTCAGTGAGATAAGTTATGACTTGGAAGGTGCTTAAAATAATAATCAAGGGGCAGCTGGGTGGCTCAGTGAATGGAGAACCAGGCCTAGAGATAGGAAGTCCTGGGTTCAAATGTGACCTCAGACACTTCCTAGCTGTGTGACCCTNTGATGCGGGTGATTCCGAGGGCTTGAATTGCTGCAGAAACCAGCTTGTGACGCTTCAGACACGCACGTGCTTGTGCTCACAGAGGCCAAATAGATGGGTCATTGCTTGCGGATTGGTAAAGAATTTTTAGTAGGAACCCCTTGAATCACAGTTTCCTTGGATCATCGTAATGAACCCCACAGTTGTTCACAAACCACTCAATGGGACCAAACTGTTCTCCTGGATTTAGGGAGAAGGAGGCGAATTAGAGCCTACGAGAACCTACTCAGTAGGCTTGCTATAAGAATCAAAGAAGATAACACATGTATATTTCTCAAGTTCTATATAAATAAATTACTTATTTATATATTAACTATATATAATAATTATATTACCTATAAATATAAATAGATAAATATAAATACATAAAAATAAATAATTTCATTATGTATAATAATGTATAAATAATATATAAATAATTAATAATATCATAATATATGTATTTATATGTATAAGTTTGTTAACCGTGAATGTATAAGTGTAAGTGGCTTATGTTAAATTTTTAAAATTATTTTAAACCCTTAACTTCTGTGTATTGGCTCCTTGGTGGAAGAGTGGTAAGGGTGGGCAATGGGGGTCAAGTGACCTGCCCAGGGTCACACAGCTGGGAAGTGTCTGAGGCTGGCTTTGAACCCAGGACCAATTTGGGGAGGCTGACAGGTAGGAGAAGCCTGGGCTTTCCCCCTGGCCGTGCCCGGCTCTCCTGCGGCTATCAGGAGCGCAGACTTGGATGCTCTTCCTCCCAGGCGCACCATCCACGAGTTACTTTAAGCAGGGCCGCTGACCTGGGGCACACGTGCCCGTGTTGGCCCTGCCTGGTCACTTGGGGCCTGGAATTAAAAAGAAGGAGGCCAGAAGCTGGGTCTCACCTCAGAGAAACTCGTGGATCCAGTGCTGGGAGAGCGCCGGGCTCGTTCTCAGTGCCGCAGGGCACTGTTACCTCATGGTAAATGATGTTTCTGTCTAGGCAACAACAGCAATAATAGCCATTACTTCAACCAGAAGAGAATGAGCACATCTGAAGGGTGGGTAATCTTCTGGGGAACCATGTTGGTGCGGAGCCAGCTTACCTGCGCAAGCCCCATGGCGGGGTCTCTCTGGTTTAAACGATGGTCCCCATCCTTAACAGTGGTCATGGGACTGAAGGGATTTCAGAAAAGAATGAGGCTCAGCTGCATGGCCTAGAATAATTAGGGCTTGATTATAGAAGGCATTTCATTGCCCCCAAAGGGGGCTCCATGCTTCATTCAGTCACTCATTCGTGCAACGAGCATTTGTTAAATGCCTACTATGTGCCAGCCACTGTGCTAAATGCTAGGAATGCAAAGAAAATAGTTAAATAGTCCCTGGTTTCAAGAAACTTACATTCTATTTTATTGGAGGGGAATAAAATAAGGAAAGAAAGAAAAAGAAAGAAAGAAAGAAAGAAAGAAAGAAAGAAAGAAAGAAAGAAAGAACAGGAAGGAAGGGGAAAAGGAAGGACATTGGTATAGTGGGAAAAGCACTGGATTTTATGCAAAGTACATATGTTGCAATCTTGTCCCTACCATTTATTTCTTGGGTCATCTTGGACAAACCACCTAACCTTGTCTCAGCCTCTTTCTTCCCGTATAAAGTGAATGGATTGGACTTGATGACCTCTGAGGTTCTAGTTCATGTTCTGTGATGCTATGAACCTATGAAATACTGGATATCCCAGTTAAGTGATGGAATGGATAGAATCCTGGGCTTAAAGACAAGAAGACCTGAGTTCAAATCAGGCCTCAGATACTTCCTAGCCATGTGATCCTGGGCAAGTTACCTAACCCCACTGGCCTCAGTTCCCTGATTTGTGAAGTGAGCTGGAGAAGGAAATGGCAAATAACTCCAGTCTCTTTGCCAACAAAACCCAAAAAAGGTCATGGAGAGTCAGACATGGATAAAAAACAACTCGACAAAACCACACACAAAAATCTTAGCTCATTTCTAAGCTGTTAAAGCTGAGTGCCTCTAGCTTAAGGGCACTAAGATCTAGGGGATGGTCTGTATAAACAAAGTTCTTCCAGGTGGAAGACATTGAGCAGTGGTGCTCTATCCACTGAGCTTCGTAGCTACCCCTGAATTGTTCTTTTTACAGTATTGATGTTAGAGTATAAATTTTTCTTCTGGATCTATTCCCTTTACTCAGCATCAGAATATACAAGTGTTCCCAGGTCTCTTCAGAAGTGTCTCTTCATTTCTTACAGCACAATAGCGCACTGTCACATTCATGTTCCAAAATTTGTTTAGCCATTTTCCAATTAATGGAGAGCCACTTAGTTTCTAATTCTTTGCTTCTCCAAGGAAAGCTGCTTTATTTTTGTATATATGGATCCTTTTCCTCTTTTAAAAAATTTTGTAACTTTGAGGCCATAATTCTAAACTTCTTTGCCCAACAGTTAGACCATTCAGAGCTCCACCAACAATGCATTTCCTCACAGCCCCTTCAACATTTGTAATTTTCCATTTTTGTCACTTTTGCTAATCTGATAGGTGTGAGGTAGAATCTCAGAACTGCTTTAATTTGCTTTAATTTCCATTTGCTCTTAATTTATTAACAATTTGGAGAAATTTTCATATGAGTATCAAGAGCTTGGATCTATTCCCTTCAGAATTGCTAGTTTAAATTCTTAGAACATTTATAGATGGTGGAATGGCTCTTATTCCTATCAATTTAAATGAATGCCTCAATTATTAACAAAAAAACTATCATGCATTCATTTACCAAACATCAAGAATTTATTGGCACCTACTATATATAAGGCATTATATACTAGGGGACTCAAGCACTGAAGGGGACAGACAAAAATAAAACAGCCCAGGGGCAGCTGGGTCGCTCAGTGGAGTGAGAGTCAGGCCTAGAGACAGGAGGTCCTAGGTTCAAACCCGGCCTCAGCCACTTCCCAGCTGTGTGACCCTGGGCAAGTCACTTGACCCCCATTGTCCACCCTTACCAATCTTCCAATTATGAGACAATACACCGAAGTACAAGGGTTTAAAAAAAAGTATACAAAAAAAATAAAATAAAACAGCCCCTCCATTCAAGAAATACACATGATTGAAAGACAACTAGCCACATTCAGAGGAAGAACCGTGGGAGCAAAACCACAAAAGAAAAACAACTGCTTGAACACATGGGCTGATGGGGATATTCTTGGGGATGTAGACACTAAATGATAACTCTAGTCCAACTATAAATAATATGGAATTAGGTCTTAATCAATAATACATGTAAAACCCAATGGAATTATGTGTTGGCTGCAGGGGGTGGGCGAGTTTGGGGGAGAGGGAAAGAACATGAAATCTGTAACTAGGGTAAAATATTCAAAAGAAAAAAGAAATACTCATGATTAAGGACTTCTAAGCATAGTAGCTAGCTAGATGCTGCTTATCTGATGCCACAGGATGCCAATCTGTTCTTGTTACTTTTGGGTCAACTTGGTGGTACAGTGTATAGAGTGTCAGTTCTGGAGCTTGGAAAACCTGAGTTCAAATCCAGCCTCAAACACTTTTCTAGCTGTGTGTCCCTGGGCAAATCACTTACTCTCCCTTTGACTCAGTTTTTTCAACTACAAAATGGAGATAATAATAGCATCTACCTCCCCAGGCTTGAGAATCAAATGAGACAATAATTGTAAAATTTGAGCACAATTCCTGGCATATAGGAAGCAGTATGTCAATGTTTGCTATTCGTATAATTATTATTATTATCTGCCATCGTGATTTACCCAATACTTCTTCAACCAGGAAATAGGCTCCTCTGCGCTTTATTCCACTCTCAGACTTGGATCCCCAAGGAAAGATGCTATTTATAGAGTGGTTAATTATAGAAATGGTGCTGGGCTTGAAATCTAGGCTTTTCCTGAATTGGGCAGGAGTTGAGGAGGAAAGAAAGCTACCGAGTATAGAAACATGAAACAGGCGATTTATTCCTATGCCAAAAGGGGAATGTTAAGCAATTAAAAAAAATCAGAGAGTAAGTAGAACAAAATCCAGTAACTTATCCCAATTAGTTGGGCGGCTAATAGGCAAGGCTTATTGAGATCCAAAGTTTCTTTACAAGCCTCCTAATGAGTCCTTTTGCATCTCCCATTGAGCACTGTCTAATGCAACGCTGAACCAGATCTCTCCAGTGGCCAGGCTTTCTCTCCGAAGTTGCTCTTCCCTTAGCACCAGTCAGCTCCCACAGCTTAGCCCCAGTGGCTGCCATCACTTCTCAACACACTCACAGGTCTTCTATGGCCTCTCAGTGTTCACAAGGCTGATTCTAAGGGAAGGAAACCTCCACGAGAGGCAGAGCCAGCCAGGAGCCTCAGAACAATCTGGCTAGTTCAGCTCCCACTCCCGATGGGGAACAATGGCCCCACTGCTATTGGGACGTGCTGGAGAAGGAGCTCTTCTTCAGAACCCTTGGCTGAAATGACATTTTGAAGCCAAGAGGATCACGGGATGAAATCGGTTTCTTCTACCTGGTGTCACACCTCGTTATACCGATTTTTAAAAACGAGCCATGGATGTAGAGGATACGAGCATCCAGTTTCCAGATGACAACGTGGAGAAAGAACAAAGGAGCACATGGAATGAGTCAGAAGCTAAACAAATTCTAACTAACGAGAGCATTGGGCTAAATCTAATATGATGAAATGGAATCGAGATAAATGTAAGTAGTGATAATCACCAGAATCACATAGCACTTTAAGATTCACTAAGCACCTTATGGATATTATTTCAAAGAATTCAGCAATCCTTTGAGGGAGGGACTTTTTTCATCATCCCCATTTTACAGATGAGGAAACCAATGAAGTTTTCCTGCCTTGCCCAGGGGTCACAAAGCTATTAAGTATCTGAGGCAGGATTCAAATTCATATCTTCCTTACTTCAAATATAATTTGTGATCCATTACTCCAAAGGCTTTAAAAATTTTATTAATATCTTTTGGTTTTTTATGTAACTTCTCTCCCATGTATCCCTCATCTTATCCCCTTTCCTCTATAAAGAAAGAGAGGGAAGCATGTTCTCTTCTTTGGCCCCAGGTGTGGTTGTTATAATTTCACAATATTAACAGGTACAATATTTTTGTTGTTATTTTCATGATAAATGAAAAAATAAATAAATGAATAATAAATTCAGGATTAATGAAAAATAAATAAATAAATGTGAATGGGTGGCTGGATAAATAAATAAATGAAACCCTAAACTTGGGTTAAAAAAAATCAAAATTAGTACAAGATGGGAGACATGATTTTCTGGAAAAATATCTCAGAGTTTCAGAGGACTTCTCACTGTGAGTAGTAATCAAAGGAGCTAATATGATATTGGGTTGCATTAAGAGAGGCAGAGCTTCCAGGAATAAGGAAATATGCTTTGCTCAGACCACCACTGAAGTATTGTGCTCAATTTTGGCTGCCTTGGTTTAAGAAGGATATTGATAAGCTGGAGAGTGTCCAAAGAAAGGCAGCCAGGATGGAGAAAGACCCAGAATCCTTTTCATACTGAGATTTGTTGAAGGAACTGGAGAAGCTTCGCCTTTAGAAGAGAAGATGTGGGGAAAACATAATTGACTTTAAATATTTTGAATGCTGTCATTGGGAAGAAATATTAGAATTGCTCTTTTTGGCCCCAGAAGACAGAACTAGGAAGAACGAATGGGCATTGTGAAGAAGCAATCAAGAAATTGACATCAGAAAAAAACTCTGTAACAGAGATCTAACCCAAAATGGAATAAAGTGCCCTTAAGAGGTGGTGATCTTTAAAGGTCTTCCAGAAAAGTTAGACGACCACCTTCCAAGGATATTGTGGTCAAGATTTCTCTGAGATATGAGTTGGACTAGAGGGCCACTGAGATCCCTCCTGATTCTAAAATCTTGTGATTCTTATATAAGAATGGCAAGTGCATCTCTCAGAACAATGGCCAACGTGGAAATGTGTTTTGCGTGATCAAGCATGTCTAACCCAGATCAAATTGCTTACCATCTCTGGGAGAGGAGGGAGAGGAGAAAAGAGGGAGACAATTTAGATCTTGTAATTTTGGGAAATGTATTTTGGAAATTGTAATTGGGGAAAGAAAATATTTAAAAGGAAAAAAGATGAAAATCTTAATAATTTCATATGGAAATTTAATAAATATAAACCAATTGTCATCATGAAGAGCACAAGTCTAAAAATGCCATAGTCAGCAAACACTTGATTTATTTGCCAAATGGAGAGCTATGAAAACCAAATCTTATGAAGAAGGATCATAAAAGATACAGCACAGGACTTGGAATTGGGAAGATCTGGATTCAAATCCTGCCATAGTCATTAGCTGAATGTTACCTGGGCAAGTCACCTAATTGAGCTGTGTTTCAGTTCCCTCATCTGTAAAATGGGATATAATAACACCCACATAAGATAGTTGTAATGAGGATAAAATGAGTAAACATATGTAAACCTTAAAGTAAGAGATAAATGCTGGTTACTTTCATTTCATCAGAGAAAAATAATGGAGAGTAAAACCAACTTAAAGAAGGCTTTGTGAGAAATGCAGCCCAAGGGCATGGAAAGAGAAGAATGGAGAAAGGATGACAAAGAACAAAAATGCAAAAGATCTGCGAAGATCAAAATTGTTTTTATGTTAGAGGAAAATATTCATGACACATTCTTGAATAGCTCTTACTCTGGATGGGTTTAGAGAAGAGATAGAATATAAGTGCAAATACATACACACACTCTGTCTACTGAGATAAGGAAGTATATTTCATCATTTCCTTAAAGTCACTCTTGATCACTGTATTAATTTGAATTTTGATAACTTTTAGTGTGCTTTCCTTTACATTATTCTAGCCATTGTATATTTTGGTTTCTATTGTTTTGCTTATTTGCCTCTGTATCATTTCATGTAAATCATCCTTTGCTTCTCTGAACTACTATTCATTGTTTCTTATGCTATAATAATATTCTGACATATTCATATGCTATAATATGGTCTATCATTGCTTTGTTTCCATTTCCTTGAACTCTTAAGGCACCCAGTCCAAATAGTAGGATGACTGCGTTAAAAGGGGTGAACATGTTAGTATCTAGTTTAAATATTTTAACATTAAAATGTTGGCCTCTAGAAGTACTCAGGGGCAGGTAGGTAGTCATAGATGGATAGAGTGCTGGGACTGGAATCAGGAAGACTCATCTTCCTGAGTTCAAATCTGGCCTTAGACACTAACTCTATGACCCTGGGCAAGTCACTTAACCCTGTTTACCTCAGGTTCTTCATCTATAAAATGAGCTGTAATAGGAAATGGCAAACCACTCCAGTATCTTTACAGAGAAAACCCCAAATGGGCTCATGAAGAGTTGGACACAGCTGAAACAGTTGACTCATCACTATCTCTTAGAATCCTGTTTTCTTCCAGATTTAACTCAAACACTACCTTCATGAAACTTTCCTTGATAGCCTTGGCTGCTAGTGACCTCTCTGTCAAAGTCACCTATTATCTAGTCTGTATATATCTATGTCTACATCTACATATCTACATTTACCTGTCTGTCTGCCTGTATCTATCTACCTATCTTATCTATCTATCTATCTATCTATCTATCTATCTATCTCTATCTAATCTGTCTGTCTATCTATCTATCTACCTATCTAATCTGTCTATCCATCTAGCTAATCTATCTACCTATCTAATCTGTCTATCCATCTAGCTAATCTATCTATCTACCTATCTAATCTGTCTATCCATCTAGCTAATCTATCTATCTACCTATCTAATCTGTCTATCTATCTCTCTAATCTATCTATCTATTCATCTATCTAATGTCTATCTATCTATCTAATCTGTCTATCTATCTATCTAATCTGTCTGTCCATCTATCTGTCTGTCTATCACTCTGTCTATCTACCTATCAAATCTGTCTATCTGTCTGTCTATCTATCTATCTATCTATCTATCTATCTATCTATTTATCTATCTAATTTGTCTGTCCATCTATCTGTCTGTCTGTCTATCTGTCTATATAATCTAATCTATCTATCTATCTATCTATCTATCTATCTATCTATCTATCTATCTATCTATTTATCTATGTCTCTGCTCTCCAGTAGGTAGGAAACTCCTTGAAGGCAGAATCTGTCTCATGTGGTCTTTGTCTCCTCAGTACTAGCATAGTGTCTGGCATGCAGTAGGTACTGAATAAATGCTCCTTAATTTGGATTGACTGATTGGACTTCCTGGGAGGGTGAGGTGACATTATGGTTTTGTTTGGGGAAAGGATATGGCAGCATTAACTATAACTAGTATACATTGGAAAGGAACTCTATCCTATCCTTCAATTAATCAGCCAATCTGCAGAGTGAAAGGAGCAGAACCAAGAGAACATTATACACAGAGACTGATACACTGTGGTAAAATCAAATGTACTGGCAGCAATGCAATGACCCAAGACAATTCTGAGGGATTTATGGAAAAGACACTACCCACATTCAGAGGAAGGACTGCAGGAGGGGAAACACAGAAGAAAAACAACTGCTTGAACACATGGGTTGATGCAGACACAATTAGGATGTAGACTCTTAATGACCACCCTAGAACAATTATCAATAATATGGGAATAGGTCTTGATTGATGACACAGGAAGAAACCAGTGGAAATGTGTGTCGGCTACTGGGGGGTGGAGGGGTGGGGAGAAAGAGAGCAAGAACATGAATCATGTAACCATGGAAAACATTTTTCTAAAAAAATAAAAGAATTAATGAATTCAAAAAAATTAATCAATCACTAATTATTAAGCACTGGGCACTGAGGACCCCCAAATCCAACTGAAAACCCCTGACCTTTATATGATAGGGAATCGGATGGTCAGTGATATTCCCTTATCACATATAGCCACAGCACTGAGTTGGGTCCATCCCCATTCCAAAAGGGTTTCTCTATGAAAGCCCCGAGGAGGACATCTGGAGAGTTCAGTCTCCCTGACCTATGGGCCCTTGAGGAAGTTTTGGCTGGGCTCAGGGTATTGCCTAATGTTTCCTATGTCTTGGGTGTTTCCTTTATGACAATAGAGTAGACTTTTAGCCTGAGATAAACAGAAGAAATAACAGAGAGCCAAATGTATGCAGCTGTCATATTATTTCTGCATTTTTTATGAACACTAGCTGACATAACTCATCTATGAGTCAACTCAATTCAATAAACATTTACTAATCATCTCCTGTATGTAAGGCTAATGGCTGGACAATAGGAATACAGGGGCATTAATAAGTCAATCCGGGGGCAGCTGGGTAGCTCAGTGGAGTGAGAGTCAGGCCTAGAGACGGGAGGTCCTCGGTTCAAATCCAGCCTCAGACACTTCCCAGCTGCGTGACCCTGGGCAAGTCACTTGACCCCCATGGCCCACCCTTACCACTCTTCTACCTAGGAGCCAATACACAGAAGTTAAGGGTTTAAAAAAAAATAAGCCAATTCCCTTCCCTCTAGGGGCTTACATTCTACTTGGGAGAGGTGGCATGTCCACAGCAAGTAAATACAAAGATTTTACAAATATAAGAATACAAAGTGTTTTCAAGAGGGGGAGAGGGCTAATAATTGAGGGGACCAGAAAAGGCTTTACTTAGGAAATGGTACCTGGACTGTCTGGAAAGAAGTTACTCAGAATAGAGGTGAGGAAGCATGTGATCCAGACCTGGGGATGCCCTGGGCAAGCTACAGAGCCAGGATAGAGAAAGTTGTGGACAGCTTGAGTTTCACAGCTTCTGGGATGAATATGGCCCAGGAGGATGCCTTCCTCTACTGAAGCTTTTATTATTGCCTCCATCAATCACCAGACACCTCCCATTTACTTTATTATGTTAAAGTTTTATTAGTTATTTTTTCGTGTGGATGGTAGTGATCCACTCCCTCCCATTAGGACAATTGTATAAGGCTAAGTTGTGTAGTGAATGGATCAATCAACACTGCAAACTAAACCAAGTCCTTAATCAAGTGAGGAGGAGGCAAGTGCAGTCATTGGATAAAGTCCGAGGAAGCATTAGGACTGGTTGAAATGCTTCTGAACCTGTTACAGGAAGACAGTTTGGAACTGAGAAATCAACACCAATCCAGCAACTGTTTGGGGTCCTTCTAAACTTGGGAATTCCCTGTGGAGGCAGGACTTTTTACCCATAAAACAGGACAAAAAGTGGGGCTGGGGAACGTGAGTCCCCACATAGGACTCTTATGTTATACTCTTCCCTCTCTACAAAGCAGGGGAAGACCTTGTGAACTTGGAAAGGTTCAGTGTCTACTGGAGCCATCGATAGTCTCTTGTGCCTCACCCCTGGCCTCCCTTCTCTCCTCCCTCTTTGGCCCCACCAGTCAGAAATGCTAGGAATATTGTTGCATATATTGGACCTCAGCCTTTGTCTTTTACCTCTTTGAGGAATCCTCAAGGTCTGCTTGATTATTTTTTAAGGAACTACAAAAGAGTAATCAACATTTTCATGTACCTCCATAGCAGAGAGATAAGTATTACCACCACGGGGACCTTTTTCTTAACCCTTCTGAGACTCAGTTTCTCCATCTCTCAAATGAGAAAGTTGGACTGGATGGCATCCAAGGACCCTTCAAACTCTAAATCCATGTTGTTGTTGTTCAGTTGTTTCAGTTGTGTTCAACACTTTGTGCCCTCATTTGGAAAAGATTCTGGCAAAGATACTGGAGTAATTTGCCATTTGCTTCTCCAGCTCATTTTGAAGGGAAAATGGAGGCAAACAGGGTTAAGTGACTTGCCTAGGGTCACCCAGCTAGGAAGAGTCTGAGGACAGATTTGAACTCTGGCCTTCCTGACTCCAGGCCCAGAGCTTGAAACCAGTATGCCACCTAGCTGCCATATGTAAAATCCTGCATACAGCAATTTGTGACTCTTACAATCATGAATACGAATGCTAATCATTTTAGTAGAACCTAAAGGAACAAACTGATTTCAAGCTTGTTTTGCAGTAGAAAGAGTCAGAAGATGATAGAACAAAATCTGGAAGGGATTCGCCAAGGCCAACTACCAAATTTTACAGATAAGGAAACTGAGACCCAGAAAGGCAAAGTGACTTAAAGCACCACAGCTAAGATTCAAACTCAGATCCCTCCCATGATCCCATCCACAGTACCCCCAGCTCAGTGCTCTTACCAGAATAACAAATGGACTTGAGTTCAAATCCCATTTCTGTGTAAATTCCCATTTGCTCTCTGAGCGCCTCTCTGGACCTCAGCTTCCACATCTGTACAATGAAAAGGTTGTATTAGATGCCCTTTAATGGCTAGGTAGCCTAGTGGAGAGAGCACCAGACCAGCTTCACCTGTGTGGCCCTGAGCAAGTCGCTTAACCTTAACTTGCCTTAGTTTCCTCAACTGTAAAACCACTTAGCTCCCAGGCTTGTGGGGAGGATCAAAGGAGATACTCGTAAAGCGCGCAGCACAGTGCTCGGCACACAGTAGGTGCTTACTAACTGTCTGCCTCCCTCCTTCCTCCTTCCCTCCCCGCTTGCCCTCCGTGGCCCTTTCGAAGCCTCACTCTCGGAGCCGAGCGCTAAGCGGACTTGAGAACTCGCTGGCCCGCGAGGCTCCTTCTTAGCCCCGACATCTCCGAAGGCTTGCAGGAACGGCTCGGCATCGCCTCGTTTCGGGTCGTTCCGGCCTCGCCTCGCTGCTGGCGGCTGCCCCGGAGGAAGGGGCTGGTTCCCAGCCAATTCCGCGGCGAGCTGTGCTCTCTAGTGGACGTGGAGAGGTTGCACGGCAAGAATCGCCTCTGGGGCGAGCTGCAGAAGCCCGGCCTCTGCCTCCACCNTTTAAAAGTCGAGAAAACTGAGACAGAGGTGAAGTGACTTGGCCAGAGTCACACAGCTTCTCAGTGTCTGAGGCTAGATGGAAGCTCAGATCTTCCTGGCTCCGTATCCTAGGTACACCACCTTCTAGCAGCCTAGTTTCCTTGAATGGCTTTGCCCTGTACCGTTCATTTTATAGATGAGGAAACTCAACCTCATAGAGAGGAAGTGATTTGTCAAAGCTGTCAAGTGTAAGCGCCCAGGACTAGAGTTCGAAGGCAGTGTCTCTGGCTCACTCAGGGCTCCTTCCATTGAGCTGCCCTGCCTCCCCATGGTGAGCCAAATCTGAGATTTGCCTGCCGCTTGAGCCCTCTAGGGTGTCCTCCTTGTAAAGACATTCTCCAGAGCTTTTGTGCATCACACACACACACACACACACACACACACACACACACACACACACACACACAGCCCTCAGTCCTGTCCCATTATAACATCAAACAGATTCATTGCTGTTTGAAAGACTACATCCAGAAGAGTTTTGATGGCAACCTGAAGGTGGGAGTTTTCTAGGGCTGAGCTACAGGGCTCTGTGGCACAGCTGGGTGGCACAGTGGATAGAGTGCCAGCCCTGGAGTTAGGAAGATTCCTTTTCTTGAGTTTGAATCTGGTTTCAGACACTCCCTACCTGTGTGACCCTGGGCAAGTCATTTCACCCCATTTATCTCAGTTTCTTCACCTGCAAAATGGGCTGGAGAAGGACATGGCAAACCACTCCACTATATCTACCAAGAAAACCCCAAATGGGGCTTGGAAGAGTTGGTCATGACTGAAGCGACTGAGCAGCAAACAGGGCTTTGTATTAGTCTCTCTTGGGTCACTGCCTCCATTTGTATTCCTTCATAGCCCCTTCCTGATGCATCCCCCTCTGTATCTCGTCCTCACTATGGGCAGCTCTCCTGGGTCCTCTTCTCTCTTCCTTTACACTCTCTCACTTGGTGACCTCGTCAGCTCCCATGAATTCAATTATCCCCTGACTGCAGACAAGTCACAGATCTCCAGAGGCAGCCCTCACCTTTCCCCTGAGCTTTAGTCCTACATCACCGAGTGCCTAGCGGGCACTTCAAACCGGAAGCTCGACAAAAAACTCAACAGTTCCTCCTTTCCTCTCACCAAACCTAGCCCTCTTCCAAACGTCCCTATTTGAGGCAAAGCCATCCTTAACCTTTAGGTGTCCAGACTCGAACCCTCTGCTCTTACTCTCGCTCACACCATACATCCACTTGGGTGCCCAAACTTTCCAATTCTCCTCTCTTCTCACCCAGCCAGCCCCTCCCCCCTCAAGTTCTCACTGGCTCTTGGCTGGACCTCCCCTTCCAGCTGTTCTCCCCTTCTCAAGTCTCTCTGCACTTCAGTCCATCCTCCACACGGTTTCCAGAGCTTTATTCTGTCATTGCTCTTCCCACTCCCTACTCCCTAACCGTAGGGGTTCCCTGTGAATTCTAGGATCAGATCTAAACCTCTCTGGGGGGCACTGGAAACTCCTCACAACTTGAGCCTGCTCTGCCTCTCCAGACTGATTACATAGTATTCCCCTTCCTGTCTCCTTTGGCTCAGAAAAATTGGCCTTCTCAGACATGATGCTCCATCTTTATTTATTTGGTTTTGGGCTCCTGCGCTCAATGTCTCCCATGCCTGGAAGGTCTCAGAGGATCCCTCACTTCCTTCTCTAGTTCCACCTTCTACTGCAGTGATTCCCAAACTGTTTTGGCCTCCCACCCCCTTTCCAGAAAAAATATGACTTAGCCCCCTGGAAATTAATTTTTTAAAAATTTTAATAGCAATTAATAGGAAAGATAAATGCACCTAAGGCCATCACCACTCTCTGGATCCCTGCAGCACCCACCAGGGGGCGATGGCGCCCACTTTGGGAATCACTGCTCTATAGGAAGCCCTTTCTGACTCCCCAACTATAGTGTCCACTGCCTCATCCACTTTGTAGATATTTCAGTTATGCATCTATGTAGAGTATGTATATACACACAATACATATAGGTGTCTAGCTGTAAAAATCTATGCATACGTGCATATGTGTGTAGCCTCACTCCCTGAGAGCCAGTTGGGCTATATTTCCACCCCTGTTCTCGGATACCATTAGGGAAATGGGGAGGCAGTTTTTCACCTCTGCTATTGGCTTAAGCCCTCGCCAGTCATGTGCCTCTGATTTTAGGGTCTCTCTCAACCCGCTTCCATTTAGCTACTTAATATTTCGATGAACTTTTACAAAGAAATATTGACTTCATAGGTATAGAAGAACAAACTACCACACTCCCTTGGCCCTCCATACCTCGGGGGCAAAACGTCCCTAGACCACCTGGAGCTTCAGTGAGGGGAAAGAGAATTAGGCTCACAGTTAGTTCAATTCCAATATGGCACGAGTCCCTCCAAGTTCCAAGTCTAAAGTCCTATCTTATAAACAAACAAACACACACACACACACACACACACACACACACACTTCAATAGTCTTAATAAAGTTTTAATCTATTCACTCTTTTCAAAAGTTTTTTTTTTAATTCAATTACACTTTATAAAACTGAACGAAGACTTTTGGGGCTCTGGGTATATTGTGTTTGTCACTACCAATAGAATGGAAGCTCCTTGAGGGTAAGAACTGATTCAACTTTCTCTTAATTTCCTCAGCACTTAACACAGTGCTTATCTAATAGTAGTCACTTCAAATCCGGCCTCAGACACTTCCCAGCTGTGTGACCCTGGGCAAGTCACTTGACCCCCATTGCCTACCCTTACCACTCTTCCACCAAGGAGCCAATACACAGAAGTTAAGGGTTTAAAATTTAAATAAATAAATAAATAAAAAATAATAGTAGTGACTTAATCAATGTTTCCTGAATAGTCAATTGATTGATTAGCCTTGTCTCATTTTAAATTGGGACTCTAGGCTTCAATAAAGACACATTTATCAAATTTACGGTTGCTGCCGAGTTAGAAAGGATAGTTAGTTAATAAACTGGAGGACGTATATCAGGATTTTCATCAGTGTAAATAACAAGACAATCATAATTTAGAATAATTCTAATTTATAAATAAGTATCAGGTAATTGCTTGGTTAAGGTTAAGAGACTTGGCCATGGGAACGAAGCTAATTAAGTGACACAGGCAGGATCTGAATCTCTGATTTCCAGACTCCAGATCTAGCACTTTATCCATGATGCTTCGGTGCCTCACAGATGACATCATTTTCAAAGATTCTGATAGATTGGAACAATAATCTGAATCTAATGAGATGAAATTTAATAGGAATAATTAGAAAGTCCTACTCTGAGGCTTAGAAATTCATTGCTAAGTACAAGAGAGGGATCTCCTTAAAACTGAAACTGGCCTGTATTATCTGTGTGCTGACAAGAGTTTCTTTAGCTAACTCAGAGTTTTCTTCTTCATCTGAGCTGTGTCTCTTTGTCTTTAGATCTCCATTCTTAAGATAATCCATTCTTCCCTTGGAAAATGTTTGGTCCTGAATTCAGACTTGGGACATTTTGCCATGTGAATCTTGATGACCCAATGAGCCACTGAAGGAGGAATTTGGCAACGATTCACCCTGCTTTTAATAATTCCCCGTGGCTCAATGACACAAAAATTCTTTTTTAAAATCACCAAATATTCTCTCAATTATACTCCATGGCTATGAGTTCATCAACATGCATTTATTAAGCACTTTCTATGTACCAGGCTCTGGGCTTAGTTCTAGGAATACAAAGAAAGGCAAAGATAGTTCCTGACCTCAAGGAGCTTACAATCTAATGGAGACGACATGTGATATCCCAACCTGTAGCATGGTGCTCTTTACACTCCAGTGATGGCAGAGCCAATTAAGAGGAAAGTGGTATTTTTTTTAAATAGATTTTTATTGGAGGCAGCTGGGTAGCTCAGTGGATTGAAAGTCAGGCCTAGAGATGGGAGATCCTGGGTTCAAATGTGACCTCAGACACTTCCTAGCTGTGTGACCCTGGACAAGTCACTTAATCTCCATTGCCTAGCCCTTACCACTCTTCTGCTTTGGAACCACTACACAGTAGTGATTCCAAGATGGAAGATAAGGGTTTAAAAAAATAATAAAATAAATGGATTTTTGTGTCATGGAGCAATGATGATAATGATAATGGGGATAACTGATATTTATAAAGTATGTTAAGGATGGCAAAGAGCTAAATGCACATTATCTCATCTGAGCCTTACCACCACTCTATAAATTAAGTACTATTACTATGCTTCTTTTCCAGATGAGAAAACAAAGACTCAGAAAAGAAGTGGACTTGCCCAGGGTCACACAAATCAATAGAACACCATGATCTCTGGAAATTCAAAATGGAAGTTGACCCCAAGGGAAATGGACAAATGAACGATAAGTTTAAGTAGGTTTATAGGATATTACCAATGGTGAATTTCATGGAAGAAGTGAATGAAGGAAATAAAAAGCATTTATTGAGCTTTTGTTGTGTGCCAGATACTCTATTAAGTGCTGAGGATACAAGCTGCAGCTCTCCCAGAGCAGGTCCTCATCACCTCATGCCTGAGATATTGCAGTAGCTTCCTTGATAAGTCTCCCAACTTTAACTTTTTTTTTAACCCTTACCTTCCATCTTGAAGTCAATACCGTGTATTGGCTCCAAGGCAGAAGAGTGGTAAGGGTGGGCAATGGGGGTCAAGTGACTTGCCCAGGGTCACACAGCTGGGAAGTGTCTGAGGCCAGATTTGAACCCAGGACCTCCCGTCTCTAAGCCAACTTTAACTCTTTCCCCATCCCAACCCATGTGCCATTCAACCCCAAGAGATTTACCTCAAGTACAGACCTGACCTTGTCATCCCCTCCCCAATAAACCTAGTGACTTCCCGTTTCTTCCCAGATCACACATAAAATCCTCCATCTGACTTTTAAAGTCCTAAACAACGTGGCTTCTTCTTACCTTTCCAATGTTCTTACACTTCAGTCCCTTCTGTGTACTCTATGCCCCAGTGACACTGACCTCCTAGATGTTCTTTGAATGTGACCTCCTGACTCTATGCCTTTTCGGTAGCTATCCTCCATTCCTGGAGTGCCCTAAGCCCTCCCCTGAGCCTCCTGGCTTCCTTCAAGACTCCCCTCAGGTCCCATCTTGGCTATCCTGCTCCTCTCCCCCACCCCAATGTTATCCGTCTGCTATTGTCTCCCACTTATCCTAAATGTATCTTGTTTACATGCAATACAAGCAAGTTTTTTGTGTTGTCTCCCTCATTAGACTGTAAGCTCCTTGAGGGAAAGAACTGGTTTTTGTTTTTCTAGTTTTGCCTTTCTTCATCTTCTCAGTGCTCAGCTCAGTGCTGGCACATAGTAGGGATCTGAGCCTTTTATCTCACAATAATAATAAATGCTTATTGACGTATCGAGATGAAGTCTCTTGACAAAGATGTTCATCAGATTATAGATTTAGAGCTAGAAAGGATCTTGGAGTCAATTGAAGCCAACTGCATCATTTTTCAGATGAGGAAACTGAGGACCAAAGAGTTAAATGATTTGCCCAGAGCCACACAATTAGTAAGGATCTGTGGTTGAATTTGAACCCAGTCCTCTCCCATTTCCAGTGCTTTTGTCCCTCCACTACACTAAGCCTGAAAATAGGGGTGGAGAAAGAAGAAGTAAGGAGGGAAAGAGGAAGTGATGAAGAGAGGGAGGAGAGAGGAGAGAAAGAAAGAAAGGAACTATTTGTCAAGCTCTTGCAATGAGCAAGGCACACAGCTAAATTCTGGGAATATAAATAACAAGCAAAAAAACAGTGTCTGCCCTCAGGGAGTTTACATTCACATAGAAGATGACAGAAGGAGAGCTGAAAAGAGGATTAAGGTAAGAGATCCAGAAGAAGTCCAGGGAGTCATGGGTTGCACCAGTATTTTGATGAACATGGTTAGCTTCCATCCTTTCCCAATGGCTAGGGGGCTAGGAAGGAACTCATCAGTCAGAACTATAGAGGTGATGGGTTGCCAGCATGAAAAAGGTACTAGCTAATAATGGCCAACGTGAATTGTATTAAAATTAACTAATAGCTTCACATCCATCATGCCATTTAATCCCCCAAACTTGCCCTGTGAGGTAAATACTACAGATTTTGTTATCCCTGTTTTACAGAGGAAGAAACTCAACTCCATAATGGCTAATTGACTCTTCCAGGGTCACATAAATTAGAAGTGTTAATGAGATTCATGGGGCCACTGGAAGTATCCATGCACCAGAGGACTGTAGTCTAATTGGCCCAAAGCAGTTCTTCCCCAAGGCAGAAGCAGCCGACCAAAAAGTAAGAAAAAGTCCACAGAGTCTTTGAGGGAGAGCATTTCCCTCCATGGCACCTGGCGCTATGCTGCCTGTTTTTCATAGGCTCTGTTTTCCCAAGGATGTTGCAGCTTATTCCTGCCTGTTCTTCTAGCTCTGATTGAGTGTCTTGGGAAATGATAATTTAATTCATCCTACTTAGAACTTTTCCTCCCAGGGGCCATTCAGTTTTCCATGGAGCTCTTGCTGTTTTCTTGAGGGTTCTTAGGGAACAGATCTGCTGGGCGCATTCCACGCCCTCTACCAGCCTTCTGCCTTCCCCGATTCAAAGTTTCATTCAGCTTTGGGAGTTTTTCTTTCTTTTCCACTGAATGTGCTTTATAAGACAAACTCTGCCTCTTGTGAATGCTAAGTGTGTGCTGCTAAATGTCACTCCTAATCTCTGTTGTTAAAGACCTGGGATTGGCCCAAAGCCTGTGTTTCCTCCAGGTCTACCATGGGCTACTGGTGCTATCAAAGGATTCATAGTGTCAGACCTGGAGGGACTTTTGAAGCCAACCAGACCAAGTCTTCGTTTTACAAATACTCTAAGAGGGAGTTCAGTTCTGGACCCTATAGGTTAGGAAGGACATTGATAAACTGGTCATTGGTCAGCAGAAGGCAACCGGAATAGCAAAGAGCTTCTAGTCTATGCCACATGAAGATGAGGTGAAGGAAAGGAGGCTGACATGGTGTGAAGTCTTCCATAATAGCATATTAGCGTTCTCACATGCCATTGTTGGCTCATAGTAGGATTACAGATTACTGAAACTCCCTGATCTTTTTCAGAATAAATAGTATCTAGCCCTGCTTCCTCTATCTTATCCATGTGAAGTTATTTTTTGGAACATAAGGGTAGTACTTTACATTTAACTTTTTGTTCAATTTCACCTTATTAGCTTCAACCCAATGCCCTAGCCCTTAGCCTGCTGAAATCTTGTCTGATTTTGCTAACCAGAGTGTATGTCAGTCTTTTGATGGGCCTTTCTGGAAGGCACTGATAAAAAATGTTCAGTAGCATGGATGGCCTGCTCCCTGAGCTACTCCCCCAGGTTGTTTCTCCCTCACTGAAGATCTTCAAGTGAATGCTAGATTGACAATGATGTAGGTGGAAACTAAATGGCCTCTGAAACCTCTCTGAACTCTGAGATGCCAGTTTGGAAACATGGCTAGATACCTAAACCTTTGTTAATTCTCACTGTGCCCTATCACTTGCCCAGTAATTCTCAAAACATGATAGCTGGGGCAGCTGGGTAGCTCAGTGGAGTGAGAGTCAGGCCTAGAGACGGGAGGTCCTGGGTTCAAGCCCGGCCTCAGCCACTTCCCAGCTGTGTGACCCTGGGCAAGTCACTTGACCCCCATTGCCCACCCTTACCAATCTTCCACCTATGAGACAATACACCAAAGTACAAGGGTTTTAAAAAAAAAAGCCTTTTAAAAAAAAAAAAACATGATAGCTGTGGGGAGTCTACCTGCCAAGACCAACCCAGAAACTATATGAACACAATTACAAAATACTTTTCACACAAATAGTCAGACGTAAACAATGGGAGAAATAGTAATTGCTCATGGGTAGGTTGAGCCACTATAGTAAATGATAATTCTATTTAAATTAATTAGTTATTCAGTACCATAGCAATCAAGTTACTAAAATTTATTTTAAAGAGTTAGAAAAAATCATAACAGAATTCCTTGGTAAGAATAAAAAGTCAAGAATATCAAGGGAATCAATGGAAAAGAAATATCAAGGAAAGTGGCTTAGCCTTAACAGATCTCAAACTATATTACAAGTTGGTCATCATCTCAGCCTCACTCTTTCTTCCAAAATCATCAAAGTCCAGTGGCAAGACCAAAGTTGGGATGCCTGTGTAAAAATTAAAATGAACATATAATGATAATTTCAAAAAGATTATGTTTTATAAGATTTATCAGTAATCACTAGAAGTAAAGGAATAAAAAGGTAACAAGATAAAGCCACGTGCCATGGCTAATCTACCTGTTCAAACAGCCCACATTCCCAGCTGCAAGCCGCCATATGAAGGAAAGAGAGCTAGCCCTGTCTACGTCAGCATGCAACAACAGGAAGTCAGTGGGCTCCAGGGAAATGTAGTTCAAAGGCATAAGATTTAAACCAATTACACACCTGGTGATGGTCTGGGATGCAGAGGATGATGTTGGTATTTTGATGTCTGGCCAAGCTGTAGGTACTCCACAGCACCCGCTTTAGCCGCCTTCATGACAGTTGGAACAAATTGTTCTCATCCACCCATTCTGCTGGGAGAAGTCTTCACATCCTTAGGGTAGATATCCTCTCTGACTCATTGACAGGTTCGAGGTATGCTGGTTACCCTCAACCTGGTTTAACCCATCTGCTGAGACAATTTTACCTGGCTGTGACCACCGTGTGTGCTACTTATTTCCCTCCCTCCCTTCCCTTACCCCTCCCAGTGCTGGCAGGAGATTCGATCTGAGTTATACATGTATTATCATGCAAAATACATTTCCACATTGTTCATTTTTGTAAGCGAGTAGTCTTATAAAACCAAAATCTCAAAATATAAACCCAAATAAACGACTGAAAAATCACCTGCTTTTATCTTCATTCTGTTTCCAAAAGTTCTTTCTCTGGAGGTGAAAAGCATTCTTTCTGCTTATTTCACTCTGCATCAGTTTATATAGGCCTGTCAGCTCTTTCTGAAATCCTCCGTTATTCCTTACAGCACAATTCCATCACCATTATATACCACAATGTGTCCAGCCATTCCCCAATAGAGAGATATCCCTTTAGTTTCCAATTCTTTGCCACCACAAAGAGCAACTGTAAATATTTTTGTACAAGGAAGTCCTTTCCCCTTTTTCTTCATCTCTCCAGGATTCAGACCTAGTAGTAGTGGTATTCCTGGATCAAAGGATATACATTGTAGGGGGGAAAAACTCTTGTTAATTATAAGGATGACATTAGAAAAAAGTCTTTATTTTAGTCTTTATTAGTTTAAAGATAAGAAGTAGAGAAGCTGGCTGGAGGAAGAACTGGAGTTTCAGAGAGAGCTGAGCCAGAGTGTCAGTTTCAAGTCTAACAAGTTTTTTTTTCCTGTGACAGTTACTCTCTCTGGGAGTGGCAGTGGGTCTCTGGCAGTTGGCAGAGTCACTCAAAGAGAAATCTTTGTGAGGACTTGGAGGAGGTAACTCCTCTCTCTCTCTCTCTAAGATAGAAGGAAAGGAGGGAAAGACCTAAAGGAGCTTAGTGTTTTCTTTTTCCAACTTGGGAAACACTATTATCTATTACTGTCTTATAGATTGTTTTAACTCTGAGAAGACCAAATAAAGACCTGGTCTTTGGTTTGGACTCTGAGTCTGGGTTCTTGCTGAGACTCAGCCAGCTAGCCTTTGTTATTGTTATAACTTGGAGGTGAAGTTAAGGATTATAAGGATAATAGTGTTAGTTTATTTAGAATAGTAAAAAATTTGGGTTACTCAGATCAGGAAAGATCAGTGTAGCCTGTGGACACAGGAGGAGTGGTTCCTTGCAGAACCAGGGAATTTTATTTGGGTGGAGTTAGAATCCCTTAGAGTTAGAAATCCTTTTTATCCTTACATTTTCAATAAAGTGTATTTTTTTGCCTTTTATTTTTATAAAACAAACATGCATAGTCTAGCAAACCAAGTTCCTGAATTAACCTTGTCTTTATCTTCACTTTGAATCCATTATCATTGGAGGGTGCCATGAAAAAGCTTTTCTTTAAAAGTCCATGTTTGGGGGCAGTTAGATGGCTCAATGGTTAGAGATCTGGGCCTGGGTTCAAATCTGACCTAAGACACTTCTTAACTCGGAACTCTGGGCAAATCACTTAACCCTAGTTGCATAGTCCTTCCAACTCTTCTTTTTTTGAATCAATACTTAATATTGATTCCAAGCCAGAAGTTAAGGGTTTTTTTTAATAAACAAAAATAAAAACCTATGTGCCAGGTAACATGCTAGACAGTGGGAATACAAAAACAAAAACATAATAATAGTTTCTGCCCTCCAGAAGCTTATAGTCCAGAAGAAGGGTTATATAGCTGGGAAAGGAATCTAGGTCTGGGGCATCACAGGGGTTGAGGTGGAGTCAGTTGCCAATCTTTTCAGTAGTAATGGTAGCATGAGCAAATGTCAAGATGTTCCAGCTGGATAGACTCTGGTTTCTTGGTGCATGACTGGAGGGGATGCTACTGGACCAAATATTGAAGGCAATGGAAGGAAAACATTCATTTTGGAAATGATGAAGAATTCAGATGGAGTGAATAGAAACTTATTTGTGAGAATCAAAAGATCCGAGTTCTAATTCCAGATATGAGAATTCGTAACCAGTGTGACCTTGGACAAGTCCCTTCATCTTTGTAAAGCTCCATTTTCTCATCTATAAAATGAGAGGATCAGACTAAATCACTTCCAAGCTTCCTTTCAGCTCCAAATCCCTGGTCTATGACTATCCCTTGAAGCCTCAAAAAGGCAACTGTAGGATATGTCAAGACAATTTTACATGTCACAGAAGAGAGGAGAACATTTGCCATGAGAACCAGGAAGTCAGTGCTGCAAGAGGCCTTAGACACCATTAATTCCAACTCCCTTTTGTTGCAGATGGGAAACCCGAGGACCCAGTAGAGGAAGTGACTCCCTCAAGGTGGCACAGCTATCTGGTGGCCAGAGGTGGGATTGGCACTCAGGTTTCCAAGTTTTCCAACAGATTATAGTGCTCCTCAGGTCAGACAGAGAATCTCAAAGTGATTATTGATATAGTCACAGTATATCAAACTTTTTTATCTTATTGTTCAACTTGACTGATCATAAAAGCCAATATAAAACAAAATTTAAAACTATTTCTAGAATGATTTCTAAATAGAAGCTGAGAGTCATCAAGGTAACTCTTTAGTCTTTTAACCCTCACACCATGGATGGCCATTATCATGACTTCCATTTGTAATTTCCATTTGTCATGCCTCATTCTTCTGCCTTTGGCCAATTGGGAACTCTTGGAAGGAAGGAATGAAGAATGAAGGAATGAAAGGAGGCAGCTAGGTGGCTCAGTAGATAGAGAGCCAAGCCTAGAAACAGGGGGTCCTGGGTTCAGATCTGGCCTCAGACACTTCCTAGCTGGGTGACCCTGGGCAAGTCACTTTATTCCAATTGCCCAGCCCTTACTGCTCTTCTGCCTTCAAACCGATACTTAGTATTGATTCTAAGGAAGAAAGTAAGGGTTCGTTTTTTTTTTTATTTTGTTTTTAACAGATGGAGACTTTCTTTAAAAATGTTTTTAATTAGATTTAAAATTAAAAGGACAAGAAGTCTTTGGTATTCCTCTAGGGCTGTGATGCTGAACGAAGTGGCTGTTGCCCGGACACAGCCTGGCAGACCAATATTCTTTTTAAAAAAATAATTGTTATTGATATCCATTGTGTTTGTGTCACCTTGATTTTCTTTTCTTTCGTCACCAATCTGCTATCTATTTAGTTTACTTTTCTTCATAGCTACTTCAGAAATCCTGCCCATGTTTTTAAAAGCACCGAGCACACGTAGCTATAGGATGGCACAGCATACACTGAACACCAAGGCTGGCCAGCATATTTGTGGTCCTCTCTGGAGCTCCTCTGCATTTCCATATCAGTCTCTTTCCTCCAGGCAGCTTAGCTGACCTAATGGGGAGAGCACTGAGCTCGGAGTCACTAAGACTTGAGAACAAATGAGACACTTGCGAGCTGTGTGACCCTGGACAAGTCACTTAACCCTGTTTGCCTCCATTTTCTCATCTATGAAATGAGCTGGAGAAGAAAATGGCAAAGCACTCTAGGATCTTGGCCAAGAAGACTTCATGGACCATATAATAATAGGTTGAAATATTTAAAAAAGATGACATTTGTTTACATCATTTACAGAATACATATAAAATATATTAATTATATGTAATATATTATATTACAATTAAATTACATATTATATTACATTAATTACATAATATATTATTAATTAAATTAAATAATATATTACAATTAAATATATTTGTTTAATATATTAAATATATAATTATTTAATGATTTATTATGGTTTATGTATATAAATTATATATATAGTCCAATATAATAAATGATAAATTATAGTTTATGTACATTTTATTCTAATTGAAATAAACACAAAGAATGGGCATGGTTATATACAAAGAACAGAAAAAGATGATCATACCTATGTGTGTGTGTGTATATATATATATATATGGGCATACATGTGTACTTTTTGTATTTAATTTATAGTAATCCTATTTACTTCATGTTTCTAAAAATACATGTGTATATATATACACACACACACAGAAACGCATATATAAAGTAATATTGGTGGGCATAAGGAAGAGATAAATCTTTCTTCAAGATCCTGTAGGAAAAAAATGATCTAAAATTTTTAAAAAAGGATATGGAAAGGGGTCAGCTGGGTAGCTCAGTGGATGGAGAGTCAGGCCTAGAGACGGGAGGTCCTGGGTTCAAATCCGGCCTCAGACACTTCCCAGCTGGGTGACCCTGGGCAAGTCACTTGACCCCCATTGCCCACCCTGACCACTCTTCCACCTAGGAGCCAATACACAGAAGTTAAGGGTTAAAAAAAAAAAAAGGATATGGAAGGAACAAAAAGGAATTCCAAGCATTTCTGCCTTGCAAGGTATCTGGGTAGCCGTCTGGGTCGATCCCTACAGGAAGGGGAATCCTGTCTCTGCAGGCCCACAAGTTGCCATCCAGCCCGTGCTGGAGAACAGCTGCCAGAAGGCAGTGCAGGCCGGTCCGTTTGGGGACGGTTCTAATAAGCCGTAACCTTCTCCTCGGTGTCCGCCTGCTGCTCCTACTTCTCTGGGGCCAGGCAGGGCAGGGCAGAGTCCTTGCCCGCAGCAGCTCTCTGTGTGCTTCTTGGGCTCTACAGAACGTTTCCTGGTCACACAAACTAAAGTCCTTCCCAATAAGGTTGGGGTAAAGCAAGGGCACTTGTATCACCACTTTAAAAAAAATGTAATAGAAATGTTGGCTACAGCAAAAAGAGCAGAAAAAGAAAATGGAAGGAATTAGAATAGGCAATAAAGAAAGAAAATGTGTGACCCTTTGCAGGTATGATGGAATACCTAGAGAATCCATAAAAAAAAAAAAAAAAAAAAACTAATAGAAATAATTAACAACCTTAACATGTTCCCTGGTCACATGAATTGTTTAACCCCTCACCTTCTGTCTTAGAATAAATACTGTATATTAGCTGCAAAGCAGAAGAGCAGTAAGGGTGGGCAATGGGGGTCAAGTGACTTGCCCAGGGTCACCCAGCGAGGAGGCAAGATCTAAACCCAGGACCTCCCATCTCTAGGCCTGGCTCTCCATCCACTGAGCTATCCAGCTAGTCCCTCATATGATACTTTTTAATAATTTGAAAAAATAAATTTAAACATTCTCCATGGGTTTCTTTATGAGATTGCTTCTAATAAAGCATTTCAGAAGACTTTAATATAGAGTCAAAAGAGGCCTTATGAGGGGGAGGCTGGGTAGCTCAGTGGATGGAGAGCCAGGCCTAGAGACGGGAGGTCCTGGGTTCAAATCTGGCCTCAGACACTTCCTAGCTGTGTGACCCTGGGCAAGTCACTTGACCCCCATTGCCTAGTCCTTACCACACTTCTGCCTTGGAGCCAACACACAGTATTGACTCCAAGACAGAAGGTGGGGGTTTAAAATAAAAAAGGGGGGCCTTATGCATTGGTTATCCCAGTGATGGGCAAACTACACCCTGCAGGCCAGATGCGGCCCCCTGAAACGTTCTATACGTCCGCTGGACATTCTTCCTAATCTGACGAATAGAACGAGTGGGACACAATGCAACGAAACTTCCAAAGAGCTGCCTTAGAAACAGACTGACAGATGGGCACTTCCATCTTCTCCTTTAAAAGTTTGTCCCTCACTGGCTCAGTCCAATGAAGAAAGCGAGTCTCCGGGATAGGAAGGACAAAAGCCATCCGCAGAGGACTGGCTTCCTGTCTGGGTCGATCATCCCCTGGAGCCGTGACTGGCCTAAGGCTGGCCTCCAATCTTCCCCCCTTCAGAGCTGGCCGTCTGTCCGCCGTTCTGTGCTGGGAGGCCGGAGAATGAGAAGGAGACAAGCGCCGAGGGAAGGCCACCAGAAGGGCTCCGAGTGCCGCTCAGCGTCGGGCTCATCGCTGGGCACCAGGAGGGCCATCTTGGCCGGCATCGGCCGTCCCGGCGGGGCTGCGGTATCTGGGGGTGCCGGGCGGCCCCGCTAGTCCTTCTGCCGCCAAGAATCCTCGCCGAGGGGGAAGCCCCGCCGAGGAGGCCTCTGGGGGCGCCTGCTCGCTCCGGTTGGCCTTCTTGCTGTGGCTCACATGCAGCCTTCCTCGTGCCTCTGGCCAGGCTGCCCCCGCGGGTCCCCGGGACGCCCTCCCTCCGGCCTCCTCTCCACGCAGCCCCGCAGGCCCGCCTTTGCTCGGGGAACCGAAGCGGGACTTTGTCTCCTCTTGACTGCCAGGGTCGGAGGTTGAAGGGGAGGAAAAGGCCGGTCCGGGGGGCTTCTCGTCCGGCCGCCTCATGCTGCAGTTGAAGATGTGGAGGCTGAGGGTGGGAAGGGGCTGTTTGGGCCCGACAGGACCTCCTCGAGGGGGGCAGCTTCTCCTCCTGCGTCAGGACCGGCCAGGGGGCGGGTGTGGAGCAGCATCTTCCTGAGCTCCCAGCTCTTTAGAGCTTATTTGCTGAGCAAGCCCCTTCCCCCTGCCGGCCTCAGTTTCCTCATCCGTAAAATGGGCCGGAGAAGGAAGTGGCCACCCCCTCCCGATTCTCTGCCCAGTGAGCCCAAGCCGGGGTATGAAGAGTCGGACACAGCTGGAAGGCCGGAGCAACCCCAACAGGGGCCTGCCTGGCGCCTGGACGGCACTTATAGTCAGGATTAAATTGAATTTAGTCTTAGAGAGTTTGCTGGAGGCACCGACTGGCCCAGAGTCAGGCGGCTAGACTGGATTCAAGGCTGGACTCGAACTCGCATCTTCTTGCCTCAGGAGCTGCCCTGCACCCACGACTCTGCTGTGTCCTTACCTGCCAACAGCACCCCCCCCCGCCTTAGATCCAGGTCAGGCCCCCCCACTTCACCCCGAGCCTAGGACGGCACGTTCTCCCCAAGTGACTCACTTTCCCGGCCCTCCGGGCTCAGGAGGTGCCAAGAGCTTCCAGGTCTGGGCAAGCCCTTCCGTGTCCCCTCCACAGACAAGTCCGGCCTCGGGGGCTGTTGACAGGAAATGGGGGGGGGGGGAGCCGCCCCATCTTGCTTGGGGTGGAAGAAGTCCAGCGGGGTTCGCTCTGCCCCAGCTGTCTCTGGCTCCCCCATCCCTGAGCCTGGCGCCGGGGGCTGAGGAGGCCCCCCGAGGTGGGACCAGCGCGGCAGGGAAGGGTCTGCCAGGCCTGCTGGCTCCCTCGTGGGGCAGAGCCCAGAGCCAGGCATGGGCGGGGCCGGGGGGGGGCTGGGCAGGACGAGCCGTTTCCCCCCTGGCCGGGGCAGGGGTCTGTGAGGCTCTGCAGAATCCACGGATGGCAGATAAAGGGTACCCGGGAGGGGCGAGCGTGGGAAGAATTGGAGAGGGGGGGGGCGGAAAAAGGGCGTTGCCAGAGATGACGAGGGAGGGGGGTCGTCTGCCCGCTCTGGGAGGATCTGGGTTCCAATCCTGCTTTGGCGCTTGTTAGGGATGTCGGACAAGTCACGACTCTCGGATTTGGCTTCCTCCTCCGTAACATGAGGAGGCAGATGTGAGGAGGGGGGTGAGGAGGGGGACACTGTGAGGAGGGGGGTGCCCGGCGTCTCCCCAGGGGCGGTGCAGAGGGCCGAGAGGCCTCCACAAGGCGGCTTTGCCCACTTGTCAGGCACGTCCGGCTCCCCGTGACCCCGTCGTGGGGTCTTCTGGGGCACACACTGGGGGGCTCGCCACGTCCTTCTCCGGCTCCCTTACAGAGGAGGCCGCGGAGGCCAGCGGGGTTCAGCGGCAGCGTGCCGGGGCCCCAGGGCAGCTCGGGAAGGTGAGGCTTCGTGCCTCCAGGCCTGCTGTCTATCCACTTTAAAGGGTCCCCCAAAAGTGAGCTGCTCTTTCCAGGCTACAAACCACCCTCATTGTTCGGAATCCTTCGAGAAGGCCAGGAGGCATTTCCTCCTGGAGGCCTCTGGTAAGGGCCTCGGCCTCCATCGAGGCCCGCTCCTCCTCCTCACACGGGCAGAGGCCTTTCTTCTTTGGGGGGCCCCTTCTCAGCTCTGTGGGTGTAAGACAGGAAATGGCCGAGTCTCCTGCCGGGAGAAGAGCCCCAACAGGACGAGCCGGGAAGGCCCTGGGGGTGGGGGGGTGCCCGAAGGCCTCCTCTCAGGAGGGGGGAAGAAGGGGGGGCCCCGAGTCAAAGCAAAGCCAAACCTTGGAACTGTATAAATGGAGATTTTGAACCTTGGACGTCACCCCCCGAGTCTAGTCTTCCCCAAACCCCTTGATCTCTCCTGCGCCTCCCCGTTATTCCTCTCTGGCGGCCGTAACTCCTCCCGGCCATGGCGGGTCTTTCAGAGGTGACTCCTCTGGCCCATGGCTGCGGCTTCCTGGTGGCTCCTCATAAACCCCCAACCCTGATGTTTAAATCTGTCCTTCTGTGTCCGTCGGCTTTCCTACAGAACGCCCGAGTCCCTCCACGCCGCCCCGAGGAATGGCCAAGCCGACGGGCCTAAAGGGATCCCCGTTTGTTTCCGAGCTGTTGGGGACCCCTTCAAAGAGGCTTATGCAGAGCCTCTTTGAGGAGAGGCGGCGAGAGTTCCCCAAGTGGCCTGGGAGGCCAGTCACGCCAGGGTTCTTACTCAAACTTTACTGACCCCGAAGCCCGGCACCAGAACTGCCCGGCCCGTGAGGGGGAATCGCTGCAGTAGAACAAAGACCAGAGGTCCAACTTTCCCAGCTGGGTGACCCTGGCCAAGTCACATAACCGCGTGCTGAGCCCCGACCACTCCTCTGCCTTGGAATCAATACGAGGCGTGAATCCAGGCCGGGAGGGGAGGGCTGGAGAAGAGCCAGAGCGTCCCCGAGCCGCCCGCTTCTCCCACCCGGCACTATCGGCCCACTTGGGGCAAAACCCTCAGGAGAGACGAGAGACGAGAGACGAGACGGGCTTTCAGCCCCCAAAGACTCCTCTGTGAATCGGCTCCGGCTTTTGAATGATGGCGGAGCCCAAAGAGCCCGGCTGGGCCGTGGGGTCTCCCCTGCCCGTCACCAGCGGGGCGACACGAAGGCGCTGCTCCCGCTCTCGGGGCTCGCTGGCGCCTCTCTCAGAGAAGCGGGGGGCCGCCCTCCGAGCGCCTGCCCGCCCCGGCCGTGGGACTGTCTAACTGGACACCAGGCAGGCCGGAGCCCGCACAAACCTGGCCTCCCCTGGGATTCCCGAGGCGGCCTGGAGGGGGCTCGAGAAACTCCGGGTCTGCAGCGCCAGGACAAGCCCTGCCGGCCGCCCGAGAGCGCGGCAGGAGGAAACAAGCGCCGGCTGGGTCTGGGGGAGGCACAGAGAAGCCGTCGGCCTCCCTCTCTCTCCCGGAGGCCTGCGGGGGGCTCGGGATGCCCCGGAGGACCCTCGGGAGGACCCCGGAGTGTGCCGAGTCCACGCTGGGGCCGAGGCCTCCGCGGGGTCTGGCTCCGCCGCCTTCTGGGCCCATCGAGGGCCAGCGAGGCGGCTCGGCGGAGAGACCGAGCCTGGAGCCGAGGTCCTGGGTTCGGATCTGGCCTCGGACACATCCTCGCTGGGTGGCCCTGGCCAAGTCCCTTCACCCCCGTGGCCTCGCGCTGACCGCTCTTCTGCCCGGGAACGGATACCCAATATGGACTCTAAGAGAGGAAACTCGTTCCCATCCTCCTGCCCCGCCAGGGAGGTCTTGTGTCCGCGGCAGCCCCACTGCCCGGCCCCCGGGCTGGTCTGGCCTCATTGCAGGCGCCCGAGGCCCGAGGCCTGGGGACAAAGAACTGGCCGTCCATCTGCACCTCCGTGAGGAAAGACGGCGCACAGCAGCTCCCGAGCCCGAGCTCTTCCCCAGCGGCGCCCTCTTTCGGGCGGGCCTGACGACTCCCCTTTGGGCCTCCCCATGAAAGAGGAGGGAGGCCGGGAGATCGGAGCGCCTCCCCCGGCCTTCAGCACGTCACCTGCCTCCCTCCTGTCTGAGAGGCCAGACGGGCACAGCTGCGGAGGCAGAAGAGCCATCAGGGCTGGGCGACGGAGGCCAAGTGACCTGCCCAGGGTCGCCCGGCTAGGAAGGGTCTGAGGCCGGATCTGAACCTCCGTCTCCGGGCCTGACCCTCAGCCCTGAGCCCCGTCTAATGGATCCATCCTGCGGAGGCCTCTCGGTGACCCGCCAAGACAGCTCTGGCAGGCTGAGGCCGGTGTGCGTGCCGGAGCCTCAGTGGTGTCCAGCGGCCGGCCTGGAAAGGGCTCCTCCAGCCACCCCGCCAGAGGCAAACCCCCCCCACCCCGACGGCGGGTCTCTGGGGAAGCCCCCCACCCCGGGCCATCAGCAAGGACGACGGCTGGCCCCGACGGATGGCTGGAAAAGGCCCCGTTTTTATAGAGGAGACGCGGAGGCTCGGGGGGAGGAAGTGGAGGCCGTCCTCCAGGCTCCCAGCCCAAACCCCCTCCAGCGGGCGTTCCTGCCGCGGCTCGGCCCGGGCTAACTTCAGGGCCTCGGAGGCCCCTCGGAGCAGGGACACCTCAGGAGGACCGAAGGGCCCACCCAGCCAAGACCCTCCGTTTCTGTCCCTTCAAGATATCCAATGCCAGGAGTCAGAAGTGCAAAACCCTCCAGGTCGGGCCCGGGAACCCCTCACGGGCTGGCTTGGTTCAGGGGAAGGAAAGCCATCTGGGGCCGGAGGCTCCACCTCACTCCTGGGGGCACTGAACCCATCGCGGCACCTCCCTGGGACTCAGTTTCCCCTTCTGTAAAATGAAGGGGTTTGAGGGGCTGCTGGGTGGCTCAGTGAATAGAGAGCCAAGCCTGGAGATGGGAGGTGATCCTGGGTTCCAATCTGGCCTCACACTTCCTGTCTGTATGACCCAGGACAAGTCCCTTGGCCCCCGTTGCCTAGCCCTGGCCCCTCTTCTGTCTTGGAGTCCTTAGTATTGATTCTAAGGGCAGGGTTTAAAAGAAAAAGGGGTTCCCTCTGAAGGAATCCCCTGCACGAGCATAATGGGAATCCCTACAATGTGCCAAGAACTGTGCTAAGCACTTGACAAACTGGATCTCATTTGATCCTGACAACCACTTTTCCAGGTCAATGTTAGCCCTCGTCCTCCCAAGCCTGCGTCCCTATGCAGCAAAACCTGCAAAGCCATTCAGCATTTTAACAGAAACCTTTCTCCAATGTGCCGCCCCGGCCCCGTTCCCTGCCTTGGGAAGCCCGGTGACCCCCAGCATCCGGCACTTGGTGCTCTTCAGCTAGAAAGGACACCCCCCCCCCCCACCGGGCTCCAGGAAGCAGAGGGGAAGATCCACGTTTTCATCAGCGTAGAGAACTCCCCGTGTGAGCGCTCCCTCCAACAATGCCACTGGCAACTGTCTGCGGCTCAAGAGAGAGGCAAGGTGAAGCTGTGGAAAGAGAACTGGACCAGGAGTCAGGAAGCCCTGGGTTCAAATCCCCCATCTGACACCAGAGGTGTGACCCTGGGTAAGTCACATAACCTGACTGCCCCAATTTCCTTACCTGTTAAATGATAAGAATAGCTCCTGTCTCTCAGTGTTATTATTATAAGGATCAAAAAGGCTGTGTTAAGTGCTTTGTAAACCTTGAAAAGGCCATAAAAAGCATTATGGTGAATTCCCTTTTAATCTTCCCAACGAAGCCATTATTATTCTCACTTTACAAATGAAGAAATTGAAGCTGAAAGAGGTTAAGGGACTTGTCCAGGGTCAAAAAGCTGGGTGACCAACAGCTATTACCTTCTGTCTTAGAATCAATATTACGTATTGGATTAAGAACCAAACCTGGAAACAGTACCACCTGGGTTCAAATCTGGCCTCAGACACGTCCAAGCTATGTGACCTTGGGCAAGTCACTTAACTCCCATTGCCTAACCCTTACTGCTCTTCTGCCTTAGAAACAATACATGAGTTTTAGTCTAAGACAGAAGGTAAGGATCAAAAGCGATTTACACTCATATACACTGGTCTACACACACGCTTACAAATGCACTTTCCTAATATACTTACACATTCATACACACACGTATATATTCACAAAACATACACCCTCCTCATCCAATGGCAGTCACACGCACACATTCACTCAAAAAACACACTTACATATCCTGGCATACTCACTCGGACACACAAATTCTTCACACACTGATATACATTCTCTCCTTTCCCTTCTCTCTCTCCCCCTCCCTCTCATGGTTTCTCTCCCCCTTCCTCTCTCCTTTCCCTTCTCTCTCTCTCTCTCTCTCTCTCTCTCTCTCTCTCTCTCTCTCATGGTTTCTCTCTCCTTTCCCTTCTCTCTCTCTTTTTCCTCTCATGGTTTCTCTCCCTCTTTCTCTCTCTTTCTCCCTCTCATGGTCTCTCTCTCTCTCCTCCCCCCCCTCGGCTCCCTCCCTCTGTCTGTCTGTCTGTCTCTGCCTCTCTTTGTCTCTCTCGCCTCTTTCTCTGTCCGTCTGTCTGTCTCTCTCTCACACACGCACACACAAGATCTCCTTTGAAATATCAGAAGGGAACATCAGAGGGAGCAGCTTTTTTTCCTTCGGGAGCTCCTCAAAGAGAGGTGAAAGGGAGCACTTCATTATCCCCCAAGGCAGGGGGTGGCATGAAGGCGGGGATTGGCCAGGCAGTCCCTGGGCCAAGTTCACTTTCTCCCCTAAGGCGGCGTTTTCAGGAAGGTGACCCACTGGCTGCAGGAGCTTCCGGATAATGAGCAGGAGGGCCAGGAGAAATCTTATTGGATAAAAGCCTCCTTTGACCGCTTGGGCCCCCTGAGGATTCCAAAGCATCTCGGGATGGCGCTCGGCGGCTCTCCTCTCTTTTGCTGCAAAATGGCCAAAGACCACATTTTATTTTCTTCCTCTGCTGAATTAAGTTCAACATTTAGGAAGCGCCTACGCTGTACTGGGCACCGTGGGCACAAGAGGGCCAGAATGAAAGCCCCTGCCTCAAGGGCCTCACCCCTTCCTGGGAGAACAGGGCAGACCTCGGGGTAAATCCGGGGTCATTTGGGGGAGGAGAGGCTACTGGTGGGGGGAGGGGAACGAGGAAGGGTTCTCAGTAAGAGGCGACCCTCAAACGTAGTCTGTGAGACTAACGATTCCAAGAGTAGTCGGAGAAAGAAGGGCATTCTGGGCTCCAGGAACAGCCTGGGCAAAGACCTGCAGACCGGATACTGGCCTGCCAGGTTTGGGCACAGAAACTGGCGGCCTGGAACAGAGAGTATATGAAGGAACTTAACCGAAACCGAAATAGAAAGGGAGAGAATGGCTTGTTTTGGCAGGAATCCGCTTTGTTCCATCACATATATCTGTAGAAGAATTCCATTCCCTCCCCTCCCCCCAAAGGCTGAGGGCCAAGAAAATAGATCTGTTAAATGAATAAACCGAAGAGGAATAAGCATTTATTAAGCACCTGCTGTGTGCCAGGAACTGTATGTGCTTCGTACTTTACAACTATTATCTCGCTTGATCCTTACACCATTGAGTTAAAAGAAAAAAACAAAGCAAAGGAGATGGGAAGTAGATTTTGGAGCTGTAACGGCTACCTTGAAGCGTAGCGTATTTTATCCTAGAGGTAATAGGGAGCTACAGACGGTTTTTGAGTAAGGGTTTAGCAAGGGGAGAGCGAGGCATCCAGATCAGAGCTTTGGAGATATGATTCCGCAGCTGTGACGATGGCCTGGAAAGGGGATGGAGGTGACGGAAGGGACGCGATGACTTACCCCCAGGAACCCGGGCCAAGCCTCTGCTCAGGGCTTGCTCTGAGCCCTTTTGCTCCCGACTCACCTGCGCGCTCGTCCCGGTCTCTCTCGGCGCCGGCCTCCAACGGACTGCGCGGAGGGGCGAGAAGGCAAGATGGCTGCCATCCTTCAGTTATCACAGTACTGTACCTTGAGAACGGACAGCATCAGCACTGTGATAACTGAGCCAGGGCAGCCTGTCAGTCATCGGCTGTGCCGCCGCCGCTGCGGCCGGATCCCGCGCGAGGTCGCTGCCTGCGGGAGAGAAGGGGCTGCTGGGTAAAAGGGAGCCTGAAGGGGCGAGGGCGGGGAAGGCCGCTGGAGACCTGACCACGCGGGCAGGAGGCCATCCGCGGTTTTCTGCTTCCGTCTCCTCAGAGCTGCGCTTCTTTCCGCATCTTCCGCGGATCTCAGCCGGAGAAGCCGGGCACGTGGATCCCCAGCGCCAGGGGGCTCCCCCTCCCCCGGCAGCCTCGCGAGCCCCCAGATCCTCAGGGCGGGGTTTGCCCTTTTATCGGGGGAGGGGCGCTCGGGGCCTTCAGCAGGAAAAAGAACTAGTTTCAGAAGGCCGCCAGCCTCTAGGAAGGAGAAAAAGGAAATGAATTAAGTTGCCCGACATAGAAAGGATTCTCAAGATGGCGGAGGGTGGTCCGCTCCCCTCCCCCCTCCCAGTCCTCTGTGGGGTCACAGCGAGCCTGGTAAACTCCAGGAGTCCTAAAAAATCCAGGCCAGGCAGCTGGGGAGCTCCGTGGATGGAGAGCCAGGCCCAGAGACAGGAAGTCCCGGACTTTGATTTGGCCAAAACCACTTCCTAGCTGTGTGACCCTGGGCAAGTCACCTAACACACCCCTTGCCTAGCCCTTTCCACTCTTTTGCCTTGAGACCAGTACACGGCATTGCTACTAAGCCAGAAGGTGAGGATAAAAACAAACAAACAATAATGACCAGGAGGGAATCTCCCCTCCACTGGAACCTCGGACTGCCCAGGCCAGATGGATGAGCTCCTGCCTCGGCTGGCCTCGAATTCAGGCCTCCGGATCTCTCCCTGTCCTTACCGCGCATGCCCAGGAGGGTAGCTCCTCCTCCAGGGCACGGGCTGCCCTGCTTGCCCGTCTTGATCATGGTTGTTGATCACTGGTTTCCGGGTTTTCCTTTCCTTCTCCTGCTCATTTTGCAGATGAGGAACTGGAGGCTGGTGGGGTAAAGTGACTTGGCCAGGGTCACACAGCGAGGAAGGATCTGAGGCCAGATCTGAAATCAGAAAGATTCACCTTTTGGTCCCTAGCCTGGAGCTCTATCCACTGAGCCACCTCGCTGCCTCAGGGCGGGTGGTTCAAGCAGGGCACCCCCTTTCTAAGCCAGTTTCCTACTTGTAAGAGGAGGGGGGATGGGGGCTCTTGGTCTCTTTTAGCTCCAAATCTGTGATTCTGGCTGATCCTGTGAAGGCAAGTTTAGTGAAGGCCTTCCACGTGCCCCGTGGACATTTCTGGGCTCCAAGATGAAGTCTGAAGTTTCAGAGATGGAAGGGACCTCAGTGTCTTCATCTGTAAAATGGAGCCCCAAACCCAGCCTCGCAAGGCCGCTGTGGAGAGCCGCTGAGGAAGGGCAGGCGAGAGGGTATGGAGGGGCCCAGATGGCCGCTAAGAGCCCCTCTCACTCAGAAATACCTCAGTTAGGTGGCGCAGGGGTCAGAGCATCAGGCTTGGCCTCAGGAAGGCTCCTCTTCCCGAGTTCAAATCCAGGCTTCAGACACTTACTAGCTGTGTGACTGGGCAACTCATTTCACCCCATTGGCCTCAGTTTCCTTATTTGTAAAACGGGCTGGAGAAGGAACTGGCAAAAACCGCTCCAGTATCTCTGCTAAGAGAACCCCCCATGGGGTCACCGAGAGCCAGATACAACTGAACAGGAAGTCTAACCGGAGAGATGCAGGGAGACCATCGCCCCAAACGTGGCGAGGAAAAGCTGCAGGCTCCAAGCCTGGCTCTGACTCCCACTCGGCCAGCTCCCCCCTCCCCTCGGGCAGGTTCTTCTGCATCCGAGGAATCTTTATTGATAAAAATAACGACCATTTAGAGAGCCCTGACAGCCTGCCAAGGCATCTGTGTCTCTGTGTGTGTGTGTGTGTGCACGTGTGTACACAGACAGACAGGCAGACACAGAGATACAGAGATAAACAGGTAGATAGATGGATAGATAGACAGACAGACAGGCAGGCAGACTGATGGATAGATAGATACAGAGATAGACAGACAGACAGATAGATGATAGAGATAGATAGGCAGACAGACAGATAAACAGGTAGATAGATAGACAGACAGATAGGCAGACAGAGAAAGATAAACAGGCAGATGCATGGATAGATAGATACAGAGATAGACAGACAGACAGATAGATACAGAAATAGACAGACAGGCAGACAGACAGACACAGAGAGAGATAGGCAGATAGAGAGAGAGAGATGGAGAGATGGATGGAGAGAGAGAGATCCCCAACTCTGCAAAGTTGTTGCAGACATTGTTATTCCCATTTTACAGAAGAAGAAACTGAGGCCAAAAGAGATTCAATAGCTTAGCCGGTCCCACACTGCCAATCAATGAAAGGCAAGATGATAACAAGAACAAGCCTTCCCTCATGGAAGCACTTTACATGGCTGAATGATGTGATCCTCACAATACCTTCCAGAGAAGGGTGCTGTTATTATTCCCATTTTACAGGTGAGAAAACTGAGGGCCAGAGAGGCGCCCTAACTTACCCAGCCCCCCCCCCCACAGCGGGCCTGACCCATTTCTTTGTGACTCCATCCAGACAGGCACTCCCAGAATGCCTTTCTCCTCGTTAATAAAGTAGGTTAGCGATGTCCCCTGCCACCCCCTCCACATGCACGGTTAAAGCTGTGACTCATTCTCTGCCTTTCTATTTTGGCCCTAACTCTCGGCGCGGCCCTTTACCGGTAAAGAACTTGAAGGCTCTTTAATTAACAAGTCAGTGCTTCCAATAGAAATGGAGTCCGCTCAAAGGCAGCCCGCCTGGGACTTGGAGGCGGTGGCTTTACCCCAGCGGCGGCGGGGCAGAGGGGGGCAGAAAGGGCGGGGCTCCGGCCCGCTTCCCTTTTCTCTCGGTTCTTCTCTGCTAAAGAGAAAAGGAGCGTCAGGAACACGCGATGGACTTTGCAGCTCATGAGGCGCAGCCGAGGTTCAGAACTGCAGCCCTACTGTGCGGGCTGAAGCCCGGACCGCCCCGAGGTCAGAAAGCCTGAAAAGTGCAGCCGGCCGAGGAGGGGCTGCAGCTCGCGGCTGAGGCATGAGAGGGCGCCAAAGAGCCGAAGCTGGCCTCGGAGCGCGGGCTTCCTGGAAATCTGGGCACATTTTTAACCAAATGATAAACATGTGTTACATAAACAAAGCCCTGGGACTACGGCGGAATAACAGCGCAGCTCTGCCCCAACAGGAGGGCTGGCTGGGCGCCCCCGAGCGGCCTCGGGCCTCCGAGCTGACCGTCGCCACTTCCTGGCCCCGAAAGGCGGCCACGGTGGGGGGCGGGGAAGCCTCGCCGATCCTGAGCTAATTAGCGAGCATCTTACGGCCTTCGTGAAGCCTCTGCAAAGCTAAAATGCCTTCTATTGACCCGGCTGCAAGTGCCAAATCCTCGGGCTCCGAGCTGGACGCCCCCCCCCGCCCCCCAGCTGGACCCGCGTCCTTCCTGCTCCAGTCACTGCTTTCTTTTCCGAACTCTTTCTCCCCCTCCCTCCCCCCCCCCTTCCTGGGCTTGCTTTGGTTGTGGGGCTGCGGTTTCTCCCGGTGTGGAACACTCCCTCCACTTAGGCAGCCGGACAACGTCTGATGGACTCCCGGAGCCCAGAGGAGGGCAGCGATTTGTCTCTTGTCCCAAAGGTGGCACGTGGAGAACCTGAAGGGAGGCAGGCCGGCCGGATCCCCCTGGCATGACTCGGCCTCTCTAGGAGGTCACGTCTTCCCTTTTGTGAATGATTAAACCCTCACCTTCCAAAAAAAAAAAAGCTCTGGAGTGATGTGACTGGCCCAGGATCCTCCAGCCCTGGAGTACAGCCCACTGATGGGCCCGGAGCGAAGGCGAGCACTCAGCAGGTCACCCTCCTACTCTAACCTTCATTCAAAGAAATGGTTCTTTATGAATGTTTGTACTTGAACCTTTTCACATCTTCTGCAGCTCCCCCCCCCCCCCCCCCCAGGAACAGGAGCCTGTTTTTATATCAGGCCAAACGTGCCTGTAACAAGAGAGTTGAGCTGCTGAAAATCCCCTCCCCCATACCGAACTTGTTTCTTCAGCAACTTATGGGGTCAGAGAACTGCCCGAGCTACCAAAGGCGGAAGGAACTTGCCCAGGCCTCAGGCCAATACCGGGGGGGGGGGGGGGGGGGGGGGGGGAG